>NC_040904.2:8988158-9299524 GCF_004126475.2 Phyllostomus discolor | reverse complement strand
CCCACAGGAAACCAACAGTGAAGAGAAGGAAGCTGAGATTCAAATCATTGATTTGGAACGTAAGGAAGAAATAGAAATTCACCCAGAACAAAATGAACAAACAAGAGTTCAAAAAAAAACAAGGAGAGTTTGAAAAGACTCTGGGACATCTCCAAACACGCCAACATCTGAAGCATAGGGGTGCCAGGAGGAGAAGAGGAGGAGCAAGAAATGAAAAACATGCTTAAAAAAATAATGAAATAAAACTTCCCTAATTTGGCAAAGGAAATAGACATACAAGTCCAGGAAGCAAAGACAGTCCCAAACAAGTTGGACCCAAAGAGGCAACACCAAGACTCATCATGATTAAAATGTCAAAGATTAAAGATAACGAGAGAATCTTAAAGCAGCCAAGACAAAAGGAGACAGTTACCTACACAGGAGTTCCCGTAAGGTTGTCAGCTGATTTCTCAAAAGAGACCTTATAGGCAAGAAGGGGCTGGAAAGAAGTATTCCAAGTTATGAAAGGCAAGGACCTACATCCAAGATTGCTCTATCCATCAAAGCTTTCATTTAGAATGGAAGGGCAGATAAAGTGCTTCCCAGATAAAGTCAAGTTAAAGGAGTCCCTCATCACCAAGCCCTTACTATACGAAATGTTAAAGGGGCTAATTGAGGAAAAAGAAGAAGATCAAATCTATAAACATTAAAGTTACAACAAACTCACTATCAACAACTGAATCTAAAAAAACAAAAACAATCTAAGCAAACTACTAGAACAGGAACAGAATCATAGGTGTGGAGATCACGTGGAAGGTTGTGAGCAGGGAGGGGAAGGGGAGTAATGGGGGAAAAGGTGCAGGGATTTAGAAGCATAATTGTCAGGTACAGAATAGACAGGGGGAGGGTGAGAATAGTACAGGAACTGCAGAAGCCCAAGAACTTACATTCACAACCCACGGACATGAACTAAGCTGGGGGAACTCGGGGAGGGAAGGGAAGAACTGGGCAGAGGAGGAGCAAAGGGAGAAAAAGTAGGGCAACTGTAATGGCATAATCAATAAAATATACATTAGAAAAAAACCAGAAAGCAGAGAGGAGACATAAAAAAACAAGCTGCTCAACAACAACCAAAGCAAAGAAGGCACAAAGCACCTGGGTAAGGCTCTGGGCTCTCCAGCCTTGCCTGCCCCGGACTTGATGAACCAGCTGAACTTGTTCCAGACAAGGACACATCTGGCGAGGCATACCCCAGGGCGGCGAGGGAAGAGGAGCGTGGGCTGAGTAGGAGGCAACGAACCTACAGGGCCTCAAGAATGGCCACCCTTCTCAGCCTCCCTGAAACGTGTCTTACGGTCACTGCCATGACAACGCATCCCACCGACTGTTCCCTGCCAGAGTGAGGGGTGTCCCTTCAGGAAGCACAGCCACGGGACCATCTGGCTGTGGGCCACGGGGAGGCACGCCGGCCCTGCCCGGGGTGTGCCTGAAGGGCGGGCAGGGAGCCCAGGCCGGGCAGCCAGGCCTGCTCCAGGACTTTTGGGTCCGTGCTGAAGAGGGTCAGGCCCATCCCCATGAAAACATGGAGGAAATGGCTGCTCTTCGAGCCAAACAGAAATGGCCAAAATCAATCCTTAGAACAACTGGGACACTGGAACAGTCCAGCTTCCATATCAGAAATCAGAAAGGTGATTGAAGATCGAACGTTGGGAAAATTCAGTCCATTTGAATTCTGTTTACTTGTTAAACAGATATTTCAATCTTGTGCCACATTTTTTAGACAGCGGGAAAAGATGGAAAGCATCCTTTCATTTATGAAAATACAACGTCATCAACTAGCACATGAAAATCAGGCTACTTTGAGGAAGCCTCTAGATGCAGACGCTCCGGATCAAATAGCCACAAAGTGACTCCACTGATGTGTCAAACACGTGCTCACATAGCCAGGCATCTACACTCCCACCTAGCAGGGTCTGCTTAGCAGTGCAAGGATGGTTCAAGAGCAGGACCTCGATCCGCATGAAGAAGAAAAACTAGTGAAGGAAGAAAGGTGCGGACGGTCCAGGCTCAGCGGTCAGAGCTGCCCTCGCTCAGTCCGTGCTGGGGAGGTCTGAGGGAGCCCAGAGACGGTGCAGCGCTGAGCCAGGGCAAACAGCAGGAGCACGTGCCAGGAGCACGCTGAAGGCATGGGGAGGTGTAAGGTCCACCCCGCAATGGACGGGAAACTTCTGGGCGACAGGGAACGCTGTGCTGGTGAAGGGGCTGAAAGGTGGGAAGGGGCTTGCTGTTGGTTCTGATGGTCAGGCTGCAGCCGACACACGCCCAGCTCCAACTGGCAGAGGCAGATGGGGAATTTACTAGAAGGGTCACTGTGGGTGTCCCGAGCCCAGGTCAGGTACAGCTGATCTCGGGGACATTGGCCTCCAGAATCCGGTCTCAGCCCTCCTCTCTGCTCCTCTCCGGGGCTGGATGCCCCACCCCTTGTGCTCCTGCCCCCCCTCCCCCTCCGTTCCCATTCCAGTCCATGAGGCAGGAGCACAGGTCCTTCGGAATGTAAAAGCATTCCGTCCTTCTGTCTGGGTGTCACGGGCAAGTGGCTGTGGCCACAGATCCACGCTCCTGAGAAAGGTCTGAAGGGGCTGCCCGGGCTCTGCACCCACCCTGGTCACAGGCCAGGGCCAGGCGGCCCCGGGGACAGCCGTTGAGCAGTTCACTTCACCCCTCCCCATTCCCTCGCCCTCTCCCGGCCCCTCGCAGGAGGCGGCAAATGGCACCCAGGCGTGCCGGGCCAAGGTCCCATCAGCCAGGTTGTGCTGGGGCCTCAGAGGAGCTGGGAAGTTTTACGTCTTATTTGGGGGCCACAGTGGTGGTAAATAAAGTTAACAAAACAGCTGAGGGGTGGGGGTGTTCACAGTGATTTTCATCTTCCTGCCCACCTGATCGAGGGAGTGCTGTGACGGCCTCCATTTTACAGATGGGGAAACTGAGGCAGACCTTGCACACAGTCAGACCACTAGCCACCCAGGTATGCAACCTCTGGTTTGGCCTCCTGACTCCTCACGTGCCTGCTTGCCCGGGCCGGCGGCGTGTGTCTGGGGGAGGCTCCCCGGCCTCGGCCCCGCCTCCCCTGCCGCTGCCTTCGTCTGCGGACGTCTGTACTGTAGACCCAGAACAGGAGTGTCGCATGCCAGAGCTGGGTGGGCGAGGGTCTTTGTCTTCAGACTGCCAGCCCGCCCCAGGCCTTCGGGTCTAAAGTACTGGGACCAGGGGCTGGGCTGGGAGGCAGACTGGTGCCGGCCACGCGAGGGTCGCTGACAGTCACCGGCTCCGGTCCCACCCAGACCTGCCTGTTTGCCAGAACTCTTCCTCCAAAGGCCCCTCAAACGCAAACACTCTGCATGGGCCCCTGAGCCAAAGTGTCCCCAAGCACATCACTGACTGACAGAACCCCGGGCATGGTGGGCCTGGGAGAGAAGAGCCTCCGCCCCCCGGGGCTCCTGGGAGCCGGTGTGTGGGGCACTGTTGGGGGGAAGATGAAAGCACCGAGGAGGGGAGCGGAGCTCGGGGGCCTCAGAGCCCCCGGTGCGAAGGCTGAGCCCCGAGGACAGGCAGGGGCCGCACAGGGGGCCGCGGCAGCTTGGGCGCGGGTGGCATGGGGGCCTGAGGGCTGAGCAGGAGGCTCCTGGCTGGGCGGAGGCCCTTTCTGAGCGGCGAAGCTCTGGAGCGTCTGGGTGGGTCTGTGGGCAGCAAGGGCCACCCAGAGGAGCAGGGCCTGGGCAGACGCAGGTGGATGGGGGCTGGGGTTGGGGCAGGGAGTAGCCGCAGGCCCAGCCCATACTGGGCTTTGCTCCACGAGAGGGAAAGCCACGGGGATGTGAACTTCCCCAGATGGAATTCCCCAGGGCCCCCCTCCCAGCCTAAGCCCGGAGCAGCTGAAAATCAGGCAGCAGACGCCATCCACGGGAGGACCGGTGGAAGCAGAAGCACCAAGTGAGAAGGAGGGAAGTCGGGAAGGTCCATTCTCCCTGTAGGGGAACTACCAGCCTCTCTAAAACTCCGGTGACCAGGAAGGAGTAAAAAAGAAAAGAAAAATAAAACCAGCAGGAGTCATGAAATGTTCCTTTTCATACACCCAGGAAAACACAGCACCTACTTGTAAAAAAAAAATTTTGAAGGAAAAAGAATTCATTCAGGCCACTAGTTTCACTCAGTACAACTTAAGAAGCCCTTACCCGCAGGAAATAAGGCCTGAGGTGTGCAGGAGAGGGACTGGACCGGAGTGGGGGCACTGGCAGACGGAAATGAGAACACATGGGAATAAGTAACGTGGAATGAAGACGTGATGGTGACTTCAAGGGACATTCACAGACAACAACTGGGGACTCGCCAGGTGGGTAACTGATTTTTCCAGATGAAGAAATGTGAATAAACAGAACAGAAACAATAATCAAAGATACAGTAGAAGAAACTTCCTCGAGCTGGTGATAGATCCTCAATCTATTTAACAAAAGAGCTCAGCGGGTTTCGAGCAAAATTAATGAACATTTTGTATCGAATATAAAATATCAGGAAAGGGAACTTCCAGCCAAGATGGAGGCTTAGGTAGACATGCTGCCTCCTCATACAGCCAAAAGAAGGACGACAACAATTTAAAAGCAAAAAATAATGAGAACTGACAGAAAATCAAACTGTACGGAAGTCCGACAACCAAGGAGTTAAAGTAGACACATTCATCTAGACTGGTAGGAGGGGCCGAGATGGGCAGCTGGTGGACCCGGCGGTCCCACGTTCAAATACAGATAAAACGGGAGGAACAACTGGGCAGGGAGATGGACTGTGCAACCCAGGGCCCCAGTGCACGGGCAAACAAAGCCTCAAAACACCAACTGAAAACACCTGTGGGGGTTGAGGTGCCTGGAGAAACTGCCAACCTCACAGGAGAGTTCGTTGGAGAGACCCACAGGGTCCTAGAATGTACACAAACCCACCCACCCAGGAATCAGCACCAGAAGGGCCCAGTTTGCTTGTGAGTAGCAGGGGAACTGACTGAAAAGCAGGCAAGAGTGGAGCAAGCAGCACTGTTCCCTCTCGGGCCCCGCCCCCACAGACAGCGTCACAACCCAGCAATGGGGTTGCCCCGCCCTGGTGAACACCTAAGGCTCCGCCCCTCACTACCCAACAGGCGCAACAAGACAAAAAAAAAAAAAATGGCCCAAACAAAAGAACAGATCAAAGCACCAGAAAAAATACAACTAAGAGATGAAGAAATAACCAATCAGATGCACAGTTCAAAACACTACTAATCAGGAAGCTCACAGAATTGGTTGAATATGGTCACAAATTAGAGGACAAAAATGAAGGCTATGCTAAGTGAAATAAAGGAAAATATACAGGGAACCAACAGTGACGAGAAGGAAACCAGGATTCAAATCAACGATATGGAGCAGAAGGAAGAAAAACATTCAACCAGAACAGAACGAAGAAACAAGAATCCAAAAAAATGAGGAGAGGCTTAGAAACCTCCAGGACATCTTTAAACGTTCTAACATCCGAATTATAGGGGTACCAGAAGGGGAAGGGGAAGAGCAAGAAATTGAAAACTTATTTGAAAACATAATGAAGGAGAACTTTCCTAACCTGGCAAAGGAAATAGACTTCCAGGAAGTCCAGGAAGCTCAGAGAATCCCAAAGAAGTTGGACCCAAGGAAGAACACACCAAGGCACATCATAATTACATTAGCCAAGATTAAAGATAAGGAGAGAATCTTAGAAGCAGCAAGAGAAAAGGAGAGAGTTACCTACAAAGGAGTGCCCATCAGACTGTCAGCTGATTTCTCAAAAGAGATCTTACAGGCAAGAAGGGGCTGGAAAGAAATATTCCAAGTCATGAAAGGAAAGGACCTACATCCAAGATTGCTCTATCCAGCAAAGCTTTCATTTAGAATGGAAGGGCAGATAAAGTGCTTCTCAGATAAGGTCAAGTTAAAGGAGTTCATCATCACCAAGCCCTTATTATATGAAATGTTAAAGGGATTTATCTAAGAAAAAGAAGATAAAAAAAATATGAACACTAAGAAGACAAGGAATCCAATTTAAAAATGGGTAAAGGACTTGAACAGACACTTCTGCAAGGAAGACATACAGAAGATCCAAAGACACTTGAAACGATGTTCAATATCGGTAGCTATCAGAGAGATGCAAATTAAAACCACAATGAGATACCACTTCACACCAGTCAGAATGGCCATCATAGACAAAGCAACAAACAACAAGTGTTGGAGAGGTTGTGGAGAAAAGGGATCCCTAGTGCACTGTTGGTGGGACTGCAGATTGGTACAAACACTATGGAAACAGTATGGAACTTCCTCAGAAAACTAAAAATGGATCTGCCTTTTGACCCAGCAATTCCACTGCTGGGACTATATCCTAAGATCACTAAAACACCAATCCAAAAGAACCTCTGCACCCCGATGTTCATAGCAGCACAATTTACAATAGCTAGGTGCTGGAAGCAACCTAGATGCCCATCAGTAAATGAATGGATCAAAAAACTATGGTACATGTACACAATGGAATTCTATGCAGCAGAAAGAAGGAAGGAGCTCCTACCCTCTGCAACAGCACGGATGGAGCTGGAAAGCATTATGCTAAGCGAAACAAGCCAGGCAGTGAAAGACAAATACCATATGATCTCACCTTTAACAGGAACCTAAACAACAAAACAAAGAAACAAGCAAAATATAACCAAAGACACTGAAATAGAGAACAGGCTGACAGTGACCACAGGGGAGAGAAGAGGGAATTTCAGGGGAGAATGGGAAGGGTTTACAGGAACAAATTTAAAGGACACATGGATAAAAACTAGGGGGAGGGTGGTAATGGGGGGGAAGTGGGGAGGGTTGGGAGGGGGGCTGGATTGGGAGTAAAAGGGAGGAAACTGTACTTGAACAATGATTAAAATAAAAAAAATAGCTCAATTAAAAAATATATGAACACCCTAGCTGGCATAGCTCAGTGGATTGAGCGTGGGCTCGGAACCAAAGTGTCCCAGGTTCGATTCCCAGCCAGGGTACATCCCTGGGTTGCAGGCCATAACCCCCAGCAACCGCACATTGATGTTTCTCCCCCCTCCCATCTCTATCTCTATCTCTATCTCTATCTCCCTCCCTTCCCTCCCTAAAAATAAATAAATAAAATCTTTAAAATATATATATATATGAACAGTAAAATGACAGCAAACTCACAGTTATTAACAACCACACCTAAAACAAAAACAAAAGCAAACTAAGCAAACAACTAGAACAGGAACAGAACCACAGAAATGGAGATCACATGGAGGGATAGCAACAGGGGAGTGGGAGGAGGAGAAAGAGGGGGAAAGGTGCAGAGAATAAGTAGCATAGATGGTAGGTAGAAAATAGACAGGGACCAGTCAGGGCGCATGCCTGGGTTGCAGGCCACGGCCCCCAGCAACCGCACATTGATGTTTTTCTCTCTCTTTCTCCCTCCCCTCCCTCTCTAAAAATAAATAAATAACATCTTTAAAAAAAAAGACTCGCTATATAAAAAAAAAGAAAATAGACAGGGAGAGGGCAAGAATAGTATGGGAAATGTAGAAGCCAAAGAACTTATATGTACGACCCACGGACATGAACTAAAGGGGGGAATGTGGGCGGGAGGGGGTGTGCAGGGTGGAGGGACATAAAGGGGGGGAAATGGGACACCTGTAATAGCATAATCAGTAAAACATATTTTAAAAAATCAGGAAAGCACACAGAAAGGCAGAGCAGCCCGAGAGAGTTCTGCAGGAACAGCAGGGGACAAGGAGGATGGCCACAGTGTCACGGCCGCAAACCCAGGCGTCCGTCCCCAGCCAGGTCACTGCAGGAGGACCTGCTGCCCATCGGCTACGTGGGGGATCAGACACTGTGCTGAGGACATTTCCTCCCTGGGAAACTCACTCATAAAATCACCCAGGCAAACGGCGGCGACTCAAAGTGAAGACCTACAAACGGGATGCTGGGTGGTGCAAGAGAGGCGATTGAAGCTAGAATTAAGTCCAAGCAGATTTTGTGAATAAACCCTGAAAGTTACAAAAGAACTGTTAGTATACCTCAAACCTTCTCTGCCTCATTAGAGACAAGGGCTCTTCGGGGTCTCACTGCCAAGGGGACAGAGACACACATGGTGGGGAGGACCCGGGGGCAGAGGGGGACGCCATCCGGTCCACAGCTAACAGCACAGTCTCGCTGTCCTCCGCCCACCCCAGGGCCCTTCCTACATGCCTCACACAACAGAGCACGCTGGTCCCGTCCTACCCCATGACCTGCACCCTCAGCTCAGCCAACTCCCTCCCGCCGGGCCCTCCACACCTTCTCGTGCTTTGCGGCTTCCTGACATAATTCCGCTTATTTCACTTGTGTAGTAGCAGGGTTCTCCAGAGAAACAGAACCAGGAGGGGCTATTTCTTTCTCTCTCTCTGTCTCTCTCTCTCAATTATATCTAGAGGGAGATTTATTGATTTATTTTAAGGACTCCACTCCTGTGGTTCTGGTGCCCGGCAAGCCCACACCCAGCAGGGCAGGGCTGACGGTGCGGCTGGGGTCTGCAAGGGGGACTCCTTCTTCCATGAGTGACCTCCGTGTGTCTTCTCTCATCGGCCACCCTGGGGAGGTCCTCCCACATCACGGGGGACAGTCTGCTTTACTCCAGCGCTGCTGGCTCCCTGTTCATCTCCTCTAAAGAATACCTTCGTGGTAGCATCCAGATGTGTTTGACCGAATGTCTGAGTCAAGTAACATGGTCAGCCAAGCTGAGAGATAAAATTAACCATCACGCCTTGACCATCCTTTAAAACTTAAGTTTTCCAGAAGCTGTAAGGACAGGCAACCATTCCCCCTTCCAAAGAGTGAACCACTTAATCTTAGCTCACACAACATGGGCTATTTCTCCCATTTATGTGGGTACCCATTATTACATTTTACAAATATAAAGTTTCATTTTGAATTACCCAGTCAGGGAAGGGGACAGGACCACGAAAGGTACTCATCTCCCCTTTGGTATTGGCATATCTTCTTCCTCCTTACTTTTTTAGCAAGAGAAAGTTGACATCGAATCACAGACATCACACCGTGCTTCCCAGAAATATTTCTGCATCCGTCTCTAACATAACCACACGTTTCTTACACAGCCCAAGAACATTCACACATTTAATAAAATCAAGATGAACTCTTTCATAACGTCTAGCTCTTCCAGGCTGCCAAGAACATGTTCTCCAGCTGGCCTCCCCCAGGAGGTTTCCCCCCGGACCCCCTTACGGGTGTAAGTAGCATGCCCGGGGTGTTAGGCCCCCAGAGCCCAGGCTTTGCCTGTGACACCGAGAAGCTGGGGACAGGCCAGCTGTCCTGCAGGACAGCCGCTGTCCGGGTTTGCCTGGTGGCTGGTTTTTTATTTTTTTAAGTTCTCACCTGAGGCTGTGTTTGCTGATTTCAGAGGGAGAGGAAGGCGAGGAAGGAGAGGGGTGGGGGTGGGGAGACAGAGAGAGACACTGATGTGAGAGGCTGCGTCCCTCCGTACGCCCCCACCCCCGGAATTGAGATCGAACCTGCGACCTGTTGGTGCACAGGGTGACGCTGCAACCAACTGATCCCCCTGGCCGGTGCTGGTTGCTGGCTTCTTGATCCCATTATTCCTGCAGCTGGAACTTCTTAGGTTCGAGTTAAGAGTTTTGGCAAGAGCGCCTTGCAGCTGAGGTCGGGTCACAGCGCTGTGCCCCAGTGAGAAACACCAAGCCCATGTATCAGCCTGAAGTGGGGCCAAGACCAAGTCCGGGGTCGAGCTCCTGCCAGCGATTTCATATTAGTGCACTGAACTTGGCCGGGCGACTTAATGGGGTGAGGGGGGGGGGGGGGGTCTTCTTTTCCAAAGGAAAACTTACATAATCTGCGGCCACACATGCTGGCAACCCTCGCAAACCCTCCATTTCCCAGCCGCTCTGGAGAGAGGTTGGCCTGGGCTTGGCCCCGGAGGACGCCAGCGGGAGACTTCATTCCGTCACTGGACCGAGCCAATGCCGGCAAAACTTCCCACGCAGCGCAGAGGCCCAGAGGCCCAGCGGTGCATCATTCCCCACCTCAGCTCCCCTCGGATGGCCCCCTTGTCTGGGGTCCCACCCTAACCCCCTGGAGCCTCTGCTTCAAAGCCTCCAGGTCGTCACTGGCCCTCTGAAACCCGCACAGCCCCGGGCCCGCCTGGCCCGTGCGGGCTCTGAGAGGCAGCATGCAGCTGCCAGTAAAGAAACCCGGGGGTCAGCACTGAGCAGCAGGACTGGCATGTGTAGACACTGCTGTCCCCTCTGCCGTCAATGGTGTCATCACCAAGGCCTCCCGAGCTGGCCGCCCAATCTCCTGCCGGCCCGCTGCCACCAGGCCTGTTCCCTCGCCATGAGCAGGGTGACCGCCCGACAAGGTGGGACATGTACGCTCCTTCTGTCCACGGGGGCCTCCCCCATCCTGCCAGCGCCCCAGCACTGCCCTCCAGCCCCCCTCCCGGGCCCCACACCGCACCCGGGGCCATCCCGTCCTCCCGCTCGCTCGCAGTGCGGGCCAGCAGCGGGTCCTGTCTCTGAATCGTGTTTCGAGAAAGGGGGTCTTCTCCTGTGGGACAGACGGGGACAGAGCAAGGACGCAAAGGGCTGCTGGGCACCCCTGCCCTCAGGGCGCGACGCCGTCTCTCAGAGTGGCTGTCCCTCCTCTCGCTTGTCCACAGCATTGTCTTCACGTCGCCTCATGCATGTCCTCCAGGTCACGAGCCAGCCGCTCCAGACCTGGCTGGAGATGAGGCGGCGCCCTCGGCCAGCACAGCCGGTCCTCGCCCACCCCGGCTGAGGGGCAGGGTGAGCAGAGACCGGCCAGGCCTGTCCACGGTGACAGCCCGAGAGCGGCACCGGGCTCTGCCACCCGGTCACCACAGAGACCACCTGGGCTCTCCTGGGGGGAAGACCTGGCTTGTGGTGTTTGCCCATTTCCATGGCGTAAGTACACCCAGGTGGCTGCTGTCAAGCTGCAAGCGTGGCGGCATCGCTGCCCGTGGGTTGGGAGGGCTGCCCTCCTTGGGCCCTCATGCCCAGCACGCCGGGTCCGGCTGCCCTCTGCAGGCTGCAGCTCGAGCAGAGCGGGGCGTGGGCAGGTCTGACCAGCATCCGCGGGCCCAGGGCCCCAGGAGACCTGATACAGGCAGAGGCCAGAGCCGAGGAGATGCAGGCACGGCCCCTGGCACTTGACCTTCCATCTCTCTTCCCGAATTTGATTTTGGCTGTGTTCTGCTTACCCAAAACTTGGGGGCTAAAACAATAACAATAACGCTCACAATATCGGCTTGATAGTTGTGATTTGGCTTCGCAGGGCCAGCTTGTCCCTCCTTGGTGGGATTTCAGCAGCTGTGACTCCGAGGGGCCGGGGCCTGGGTCCTCTGCAGGCCGAACCAGCCTGTGAAGAAAGATGCGTGTGCTGCGGGACTCTCTGCGGACACTGCGGGTGGGACTGTGCCCAGCTCTGAGAACTGGGGGCTCAGACCAGCAGGGCTCCCTTTCCCCTGGGCAGGGACCCACGCTGGCACAGAGCCCCATGACGCCAGCAGGGCCCCAGGGCCCCAGGTCCTTCTGCCCACATCCCATGGGTCACGCGCCCACCCCTAACGCGGTGTGTAACCGGGTGCGTAGTTGTTTGACGGGGCGCATTGCTGCCCCGAACTACACTGCTGGCACTCCTCAAATGCCAGCTCAGGGGGTCCCTGAAAAGGGCCACCGTGTGCCCATACTTGGGGCCTGGGTTTGGCCATCGGACATTCCCGTGAAGGAAGGACTCAGGGTCTGGAGCAAGCGACCCAGAAGCAGGACGGTCTGGGCAGTGCTGTGGGAGAGCCCAGGGAGGGCAGCGCCAGTGGTGGCCACCCCACCAGGCCGCTGTCCGGGCCTCCCTGGGCCCACGGCAGTCCACGAGAGACTGCTCGGGCTACCGCACACACCCATGCACACACACAGACACACATGCACACACACACACACACGGCATCTGAGCACAGCAGTGGTCGGGGCTTTATTATGATGAGGTTGGCATTAAGCACAGCCTAGGAGCAGAGAGGGGGACCCTCAGGGGCCCCCAGGTCAGGGTGGGAGGTGGGCAAGTGCCCGTCACAGGAGGGGCGGCAAGGGGCGTGGGCCGTGGATGTGATGCTCACAGCGTGGGCCCCAGACCCCTGAGCCAGCACTTGCTTTAGCAGGACCCCCGGGGACTGCTGCATATCACCTCAGGGAAGCCTGGGAGTGGGCGGGACTCTGAAGGGACCTCAGCAACTTGGTCAGCAAGGGGACTTGGGGGCAGACTTTCCGGGGGCTGCCCCAGGATCCCAGACCCCAAAGGTGTGGCTAAGTCCCTAACCGGCCAACCTGCCATCAGGGGGATCAGCCAGCGGCCTGGTCTCATCACACAGGTTCTTGGAGAGCGGCCCCCTCGGGCGAGCACAGAGGGCAAGGCAGGCCCGGACGGCAGGGCTGGCTTGGAGATGGAGGGGCCGCTAGGCAAGGACCGAGGGGGGCCTCTAGGAGCTGGGACAGACCCTGCCCAACACGCAGCAGGAAAGGAGGGCCCAGTCCTCTCTTCCAGGGACTGAACCTCGACAGCAGCCGGATGGAGCCCGAGGGGCCCACAGACGCAGGAGGACGCAGCCGGCAGCACCGTGGTTTCAGCCAGGTGAGCCTCGAGCCGGGGCCCAGCCACGCTGCCGGGGCTGCCGACCCACGGGCAAAGCTGACTGATGGGGGCGGTTCTTCCAACTCCCTTGTTTGTTTTCACTGTGGTGACGTGCACACAACACGCAATTTACCATTTCAAAGTGCACAATTCAGTGGCAGTAAGTCCATTCACAGTACTGTGCAACTATCACCCCTGTGTAGTTCCAGAACCTTCCACCCACCCAAACCTGCTGCGTGAAGCCCCACATTTAGATCTTGGAGGGTGTGGCCGGAGAAAGTGGCTGTGGGTCCCGGCCAAAGGCCATGGAAGCCTTGGGAAGTCCCTGCGGGATGCTCACCGGCGCCCGGGCCACCGCAGGTGGTCCGCTTCCTCCAGCCAGGCCCGCCCTCGCTCACTTTCTCCTCGCCTGTGTCCCGGGGAAACCCATGCCCAGCGTGGGAGATGAGTTTTCGGGAGAACATTCCACCCAGGGCAGACCTCAGAAAGAGCCAGGAAGTGAACGTGACCTTTCTCCGGTCCCAAAGATCCCCAGGCAGCCCCCTGCTACCTGGCAGGGAAAGAGGAAGGCATCTGCCTTGCTCTCCACTCGGAGCATCCAGAGTGAGCAGGGAACCTGCCCCGGGCTCTTGCGGCATCCCGGCTGCCACCTGTGCCTGTGACCTTCTCCAGGGGTGGGGCTGGGCTCCGGGCAGCAGGAGGGGGCTGGTTAGCATTTGGCCTGCCTTTGGAGCTGGGGGCAGGGGTGAGAGGGTCTTCAAGGACCCCTGGGATTCGCCTCTGGGCAAGCACTGGTGGTTCATCGCCAAAGAACTGCAGGACGGCTGCAGTCCCTGAACCTTCCCCATCACCTGTCACCTCGGGTGCTTCCGACCTGCTGGGACACACGACGACCAGGCCCTGACATGGGCACCTCCATCCCAGAGAGGAGCTCTGGCAGAGGGCCCCTCCCTGATCATGCAGGGGCCCGCCCACCCATCTGAGCACAAGTGTGAGGACGAGTGTGGAGTGTGGCCCACCGTGCCACCTGCCTGTCCCCTGCCCCACCCCCAGAACCAGATGGGACAAGGGGTGGGGGTGTGGTGGGGGCATTTCGGGTTCTCTTTGACCACACCAAGGCTCTTGTCCAAGAATCTTCTTTCTGCCCATCAAAATAAGTGGAAATGCAATGAACCGAGTCGAACCTCTCCCTACCCCCTCACACCTGCCACCCCAGCTTTCTTATTTGAAATATCTTCCCTTTTTGCAGAAAACCCACGTGAAGGTCGACTCATGCACGAGGATCACGGGCTTGGCTTAGTGCTGGCTCTTGGCTCTGCGAGCTGGCACTGTGGCCCCGGTCCCCTCGTCTGTCTGTCTGAACGCCCCTTTCATCTGTGACGTGGGGTGAGACGGCGCTCACATCGTGAGGTTAGAGAGGATCCCAGGAGTTGACGCCTGGCCTTTCCATGGGGCTCAGGACACCTCCCCTGCCATCCCTGGCCCTGCCGGAGAGGACCCGCACATCTCCTGAGAGGCAGTGCTGGGGAAAGGGTGTGCGCGCTCCCACCACACAGCGGCCCTGCCGGGAGGGGCTGTGGCAGGGAGACGGCGGCAGCACGAGCACGGACGCGCAGGGGGGCCTTCCACGTGCAGGAAGCACGGCGCTGCAGGAAGGTGTTTGTGTCCGCTGGTCACATCTCAGCCTGTGCACTTCGTGGGGAATTTGGAAAGTACTGAAGAACACAGAGTAATCTAAAAATCACCCAGTTTGTGGCCAGCAACTGCCAGTGCACTTGTGCTCCTTCCCAGTTTTCAGAAGATGGGTGGGTTAAAACAGAAGTGACCACAATAAATGACCTTTGGTGCAGGCCGATTCTGTGAAAACAGGGTTGGCCCCTGGGGCCCCACCCTCGGCAAAGGCTGGGGACAGAACAGGCGCAGCTGGGGGCCCCCTGATCAGGGAGCAGGGCAGGAGAGGGTCCTGAGGGCTGGGGACAGGTGTGTGGCTAGTGGCTGAGGTTTCCTGGGCCCCGTCCATGGCTGTGTCCCTGGCAGAGGGTAGGGACAGGCTGGGTGGGGGTTCAGCGCCTGGTTTACAGGGCGGTTCCCAACGGAAGTCCCGGTCCTCCCCTTCCTCACCCCGGGGCCCTGCTGCCTAGGGAGCAGCTTCTGACTCCGGATGGACCTTCAGGGCCAGCAGGTGGGTCCATTAGCAAGGACGTCTCCCCAGTCCCCAGGGGCATGTCCCCGCCCTTACCGCCCCTGCAGCAAGAGCAGGAGGGCCCTCCCCCACCCAGCCCCAGGCACACGCAAGGACAGAGACCCATGGACAGTGGTCCCTGGTCAGAATCCTCGGCCTCCCCAGTGTGGGTGCCACGCATCTCTCCATCAGCCTGTCCCCAGGACTGCACCTGCCCCGGGCAGCCCCCGCCCCACACGCCCCCAGCCCCACCTGCAGCCCCAGACCCCCGAATCCGGCCACACCCCCAACTCTTCAGGGGGCAAACCCCTTCACCATTCCACCATTTTTAAACAGCACACAGTACAAACAGGAGTTCGGGTTTTTAAAAAAGGTTTAATCTCTATCTGCATCCTATTACGGATTTATTTAATAACATTTATCCTCCATATGAACAGGACTGAAGTCCGCCTCCACTTATCACAGAAACCCTCCTTCGTTATGCAAGAAAACGTGCATCTGTGAGCAATCACATCCTAAATGCAGCACGACGCGCCTGATTTGGTAACCGGACCTACGCTACAACGCGGATGGGTGTCCAGCGTCACGTTTCGGCCGTGACCACGAGAACATCCCGTTGTCACGAGTGGGACTCGATTCTGAAATCAGCACCCAGGAAGGTCCCCGGCTGAGGACAGGGACGCAACCCGCGCATCCCTCCGCAGACGGGCGAGTGGCGGGGGGCGGTGCGGGCACACGCCGGGGTCGCTCTCGGCCTCAGACCAGTGACAGCTCAGCGCCTGCGGCAACACGGACGGACCTGCACCGTATCGGGCTAAGTGCACTGAGTCAGGCGACGACAGATCACTTCACTTACATGGGAAACCTAGAAAAACGAAACAAATGAACACACACCACAGAATCAGAGCCACAAGTACAGAGAACAGACGGGGAGGTGCCAGAAGGGAGGGGCTGCGAGGCCGGGTGGAGAAGGGGAGGGAGCGAGAAGCACCGACTGGCAGCCCGGAACCGCCCTGGGAACAGGAGGTCGTGCGCAGTCGGTAACACTGCGGCGACTGTGCACACGGCCAGCCGGTGCGGCACTTGCTGGGGGACCGCAGTATACGTTATGTGAATGTCTGGTCACTACATTGTAAACCTGAAACTAAATATTCTCCGTCAACCATAACTGGAATATAAATTTAAATTTTTTTATTTTATTTTAATCATTGTTCAAGTACGGTTTTCTCCCTTTTACTCCCATTCCAGCCCACCCACCCATCCCTCCCCACTTCCCTCCCATTACCACCCTCCCCCTAGTTTTTGTCCACGTGTCCTTTAAATTTGTTCCTGTAAACCCTTCCCATTCTCCCCTGAAATTCCCTCTTCTCTCCCCTCTGGTCACTGTCAGCCTGTCCCCTATTTCAGTGTCTTTGGTTATATTTTGTTTGTTTGTTTTGTTGTTTAGGTTCCTGTTAAAGGTTAGATCATGTGGTATTTGTCTTTCACTGCCTGTAAATTTTTTTAATAAAATTTAAAAGATGTGACCTGACTCGGTGTGGTAATGTTCAAGCTCTGTCTCTAAGGGAAACGGGCGATGGCCCGGGTGGCTCGGGGCAGCTCTCTGCAGGAGGAGGGTGTGTGCACGAGGTGGGGGGGGGGGGGTCTTCACGCAGAGAAAGAGAGAAAGGCAGGCCCGTGAGAGCCACGTCTGGCCCTGGTCCGCCCACCGGTCCGCTCACCGAGAACACACCGCCAGGCTCACACGCTCCGTCGGTGGGTGAGTCAGGTCCCGCACCACCTGTCCTGCGTCCGTGATTTCCATGGAGGGTCTCGGTGACAGTACGTGACTGCTGTCTCAGGAGGGCCCTGCGTCAGTAGGTAACGCTGCATACACGTCCCGGGACAGAGCAGCCAGGGCGCTAACGGCCGGCAGCGCTGTGCGGGACCAGGGCCACACAGGCGGGAACCTGACCTTGAGAACCTGACCTTGAGCGGGCCCCTCTGAGCCACCCTCTGAGTGCACGGGGGCCTCGAGGATTGTCCCAGGTTCACAGGGACGCCGTCTGCCCAGGTTCTTCTCCGTGTTGGTTGTTTCACGGAAATCACGCCGACGTCACCCTAGTCAGGACATGGCCCTTTCCCGGCCCAGCGGGCAGGCTGCCCGGGAGGAGGCTGGCTGACCGGCCCAACAGGGCTCAGGACTGGCAGGCGCAGAGGGTGCCATCCCATCCGAGACTCGAGGCCCATGCCGCTTGGTGCTGGCTGCCCAGCTGCCCGCTGCCCTCTGCCAGGACCCTGTCGCCTGCTTACCCACAAGACCAGAACACTCAGCTCGTCCACTGATTTACCCCCCGCCTTGTCCCAGATGCGGGGGACGCCAGGTGCACCTCGGGCACCCTGCCTGCCGCCGGGCTGAGCAGAGCGGTGGCAGGCGCGGTCCACAGTGGGAGAGGGCCGAGGGCCCCAGGGGCAGGGGCCAGAGTGGCCTTTGTGGACGGAAAACCGCAGATCTGCGGTTCACCTGAAACGTCCCGTCAAAACGAGCCGAAGCTGCAGGTTCCCCTGGGGAAACCGAGGCCTGGCCAGGAGAAGGAGCCGTGTCCCCAAGCCAGGAAGGGGGAGCTCAGGGTGCCAGGCCCAGATTCTGAGCACTTCAGCCCAGGGACGAGCCACCTTCCAACCCCAGTGACCAGCAGGTCAGCGGGTGGCCCCCACGCTGGCCTGGACACCACACTCAGCGCCCTCTGCCCTTGGAGGCCGGGAGCTGAGGACGCCCCCCTCAGGTGCCCCTGCTCCCTGTGCCGGGCGCTCAGCTCAGCTTGGCAGGGACTCCGCCCTCCACCCAGCCGGGTGCCAGCCGGAAGCTTCTGCAAGCAGAGCTCACTTCCTCCCAGCCAGGCCCGCCGCAGGGTCAGGCTCCCGAGTGGAGAAATGAAAGCAGGGCAAGTCCCGGCCGCTTCCCAGGAAAGCCCCTGCAAAGCACCACTGCCTCCAGACGGCCCGCAGGCCGCTTCAGCCCGAGCAGGACGGGGGATTTCTCCCGCCCCGGGGCCCGGCAGGCATCACCTGCCGGCCACACGTCCTGGTCCAGCTCTAGTGCTGGCCATCCCCGGCTTGTCTGACATCTTCTGGTGGGGGGAAGGGGACGCTCCTTGCACCTCGAGGAAGTGAGGGGCCAGTGCCTACCGTACCCCACAATTGGGGGCTACTAACACACGCCCACTCGCATCATGCTTTTCTAGGCCTTTCTTGGGGCGGGGGTGCCTGCACGTTGGAGTCCGCGGTGACTTGGGCAGAGTGGCGGCAAGGCCACACCGAGCGAGGCTGGAGCCCCCTTCCCAGGAACTAGGGACTGCTGCAGAAAGGGGGGCTGGCAGCAGTGACCTGTGGGACGAGAAGCAGGTGACGGAACAGAAGAGTGTCCTGGGCTTCGGCCAGTGTGGGGCCCCAGAGGACCCTGGAGGAGCTGGCCCCACCCTCATGGGGTCTCCAGGGCCTCCCTCAGCTTCCCTGGGGGAGGCCCCCCGGCACCAGCCCCCCACTTCCAGCTGTCCCAGACCCACGGTCGCCCACAGCTCTCTCATCGGGACGTTTCCCTGTGGTCTCTGCTCTCTCTCTGAACACACAGGTCTGTACAGACCACGTCTGCTGACCTCTGCCCAACAAGCCTGCCGTGGACATCCGCCCCGGGCTGGGCCCAGGAGGGAGTGGGAACCACCAGGCATGGGCCCTGGGGGCAGAGGCGCTCGGACAGGGCAGAGCAGTTGAGCTCAGCAGGGTCGAGGGTCAAGGCGGGGCGAGCATGGCCTGGCCGGGCAGGCACTCGGAGGGCGTGGCCCGGGAGAGTGCAATCCGGGTGAGAGAGCGCCCTCCCAGCACCTCTGACATCTCCGGGGAGGGAGGGAGCTGGTCCGGCCTGCACTCTCCCTCGCCACCGGCCGACTCCAGTGACTCCACTTTCACACGGGGTTTCCCCGGGAACCTTCTCTGTGGCAAGGAGCCTGGCCCGGAAAGTCCCGGCTCACAGCCAGGGAGGATAAGTCCGCCCTGGGCCGGGGCCAGCGAGGCCAGCGCCCCTACCTGCCCCCGCCCTACAGAGGCTCCGGGGCCCTGGAGGCCCGACTGCCGTGCTCGGAGCCCTCTGTGGTGCTGCCCAGGGCCTGCAGACCCGTGAGCTGTCCACAAGGTCCTCCCCTGGAGGGGACAGCGGGGCCTCCTCTGCCTCACGCTCCTGTCCCCGCCTCTGCGCTGCCTGGCCCTCAGCCGGGCAGCGACGTCCAGGGAGGTGGGCGTGGTCCGCCGCCCTGCGAGGCTGGGGGAGGGCAGGCTCCGCCTCACCCGGTGGACGGCTGTGTCCACAGAGGGGACACCCAGGAAATGGGGCGCCGTCCCATGGGTGGACCGAGCCAGTGAGGAGCTCTCCATGGAGACAGGGATGGACTGGGTGATAAGGGGTCCACCTACAGGGCAGCCTGTGCAGGGTTAACTAGCCCCTCTTCCCAGGGGTGGCACTGGGGTGCCCCCTGCACCCCACCCACCAGGGCACCTTGCCCTTGCCCCAGAGCTCCCTGCCCTCACTGGCCCCCTTGGTCCTCTATGAAGAAGTCACCTGCCCTGCACCCTCTCTGTGCCATCTGGGCCCCAGGCGCCCCCTCCTCCCTCTCTCCTCCTCAGACCCGGAGCCCACCTCACTCCTGTGGCCCCCACCTGGGCAGGCCCGTCTCACGATGACGAGAACAGGACCACAGGCGGTAAGTGGGGGGCTCTGGGACATGCGTCCCGTGCCTGTGCCCGACCAGCACCCTAGCCGGCCACGCTCCCTGGAGGCCTTGGGGCAATGCCAGGCACAGGGACACGTGCCGTATACGTACTGGACATACCCTGCACCTTTTTACCGACACCCTGGGCGCTGCCACCCAGCCCTGCTCAGTCCATCGGAGCTTCCCCATTCAAGGCCCCAACACAGACTCGGCCCCAGGACAGCCCCATCCCGGGGGCCAGTCTCACCTGTCCCCGCCGTCCGGGCCACAGACACCTGCCACTCAGGGGTGAGCACACTCCGTCCCGTTCTGCAGAGTCCGCTCCCTGACGGCCAGTTCCGTCCTCACCAGCCAGAGCCCACAGCCCTCGCCTGCGGCACTCACCCAACCTACCCGCGTCAGCCTGTGCATCCAGCCAGAAGCTTCTTTTTCTGTTTCACAGGTGAGGAAGCTGAGGCTCAGAGAGGTGGGCAGGTCGCTCCAGGCCACACAGCACAGAGGATGGCGCGTGCAGAACAGCACTGGCCAGCCCCCCGCCCCACTCTGTCCTTCGGGCCTGACCACCTGACCAATGGGGACGTCTCCAGAGGGAAGCACGCAGCGGGGAGGAGAAGGCCCGGGGCACCGTGTGTCCCTGCTGACACAAGGCCAGGAGACCGGGCTGCCCAGACGCAGGCGGCTGGCGCTGGATGGGCAGCTGGGGTCCCTTCAGGACACGCACTGCCGTAGAACGCCAGCCCACAGGGGCGGCAGGGCAGGAGAACACGAGGGAGCCCAGGGGCCCCTGAATGCCCCAGTGCTGCAGGCACCTGGACAGCAGGGGGAGACCCTAGTGGCGGTGGGGTCACTGTTGGTGTGCGACCCTGCACTGGAGCGCCACGGGCGCGCAGGTGCTGGGAGGGCGGACGGGCCAGGCCTGGGGGCACCGGGGAGCCCCTCCCCCCACCCGGGGTGGGGGCCAGGTGTGGCACATTTTCCAAGTATTTCCAAGACCTGAAAGAAAAATGTCTATGTAAAAAAGAACATGCTTGGTGTTTTGAGGAAATGGTTACATTTCGAATGTTCTTGGAACCGGTAACACAGCCACTCGGAGAAGGGGACGCGCATGGAAGGCGGTGTCCGGGGTCCCCCCTCGGCAGCCGGCGGACGCGGGGAAATCTCTGCCTCCAATGGCCGAGGCTCACGCCGAGATTGCGGGCGCAGCTGAGTAATAAGGTGATGTTCTTGGAGACCGAGAGTTTCAGAATAAGTGGCGGGGGTTACGCAGACAAGCAGCAAGCGAGGTTCAAGGTCCTCCTGACGTTCACTTGAAATCGGACGTCCCCACGCGGCTCTGGCACAGCCGTCTCGGGTCACTGCACAGTCTGGTCCCACGGATCAGCCTCAACCCCGTGCGCCGGCGGCGGCGGCCTCCCCGCCTGCCCGGACCTGGGTCCTGCGATCCCTCTCCCCGCTGGCAGGAGCCAAGGGAGGCGGCGAAGCCCAGGCTTTGAGGGCACAGGGGAGGCTGCCCTGCTCCCCCGCACCCCACCCCCCGCCCGGAACAACCAGAAGGAGTTCCAGTGGCTAGGTTTTGGACAATTTGAACTTCAAACTTAATACTGACTGTAACTCATTGAATGAGTGAAACCCACACATCCAGAGAAATATTGCTTAAAAATGTAAAGCAAAAACCTAACAAAAAGGTGAGAGAGACTGGGGAGAAGGGGAAGTAAGCAGGGGCTTTCTTGAAGGAAACAAGCCAGCCCACAGGTGCAGAGGCACCTGGGTGATGAGTGACATGGCGTCACCTGCAGCCACGTGTGACCCCCGATGAGCCCGGGACCTGCAGTGCGGGCAAAAGCTGCCAGGGGAAGGGGTCCTGGGCACCGGGGCACCCAGTGGGGGCCGAGGTGAGGCACCCTGTGTGACCTGGTAGTCACCAGAGTGGGAATACGGCTGCACAGGGGACAGTCACACGCACCCCTTGTACAAGAAGAGGCCAAAGTGGGGCCCGGCATTGGCTCTTGGCTGCTCACGGGCGAGCTCCTGGCGCGCCAGCAAGGGCGTGGCCACGGACACCTGCCCAGGCTCCGCGAGTCGCCCCTCACCACCTCCTGGCCACAGTGTTAGGGGTGAGGCTGCCCATGGGCCTGGGGCCCCTCTATACGTCGGGGCTGTGGAACAGCACCCCTGCCCGCGTGACAGCCACAAATGCCTCCAGGTGCCGATGAACACCTCCTGGGAGGCAGACTTAAGATTAAGGACGGCCACTCTAGCGCCAGCCTCCAGGTCCTAGGAGGCCAGGGAGGTGATGGCAGAGAGCGGCAGGGAGACAGACCCGGGGTGCGCAGCACTGTCCACGGCAAAGGTGTCTGGAAAGACGGAGAGGCTGGGTGTGGACCAAGCAGGGCACCTGGCAGGCGTCAGAACAAGCGGGGACCTACATACAGATGGGGCCTGGGGAGCAGACACTGCAGTGGGGTGTCCTGAGGGCAGTGACGTCCTCGTGTCCTCGCCCCCCTCACCCCGGGGACACGTGCTAGTGCTCAGACACAGACGCCCGCCGCCCCCCTTCCAATGCCACGTAGGGAAGGGTGCGTGGTCACCGCCCGGAGAGGCTTTCTGGGGGCGGGGGCACGGGGTGCGGGCATTCCCTCTCCTGTTCCTTAAACACTTCAAGTACTTTGCAGTTTTCCCAACGCACCCCCATTAGGATGGCCGTTACATCAAAACAAAAACAAAAACAGAAACAAGTGCCGGTGAGAAGGGGAGAAACTAAAACCCGCATTCCCACCGTGGGAGGGAGTGTAAAGTGGCACAGCTGGTGGTGGAAAACGGCATGGTGGTTCCTCAAAAATTTAAAAATAGAGTTACTCTATGAACCAGCCATTCCACTTTTGAGTGTACACGCAAAAGAAGTGAAAGCAGGGTCCCGAGGAGACATTTGCACACCCACATCCACAGCAGCCACAGGCAGGACCATCCCAAGGGTCCGTCCACGCAGGACGGGCAGGCACGTGCGGCCCGTCCACTCCGAGGGAGAGTGCCCGGCCTTGGGAAGGAGCGGCTTCTGACACACGCCGCGACACGGACGACCTCAGGACACGACGCGGAGTGGAGTGAGCCGGCAGACACGGAAAGACAAACGCGGTACGACCCCACTTCCCTGAGGCCCCGGGGGCCGTTGGCATTGGGGAGACAGAGAAAGCAGGAAGGGGGAAGCCAAGGGCCGGGGGACAGAGATGGGGAAGTAGTGTTTGATGGGGACCGGGTTTCAGTTGAGGAGCACGGAAAGTTCTAGAGACGGATGGCAGTTATGGCTGCACAACAATACGAATGTGCTTAACGACACCGAACCGTGCACTTGCAAATGGTTCCCAGGGTGAATTTTATGTTTTGTGTATTTTTACCGCCATTTTTAAAAAGGTAATATTGGTTCAAAAAAAGTTTTCACTTTTGGGGGGTTATTTTATAAAATACCGTCAGACTTTATCAACATGACGTCTTGCTTGACCGAGTGGTTTTCCCAGCCCTCTCCCCTGCAGACTGGCTTCTCGGGTCGTTCAAGTTTGTATTTCCAGCAGCTCCATCTTTAATCGATGTGACGGAAAATACTGTCAGTCAGTCTTGGCAAACACCGGATTGCAAATGGCTTTTGATGAGTTTTCATTTTTAGAAAGGTCTCTCTGATGATGCAATTTGTTCTTGGAACTGCTAATCACTTTCTATAAGCTTTGACAACATTGAAATAAATGTCTGATAAAATATTTCAAAAATTTTTCACAACAAAAACTTTGGGAAAACTGCCAGAGCCTGAACCACAGCTTCTAGCACTCAAGCTGATTTCTCTTTTGAGTCCCAGGGTCCTTTCTGGAGAAAAGCCCCAGTCCCCTCACGCCCCGGCTGCGTGGCCACAGAAGCCGCCTGAGACTGGGAGGTGGGGACAGGGGTCAGGTAAAGGGGAACCGACACCCTGGTGGCTCTGGTCACTGGGCTACCAGGGAGGAGGGGTGGGGAGGGGGGACAGACTTCTGCTCTGCTCTCCTGAGGCTGCCAGCCACCAGCTCATCCCAAACCTGGAGGGGCTTGTGGGGCTGGGCAGGGGGCCACGTGGGACCGGGGCAGCCCGGCTTGAGTCTGCAGCCAGCACTGGGGCACCACCAGGCGGGGGGGGGTGTGACCAGCAGGACAATACTCTTCCGGGCACCCCTGCCCACCCCACAGTCCCTCCGGCACCACCTCCTCTGGGAAGCAAGGTCTCTCTCGGGAGTCCCCCCTGAGGCTAGGGAGGAAGGGCTTCATGGAGGACTTCATGGAGCACCACCCTACTCACTTGCCCCCGGCTGCCTCTGCTGCCCCGGACCTCATCTCCATTCCGGGGGCATGTCCTCTCTTGTCCAGACTGGAGGTGACCAGCCACTCTGGCGGTGGAGGTAGGAGAGGAATCAGGTGTGGCCGGGCGGGCAGCTGGCCAGAGACAAGTGGATGGGGCCAAGGGTGACCGGATGCACGGGGACCCAGGGGCAGCGAAGTTGCTGGGAAGGGGCAACACAGGGACGAACCCTGGGAAGTGGCGGGTCTGACGCTGTGTGCCCTCGGCCTCCCCAGGCTTGTGGGGGCTCTGAGCCAGGCAGCCCCAGCGCAGGACCCCGCCACGGGGTCGGCAGGGGTCCCAGAAGGGGGCAGCCCCGGGCCCTGTGACGCACGGTCATCTGGTCACCAAGTTCCTAGAGAGTCGCTGCACGGTTTTGTGGGCAGGCTGCCCTCGGCCACACCACAGTGTTAGTCAGGACGGCAGGCACTCCCTCCGCGTGTGCCTCTCGCCCAGGGCTCCCTCTGGCCCCCCTCCCACCACCATGGGAAGCGGGAAGCCGGGGCCGCACCACAGGGGCTGCCGCCGTGAGCACAGAGGAACTGGGCGAGGCTGGTGCTGCCCGTCTGGAAATCACACGTCCCCTCCGTTGGTGACATGGGGCTGGGTCTCAGGAGTTCCTGAACCCCACTGAGGGTCAGGGGTCGCGGTGGAAGGACTGCCTTCCAGGTCACTCCCGCTAGAGCCCCACTCCCTGCAGGCACGGGCCCATGGGGGGCTTCGGCGCGCACATCCAGGCAGCAGCAAAGGTCTTCGCGTCCCAACAGAGGAGGACAGCCTGCCGTCTGCGTTCGACACCCAGGGACAGACGGGGGTGCTCACGCTAACGTCACCAGAGAGGCACCATCTGGGACTGCGGTGTGGGGCTCCCGCACCCCTGGGGACTGGACGAGGGGGGACACGAGCACCACAGCAGAGCTGCCGAGGGCTCCAGGCGTGGCTGCCCGCCCTCAGGCCTCTCCGGCCCCGGGCCCCCAGGCCGGAAGCAGGTCAGGGAGCCACAGCTCTGACCTGTGCCTGTGGCATCTGCCTCCTCTATGTGACCTGACTCACGGCTTGCCTTTCTGTGACGGCGGCTGTGCTTCCCTCTCAGACTCCTGTTCCTTTGCCGGGTTCTAGAATGTTCTGGGAGCGCCCTGCATTCTCATGCATCCACGCTGCCTCTCTAGGGACGCTGCGCCCTGAAGCTGACCTGGGAGGTGCAGGTGGGCACCCTTGTCCTTGGCACCTGGGCCGTGGGGCAGGGCCCAGCCTGGTCGCGCCACTCCCGTCCCCGCTGCAGTCACCTTGCGCTCTCTCCCCCCCCCCCCGTCTGTTTCTTACGAGAACACGTGTCCCTGGGCTTGGGGCCAACCCCAGTGGTGACCCAGAGGGACCTCATCGTCAGGCCCGCACCTCGGTCCCACCTGCGAAGGCCCTGCTTCCAGAGTGGACCGCGTGCAGTGGTTCCGGGGACATGTCTTTCGGGGCCAGAGCTCACGCTGCCCCAGGCTCTCCCGAGCATCCCTCCCACAGAGAAGCAGCTGTGCCTGGGAGGTTCTCACCAGGCCCGCGACCTTCAAGACACCTGTTTTGCCCCGTTTAACCTGGCGCTCCCAAGCGCACCTGCTGACACCTGCCCAGGAACAGGAAGGGCACCTCTGGGATAAAGTCCCACAGGAGGAGGCGACGCCGGGGGCTAGGCCCTGTGGCAGCCACCTGGACCCCCAGAGAGGCCACAGGGAGCCCCAAGGCTCCGAGATCTCAAAACCCCCGAGGCCCGTGAATGTTCTCAACTGGGCAGCGAGGGCGGCGGGGACCTGTGCTGCAGCCGTGGGTTGGAGGGTCCAGGGCTGCCCTTGTCTGCACACCTGCCACCTGCCACCTGCCATAGCAGAGCCCAGCCCAGCCTGCCTGCCCTGCCTCTGGCCGGATCTGAGGAGCAGGTGAGCCGCCTTTCCAGAAACAGCCGCCTTAGCTCACTGGCAGGCTGCCTGTCAAGAGGCCATCACGTCAACGTGCCCAGAACTGGCTCCTTTTAGACTATCACTGAGAAAGTGGGGTGGCCTCCACCGCTGAAGGAGTGGACCCCCGGTGCGCCACCCACCCAGCCCTGGGAAGGCGAGGACACGTGCTGCGGGGACTCCCCCACCACGAGCCAGCAGCCGCCACAGCCGCCGCCAGAGAAGCCCGAGAGCAGCATCTCCAGGAGGAGGGCCTCTCTCTGCGGAAGTCTCCTGCGAAGACCCCCGGCTGCCTCCGGGCCCGGCCAGCGGTGCGAGGGTCCCGCAGTTAGGCCCCCGGGGCACCAGCCCATCGCCAGTCCCAGCTTGTCACGGGGAAACACCCGCAGCCAGCTCACGCTGGGAGGACCTTTCCACATGGCACTGTAGCTGCAAAAAATGTTCCCAGCCCCGATCCTGCAGCCTCATTTCTGAGAAAATGATGCCCCGAGGACAAGGACTCCGAGGACAAAATGTTCTTCCCGACATTATGTTAATGAGGACGAACCGCCAACAGCGGGAGGGTGGATGGGAGCGAGGGGGTGGGCTCCATGTAGAAGCCCTGGGAAAGGAGCGCAGGGCCAGGGCCAGGGCCAGGGCCAGGGCCAGGCGGGAGTCACGACCCCGCGGCCAACCGAGGGCTGTGAGGGCGCCGCGGCTTTGCGCCCACGCTCACGCGCACTCCCACAGCGAGTGCGTTAAGTCCCCCGCACGCACGGAAACACCTGGCGTACAGGGCGGGCAGCTCCAGGCTGCGGGGTTCGAGGTGGGGCTGGATTTTTCCTTTCTCAGTCTCCAGCATTTCGGCGCTGCCGTTCCCACAATAACGGCACAGTTACACACCAAAACCGCGGGCCGCCCGGTGCCAGGGCAGCCCCTGGACGTTCCCACCGTCGGCTCTCCCGCACTGGCGCCATCACTGGGCTGTCCTCACTGTCCCAACGGGGAGAAGCCCACGGACCCCAACCTTCCAGCTCGGCCTCTTGAGACCCCCTGAGGGGGCCCTGGGCAGCCTCACGCAGAGGTGGGGCACCAGGCCGGGCCCCTGTGACAGCGGCCCCGAGCCCGACATCCTTGGGCCTGGCCAGTGAGGCAGCCCCCAAAGCCAGGTTGGGGGGGGGGCATTTCAAACCTCCTCACAGACCCACAGGGACACATCTGGGGCTCCCCATGTCCCCAGGTTTGGTGCGTGGCCCCCTGTCCCCTGGCTTTGCTGGGGTTGTCAGGGAAAGAAGGCAGAGAATCACCAAACGGCGGAGTGCTTATCTCATCAGGAAACACCCTCGCACACAGCGGAAGGTCTGCCCTGCGCCCTGGAAGGGGCGGTCACGCAGGCACAGAAAGCAGCCATCAAAGAAGGGGCACCGACAGGAAATACAGGGCTGGGCTCGGGTGGCCCTGGCTTAGTCCACTCCAGGGAGACTGGCACCCCGCCCCTCACACTCCCGGGCACGGGACCGAGACTCCGCGGCAGTCTCCAAGGTGACTCATCTGGTGAGGGCTGACCTTTCAGAGCCATGTAGCGCCAGCAATAAACGCCGATCTCTGGCTGGAAATCCCCCTGAGAACCCCCTGCAGGCCTCCGGGGAACAGCTTCCTCTGCCAGAGAGGACAAGGGCTGTGAGGCCCGTGTCACCTGCAGGAACGGCTGGGCAGGTGAGAGGAGTGCGGGGGATGGGGGGCAGGTCCCACCCAAGGCTGCAGGAGGGCGGCGCTCGACCCCCTCCCAGAACACCCTCCCCCCAGCCCTTTCGTGCCCCACCCCGCCGCTGCAGGCTCTCTGGGCACCGTGGGTCTAGTGTGGGCCTGGAGGCGCCTGCGGACCCGTCTGCATCCCAGGACAGGGAGGGGTAAGGAGCCCCACCCAGCTGCCCGCAGGGAATGCTGAGGCTGGGTCACCCTCAGAGCCCCATGATCCAGAAGCACGCCCTGCTTACCTGCCTATCCCCTGCGTCTCCCACCTGTCGCCCTAACCTGTGTGCCCCTCCTCCATAAATCCTGACCCGTCTCGGGTGGCTTCTGGAGACCCAGGCCAGGCCAGCCAGCTGGGAGCCAGGACTCAGAGGCCGGATGCTTGTGGGCACGGTGGGGTCACGTCCCAGGCCGGGCAGGACGGCCATGAGAGGTAGGTCTGGGGAGAGACAGTGTGGCCATCACCGGCATGTCTGGGGCTCTCCTCAGCCCCCAGGCACTGCTGCATGCTCGTGGGCAGATGGGCACTCAGGCGGGACATGCTTTGGGGGGGCCCAGACCCTGCACTCTCAGGGATATGAGGTCCAGGCAGCCTCAGCTTGGAGCTTTCCTCTGCGGACCAGCTCAGAGTTCCCAGGACCCACAGCCCACAGGCGCCCGGAGTGGGTGAATCTTAGGGGCAGGCAGGGCGCTGCTCGATGCTGCGGCAGCAACTGGGGTGACCAGGGGTCCTGGAACTGGCCTGTGTTGGGGGCTGCAAAGGGGTCCCGGACGGCCCTGCTGCCACTGAGGGACACACCCTAAAACGGCCAAAGTGGCGACTCTTAAGTTACGTGCATTTCACCACAACTAACCACTGTCTGTGTGCCCCTAACACCTCCAGACTCAGGGAGAAGACTTCACGGCTGCACCCCCTGGGCCGTGCCGGGCCAGCTCCGAGTGAGGGTCCTGTGAGGCTGTCAAGGCGGTCCCGGGCACTGCTGCAGTCAGAGCCCCACCCAGGCCACCCAGCGTTGGCTCTGCACCGTCTGTCGCAGCCGCCGCCGCCCTCCAACCCGACGTGCTCAGTGGCTTCGCCGCCAGCCCCCGCACAGACTTAGAGAAAACAAGGCGGTTTTACAGGCTGAACGGCGGCTCCCCAAACCCACACACCGCAGCCCTAACTCCCAAGACTTCACGCCGTGACTGTGTTTGGAGACGGGATCTTCGCAGAGGTGACCGAGGTAAAACAAGGGCGGGACCTGACCCACTGTGGCCGCTGTCCTCCGAGAAGCGACCAGGACACACACACACACACACACACACACACAGAGGGAAGACGTGGGGAAGACGGCCCCTCGCAAACCGAGGGGCGGCCTCAGGGGAGCGCAGCCCTGCCCACTCCCGGGTGGCAGACTCCCGGCCCCCGGGGCTGCAGGAAAGCGAACCCCCGCCCGTCCGAGCTGCGGGTCTCTCGTGCTGTCGGGTCCCCCTAGGGCATCAACACAGCCGGGTTCTTAGTTTCCCCCAAACTACCCTCTGACCCCAGCGAGCGAGCAAACGACGTCCTCACCCAGCCGGGAACTGCCCCCCCACCCTCCTCGGGCTGAGAGTCCCAGGAGTCCCCCCAGGACTCCGGGGCAGGAGCCAGGGGCTCGGGAAGCAGCTCGTGTGCGCAGAGCCCGCGATGGAGGCAGAGACTTCCGGTGACTCGGCTCCCAGGGCTTCCTGTTTCGGGCCCATCAGAAGCACCGTGAGACACGAGTGAGAAGCTCTTCATACTTCTGCTATTTGACCTTGGCCCCAACAGGGAAGTGCGAGGAAGCATGAAAATGGGACAGGAAATAGTAGAGAGAACACTGAGAACGCAGGAGGACTTTGCTGCTTGAAGCCAATTCCATGGATTCCTTCCAAGGGGCCTGCGGTGGCCCCCACGCTCTCCGGCCCTCACAGGGCCGGCCTTCTCTCTCTGAGCCCAGCACGAAGGCCACACTGGGGTCACAGAGGGCCCGAGGGTGCAGGAGCGCAGCACAGAGCAGCGAGGAGGGGTCGGGGGCTGCAGGGAGTGGCGTCTCCGTGCGGGACATAGTCGGCAACGACTGTGGAGCCGCGGGTCCCAGATAGCCGGGCATACGGGCGCCCCACCACACACCTCACGGCCTTACAGACTCTGGCTCTCAGTGGCAGAGGCCTGAGACTGGGCCCGCACCATCGAGCAGCTGCCAGGGGGTTCTGGGAGACTCGAAACAGGACCCAACTCAACATGAGGCAGGAGTTGCCGAGGTCTGTAAGGCTGGCCCTGACCACTGGGTGAACAGACTGGCAGGAAGGTTCATCGGGGCATTCAAGTCCCTTGTTCACTCCAAACACCAGTCCGTGTGTCCTTTACCCCAGGCCCTGAGCTGGGGGCTTGGGCTGGATACGAGCAGGAAGGCGTCCCCTGGCCCCCGAGAGAGCCCCTCGGTGCGAGGTCAGCCAGATGCACTGTCCCTGTGACCCAGGGCAGCCCACTGGGTGGGCTGTATCAGTCACCTCCTGCTGTGCAACCATCCACCCCAAAACTAAGCGGGGTAAAACCACCACCGCTCTGTTTGCTCCCAGTCCCGAATCAGCACCTGCGCTGCTCTCCCCGCCCTCGCACACCTGCAGCCTCTTGGCCGTCGGCACGGCCGTCGGCCCGCAGCCGGAGTGCGTGCGCGCACACACCGGGCCTGCCACCCCTTGTACAACCAGGAGGAGGAGAACCACCAATCTGAAGTCAATGAACAACCAGAAGGGCCAGAAAATCAAACTGTGTGGAACTCCAACAACCACGGAACGGAAACAGTCAACCAGAACCACCAGACCACTGAGGTGGCCGAGGGAGAGAACCGAGGTGAGGTGGCGGGCAGGGCTGGCAGGGCTGGCTGAGTGGGAAAGTGGGGCTCAGAGCTGACCGTGGGTACGGTGGGGTTGCTGAGGTGACAGGAACTCCCAGTCTCACACGAGGTTCACTGGAAAGTGGGCTAGAGCTGAGCAGGCGAGCTGCATGGCTCCCTCTCTGCCCCCCCCCCCCACAGGCAGCACCACAGCGCAGCAAGGAGGGTTGCCCTGCCCAGGTGAATACCGAAGGTCCTGCCCCCTTACAACTTAACAGGTGCCCCAAGACAAAGAAATAGGGCCCAAATGAAAGAACAGAGCAAAACTTCAGAAAGAGAGCTAAGTGATGAGGAGATAGCCAACCTATCTGATGGAGAGTTTAAAGCCCTGGTAATCAAAATGCTCACGGAACTGACTGAGCTTTGTCAAAAAACAACAGAATAAATGAAAGATACCCAAAATGAAATAAAGCAAAATATTCAGGGAACCAACAATGACAGGAAGGAAACCAGGACTTAAAGCAACGATTTGGAACAAAAGGAAAAAATAAACATCCAACTAGAACAGAATAAAGAAACATGAATTCAAAAAATGAAGAGAGACTTAGGAACCTTTGGGACAACTTGAAACATTCCAATATCCTAATCATAGGAGTGCCAGAAGGAGAAGAACAACTTATTTGAACAAACAATGAAGGAGAACTTCCCCAATCTGGCGAAGGAAACAGATTCCCAGGAAGTCCAGGAAGCCCAGAGAGTCCCAAAGAAGATGGACCCAAAAAGGAACACACCAAGGCACATCATCAAGTTACCCAAGATTAAAGACAAAGAGAGAATCTTAAAAGCAGTAAGAGAAAAGGAGAGAGTTACCTACAAAGGACTGCCCATAATGCTATCAGCTGATTTCTCAAAAGAAATCCTACAGGCAAGAAGGGGCTGGAAAGAAGTATTTGAAGTCATGAAAGGTAAGGACCTACACCCCAGATTGCTCTATCCAGCAAAGCTTTCATTCAGAATGGAAGGGCAGATAAAGTGCTTCCCAGATAAGGTCAAGTTAAAAGAGTTCATCATCAACAAGCCCTTATTTTATGAAATGTTAAAGGGGCTTATCTAAGAAAAAGAAGATAAAAAATATGAACAAGAAAATAACAAACAACTATCAACAAATGAACCTAAAAAAAAACACAACAAAAACTAAGCAAACAACTAGAACGGGAACAGAATCACAGAAATGGAGACCACACAGAGGGAGTTCAGTGGGAGGGGTGGGGAGGGGAAAAGGTACAGGGAAGAGGAAGCGTAACTATTAGGCATTAAACAGACGGGGGAAGGTTACGAATGGCACAGGAAACAGAGAACTCTAAGAACTTGTATGCACAACCCATGGACATGAACTAAGGGGGGGGAGGGCTGGAGGGTTGGGGGTGCAGGGTGTAGGGTGGATAAAGGGGGAGAATTGGGAAAACTGTAATAGCATAATCAATAAAATATACTTAAAAACAGAAGAAACAGAGGGGAAGACAGAGGGGGTGACGTGAAAGCCATGGGGGGGCAGGTCAGGGGCGGGCAGGCAGAGGGCGCACAGACACACACACACACACACACGCACACACGCACACACACACACACACACACACGCACGCACGTCTCCACGGGTGGGCGCAGGACTGTGGGCGTGAGCGTGCACAGAGCGGCGGGATGGCCTGTGGGAGAACGCGGTGACAGTGAGCGGGGCAGTGCTCCCGTGCTCTGGGGGAGACTGCGCCCCGAAGGAGCTGGAGTAAGGGGACTGCTCCGACGCCCCGCAGCTGCGCTGTCTCCGACGCACAGAGGCAATCCCCAGTTTCGGTTGAGGGAAAGACTGACCTTTGTCATGGAAGATAACGGCCGAGCAGGTGACTGCCCGCCGTGACTCACTTTCGGTCGGGAAATTTCCCTTCAGGTCGTCCCGTGAGGTCACTTCGGATCTGAGTTCCCAAGTCCACCATGTGGGCCCCCCCTGAGCTTGTCGGGTGTAGCGTGTGGCCCCTTGGAGACGGGGCCCACATCTCCAAGAAGATACAACAAGTCTTAACGCGCACGTGCCTAGAAACACAAAGTCAGACTACAAGGGGAACAAGTGCGAGAGCCGCAGGGAGAAGGCCCCCTTTCCCGGAGCCGGAGACTCCGACCCCGTCTCAGCTGCGGAGCAGCATGAGGGCAGGGCTGACCCCGCCACACCGTCAGGCGGCTGGGTTCGGCCGACACCCACTGACCACTTCACCCAATGATGGCAGGACACGCGTTCTTCTCAAGCTCACGGGAGACATTCACCGAGGCAGGCCATGTGCTGGGCCAAGGACATGCCTGAACGCATGTAAAAGAATGGAAATCACACAATGTCTGCCCTCTACCACGATAGAATTACACTAGAAATCCTAACGGAAGGTTAACTGGGAAGTCCCTGAGCCCTTGCAGATCAAACAACACACTTCTAATGAGCATGTGTGTTAAATATCTCAAGAGGAATTTTAAAATACTTTGAACGAAAGACAAATGCAAATACAGCCATCAAAATTTGTGAGATGCAATAAAAGGGGTGCTTAGAAAGAAACGTAGAGCGTTAAATGCCTAAGTTAGAAAAGAAAAAAGACCTAAAATCAACCATCTACGCCTGCGCCTCAGAAAACTCGAAGGAGCGCACGTTGTGAGTCCTAAGCAAGCAGAAGAAAAGAAAAACGTGAGAGCAGGAATCGATGAAACTGAAAACAGGAAACAGAAAATCCAGAGACGAAGAGCGGGCCCTTCTCTGAAAAGAGAACACTGCGGAGCCCCGGGCCCGGCTGAGGGAAGAGAGAGAAGGCCCGAATGACTAATCTCAGAAATGAAAGAAGAAACAGCACTGCGGATCCCAGAGGCGTTAGAAAGACTGAGAAGAAAACACCCTGACCAACACCCGACGCCCACAGATCAACCTGGATGAAGTGAACCAGCTAATTCCTTGAAAGACACCATCTGCCAACACGCCCAGCGAGACACGGAAGGCCTGGGCTGGGCTGCACCTGTTCGAGAGACTGCGGCAATGATTCCATAACCCCCCCCGAACCCGAGGCACCAGGCTCCGACGGGTGCAGCGGCGGATTCTACCAAGCACTTAAGGAAGAAATCACACCCCTTCTCTGCCGTCTCTGCCAGAGGACAGAAGCGGTGACAATTCTTCACTCCTGCCATGAGGCCGGTGTCACCCTGACACCCCAGTCAAAGGTGTTATGAGAAAACTGCAGACCAGCTCTCTCTCGTGAGCAAACGTGCAAAAAGTCTCAACAAGATGTTAGCAACTCATCTCCACAATGTTTAAAAAGAGAATTAAATACTAGGACCAAGTGGGATTTACTCCAGGCAGGCAAGGCTGGTTCAACATTTCAAAACCAACAGACAGAACGAGAAAAATCAAACCACTTGTTCTTAATTAATAAACACGGAAAAGGCATTTGGCAAATTCTAACACCAGTTTATGGTTTAAAAAAAAAAAAACAACCTCTCAGGAACTCAGACACAGAGGACAACGTCCTCAGCTCAGCAAAATCCACAAAAGCCCTCCGGCTAACAGCACACTCATGAAACGCAAGGCGCTCACACTCAGACGCCCTCCGCCGGGTGAACAGACAAACCACGGCCACCCACCCCAACAACGGAATGTCCTCCCGGGATGAAAAGAAACGAGCTACGAAGCCGCGGGGGGGCCTTCAGTTCTCGTTCCTAAGTGGGAGGCGCCCAGCTGAGAAGGCTGCGCACCGCCTGACTCCAGCGCCCTGACGTTCTGGAAAAGGCAACACTAGACAGTTAAGAATTTGCTTGCCGGGGTCAGGGGTCAGGGCGGGGGGCGGGGGGGGGGGGGTTAATTCCTGTGTTGAGGGCAGTGAAACAACTCTACGTATTGTAATGATGAACGCCTGTCATCATGCGTTTGTCCAAACCCACAGAACACGCAGCACAGAGAGCAAACCGTGGGCTCTGGGTGGTGATGTTGTGGAGGTTCTTCCACTTTAACCGATGTGCCCTCTGGGGGTGGGGGGATGATGATGGTGGGGAGGCTGAGGATGTTGGGGGCTGGGGGGGGTGTATGGGAACTCCACACTGTCCAGTCCATTCTGCTGTCAACCTCAGGCTGCTCTGAAAGATAATGTAAGACAACACCCCCCGCACAAAAGCAGCGCCAGGAAGGGAAGTCAGGCGCTGCGGGAGAAAAGTGGAGAAAGGGCAGGTGCTGCCCGGGGGTGGGGGTGGGCAGAGGGGCCTGGAGTCAGGCTGAGGCCCTGGGACGGGCCGCTGCCCAGGTCCCAGGCCCGGCCAGCGAGCCTCGGGTCCCCACAGAGCCCACCGCCCTGGGGCTGCTACCTGGCCCTGGGGACACTGAGGTTGTTCTCTAAGGAGGCTGGTGCCTTCTCTCCCGGAGCTCTGGGTCTATGTGGGCGACAGATGACAAGCCGGTGACATGTGTGCACACACAGGGACACACTCGCCCACGTGTGTGCAGCCACAGACTGTGAGCTATCAAGAGCAGAATGGGTGTGGGAGGGTCACTTCCTCAGCCAGGAAGCACCGGAAGTCGGCTCCAGAGTGATGCTGATGCAAGGCACTGAGGGGTGAGGGGGGCTGGTGGCAGAGATGGGGTCTGGACTTCCCAGCTGGAAGGGGCAGGAGGGGTGCTGAAGAGGTGCCTGTGAAGGGTTCAGACGGGGGGGACATGGGGTCCAGAAGGGCTCCTGCTCCTACTTGGGGCAGCAGGGGAAGCTCGGGGAGGCCACCCGTCCAGGCTGAGGGAAGCTGGGAGCCTGCAGCCAGACCAGACAGCTCTGTGGCACCCCTGGTGGCAGGGCCTGAACCACAGCACGCTCCACGGCCCGGACTCTGGTCAAGGAGCCTCCAGGGACCCATCACATAGAACACATTGCTCAGGGCCCTGCTGCCCTACGCCCCTGCTACTCTGCAACTTCACGGCCTTGCCCACTGGGCTTCTGCACTGGCTCCTCCTCTGCCTGGAATGTTCTTCACACACAGCCGCCTCCACCTCCACCTCACTCAGATGAAATGGCGCCTCGCCCCTTCCTGGCCCGCTGGCCCCACCGGCCCTTTCCCAGCCCCACCGGCCTCTGCTGCTCCTTGGCTCCTGTCCGGTCGCCCCCACAGCCTGGGCCCCGTGAGTGCTGGGGCCACGTCAGCTGGTTTCCCCCGGCCCTGGGCACGCAGCACTCCGCTGATGTCCAGCAAGGGCTGGACTCAGGCCCGGGCATCGGGTCTCTCCGGGTTCTCCAGCATTTCGGATCCGAGCACCAGCCTTTCTGCCTGACCTGAGTCCCAGCTCGGCCTTGTGACGGGGGTGGTCAGGAACCCTCGCAGGGCTGCCACAGGGGCTGCACAGACAGAGAGGCCGGGGCACCACGGCGGCATCGCACCTGGGCCGCTGGGCACCCCGCAGAAGCAGCGGGGTGGGCCGCAGCCAAGTGCACGGGAGAAGGGCCCGAGCGCCGAGTGACACGCCAACGCTTTCTGGGATTTCCTGGGAAGTCCTCCCTTCCCTCTCTGCCCACCTGCCCTTTGGCCAGGTCACTGCAGAGGTGGAGGAGAAGTGAGAGGGGGTGGAACCCAGCCAGCTGCTGCTCCCCAAGCGTGCACCCCGTTCCTGCGACACGTCTGCCCGCGGCACCTGCGACTGACCGCCAGGCCCTGGGAGGCGGGCCCCAGGTGGATGGACGTGGGGGTGCCGGTGCTGCCCCGGCCCAGGGTTCAGGTCGGAGGGTGCACCGCCGGCATTTTTGGGAGAGACACACCAAACTGCAGAGCAGAGGGGAGTCACGGACTCTGATTCCAGACGAACGGTGACCTCAACAGGACGGTGACACAACAGGCAACAGATGACGACACAGGAAAATGCCGCACGACTGGGGGAGGGCAGGGACATCCTAGAAACAACTGTAGAGGGTGGTAAGGGGGTCATGTAAACATGAGGGCCATCTGCTCACTGGGACACCTCAGAGAATGAGGAAATGGGGAAGGAAACACTGGCGACCCACTCAGCTGACAAAGGACCTGCAGCCAGAACACAGACAGAGCTCCAACGACCAGACAGGCGGACAGCCAGACAGGGAAGCCCCTGGGGAGAACAGGTCCTTCACAGGAGGATCGCCGCAAGGCCGAAAGACACAGGAGGTAGCCAGCCTCGGTGGACGCCAGGGAGATGGCAGAGAAAACCACGAGAGCACCACCCACCCACCGGGGTGCAGGGACGAGACAGACGGCCCAGGTGCACAGGACCACCGCTGACGGCCCCCACCACAGCTGCACGTCCTCCCTGCAGCCCGGCAGCTACACACACACACACACACACACACAGGCCCGGGGAGGTGCCGTGAGCACTATGAGATGTTCTCGGAGGCAGAGCACAGAACGTGGGCAACACCCCAGCGGAGAAGCCCGTCTGGAGATCCTCCCACGAAGGGAAGCCGCACGGCTGGGGCTCCCCAGGGCGAGAGCCAAGACGCACTGTCGCCTGTGGGCTCAGGTCTGGAGGCTGTGTTCTCTGGGTGCACGGTGCACTCGCTTTGTGAGAACTCACCAGGTGCACGCCTGAGAGCTGCACACTCTGCCGTACTCACAGGCACACAGGCACACAGAAGTGCCTCCACGAACAAGTCTGAGGTCGGAGACTACGCTCGGTTGCCCGCCCTCCGACGGGCCCTGCGAGGCTCCCTGCAGCTGCACGGGCAGAGGCAGGCCCAGCCCTCCAGCCCTTGGGGCTGGAGCCAGTGCAGCTGCCAGAGGGCTCTCGCCCGTGGGCCCAGCTTCGGTGGGAGGAAAACTGGCCGCCAGACAGCAGGGTTCCGTGGAGGAGGACTGGTACGTCAAGGGCTGAGACAGGCGAACCGGAGGGCCTGGTGAGCGCAGTGCCGGGCACTACATCCTGAAAGACCAGCGGAGGGGCGGCCATCACTTCCCCTACACAGCGGTGAGGTGGGGGGGGGCAGGGTGGCAGCACCTGCCGCTGCACCCATTCCCAGGCTAGCACCAGCACCCCGCAAAACGATCCAGCTGCCCCCACCAACAGCTTTCTCAAACCCAAAGCACGTGCACCGTGGTGTCCGTGCATCCAGACTGGACGGGGGGGAAGGCGCTCCGCACGCGGGCGTCCACCCCAGGAGGGAAGCCGCGGTCACGAGGGGGGCACAACACAATCTACCGCTTCTCCCGTGGACACCTCGTGTCGGCGGCCGCTTGTGGCCTGGGCCCAACCTGACAGCCCCCCGCCACCCAGCAGGGCCATCACCCAGGCCGGGTGCCTGCGACTTCCCTTTCTTCCCGAAATTTAAGAGAACTGAGACTCGTTTAAGAAGCCTCATTTACATTCCTCATCTGCCGATTTCAGCAGGCCTGACAGACAGCTGCCTGCTGTAAACCCCCGTGACGTTTTAATTAGCACATATTCAGTCCAGATTGCAGAGTCTTTAATTGCCAATAACCGTGGTTTTGGTTTGCCGATTACCAGACTTACAAACTTACATTTTCCCTTCCAAACGCCACCTACTCTGAAGCAGGCCAAACCCGAGACTGCAGGGTAACGTCTCCACCCCGGTCCTCCTCCTGAGGAAGCCGACGCTGGCTGAGACGTCTGGGGTGCGCAGGGGGTCCAGGCGCTACTTCACCCTAAAGGCGCGGGACGACCAGCTGCCCCTCCAGTGCGTGGGCTCTGCCTGCCCCCCTCCTGGGGGGAAGGCCGAGGACCACACTCTCACGCCAGTTTACCCCCGACCCCAAATGAGTCCTACAAGCAGAAACGTGAATTCCCGCCACACGCCCCGTTGCACAGGAGAACGGGTGACCAGCTCCGCCCGGTGGAGGCGGCGGAGCCCACAGCCCCGGCGGCGGCGGCATCACTTCTTGGCGAGTTCCAGCACTTTCGTCACCATGGCCCCAATCCCATCGTGAATGTGGTGGAGCGCCGTCTCGCACATGAACGCTGGGGTGGTGACCACCTTGTTTTTCTGGTCCACGTGTGCTTCGTGCACGGCAGTTAGGGAAAACCACCACCCGGCAAGGACGGGGAGATTCAGGCACAAAGCACGCACCAGCCACTGCTCCCGGATGCCCCCAGAGTAAGTGCCGCCGTCCTTCCCAATGTGACTGGGGGCGGGGCACACTCTCCCCAGAGGAACCTGCTGGCAGCGCCCCGCCTTCCACTGGACGGAACTAAGCAGAGCACGGCCAGCACGTTCCCAGGGGAAACCAAGCAGCTCGCACCTCAGAGAACGGCATCGTGCGTGTGGGACCCACACGGGACCCAAGGCACCCGTGGCCTCTGCTGAGTGTGTGGTGCTGGCCCAGGACCCACCACAACCCTGAAGGCAGTGAGGGCACCGCTGCCTTTCAGATCAAGACAACTGAGAGAGCTCATCCGCATGCTGCTGCGACAGCAGAGCGCAGCTCCCCTGGGGACCGCCCTCCCCGCCCCGGCTTCTGCCCCAGCTCTCACGGACCCTGGGAGGTGACAGAAGTGGCCTTGCCCTCAGCTGCCCTGGAGCCACGCCACACCCCTGGCCAGCCCAGTGCCCACCGACCGACAGCAGGTCTGCGGGCTGCTCTGCACCGGAAGGAGAGGGAACACGAACACCCAGTACAACTGCACACGAGACACCCCAGGGTGACGGAGCCATTCTCAGCAGACACCCGAAGGGACACTGTGACATACTGCTCCTCTGACTCTGGCCCACGCGGGGATCCTCTGGGTCCAGGAGCACCCCGGGGCGTGGTCTGCCTGTGCAGGAGGCTCTCTACGCCTACGGCGCCCTGCGCGGGTCCTGCGTGGAGATGCTGCCTGCCCAGCCACCGAAGGGGACCCCGCGGCACAGGCTGCCGCCCACTGCCAGAAAGGATATGGTCACTCCCTTCACGCAGTGCTTGGCGCCCAGGGCTTTGATGGCTTCCGCGGTCCCGGCGTAGGGCCACTTGCCACCTTCTTCCTGCTCGTGGCCCACGGTGACCTCGACCCCAGGGAGCACTTTGGCCGCAAGGACAGGAGCGATGCAGCACAGGCTGAAAGGCGAAGGATAACGGGGTCAGCTCAGGCCCGTGCGGGTGGACGCCAGGCCAGGGGTGCAGGGAGGCACGGGCACTGTGCACAGACCAACCGCTCCCAGGCCCGGGCTCCAGGCCGGTGCCAGTGGTGCTGAGGGGCTCCCAGGAGGGCAACCGGGCCGGCCTCCGGCAAGTGACTGGAGGCCTGTGAGATGCTGAGCGTGGGCGGGGACTGTCCTCGGCTGCCTCTGCCTCCCCCTTGGATGCAGGTGTCTAATGTAAGCTGGTCTTTTTCGGTTTGCCAGTGAAGCGGTACGGAGCAGCACCTCCGGGAGCAGGGGGGGTGGGCCTCAGGTTTGCATCCTATGAACCTGTCCCCAGTGCATGCACTGCCGTGCTCCCGTCACACCTTCTCCCACGGGACCCACTCCAAGGACGAGCGACGCGCACGCCCTGGCTCGCCGACACGGACGAAGCGTGCACTCTGTTAGAGTAGGACCGAGAGGCAGACACCGAGACACTCGCTCGTGGACTCGGGCGTCCGACGAAGTCAGGTCTGACCACCGGGTCTCCGTCACACGTCCCTGAGCCTCTCCCGCCTGCAGGTGCGGCCGGGCCCGCCCACGGAGGGAGGGCAGCCGAGAGCAGCCGCAGCAGGGATGGTGCCCACAGCAGCAGCCGCGAGTGGAAGATGAGGCGTAACCAGCTGAGTGAGGGCGGGAGGGCGGATAGAGGCCGGGGATGTGATGCTGGGAAAGGATGGGAGTCAGGGAAGGACGGGGGAACATTCTAGAAGATGACAACCATCCCCTCTCCTTCCTGTTAAGTCTTCAGGAGAAATTAAAATAAAACCACATTACTACAGAATTTTCAGAGCTAGAAGTCACCTGTGAAACCCCCTCAATTAAAACGAGGAAAGGGGCCGAGAGTGTTCAGGACTCACAGCGCAGGGAGGCAGCTGCCACCTGTGAGTTACCAGCCGCGGGCGACGGGCTCCAGCCCACTGCCGCCCCCCACTGCCCCCTGCCAGGCGCACTCCTGCGGCCGGCCAGCAGGACCTACCCAATGGGCTTCCCGGCCTTGTGGAAGTCCTTCAGGACGCGCTCCACATCTCTGTTCACTTTGCAGTCCTTCCCGTCCACGGCGAACGTGCTCCTGCAACAAGAGGCTCCTCACAGCTCGGGGCTCCTGCCCGAGACCTGGCGTGTGGTTCCACCGTGGGTTCTCGTGTAACTACACATTTTCCTGTTTTTGTTTTTGTTTTTTTTCAAAGAGAAGGAGGCATGGGAAGTGGAGGAGGGAGTTGGGGCAGCAGAGGTGAGGTGGGAAGGCAGACGCTGGAGCAAACTGGAGCCGCGGGCTCAGACCGTGAGCCAGGCCACGTGGTCCCCGGCGGTCTGCTCGGGAACCGGGAGACAGCAGACCCGACGTTGGCCTAAAACCAGGGACAGGCGCTCCAACTCAACTAACAAGGAAAAGAAATGCAAATTTAACAAGGTGCCACCCTTTCCACCAGAGCAAGAGCCCCAGCCGGAGGGCACGCGCCTGCCTGCACCATCCCACAGAGGGCAACTGGGTGAGACCCGCTGGGTGGGTTCCAGAGTCCGCCCGCCCTCTTTTCCAAGAGCCGCCCTCTGGGCCCCGGCAGTGCCTGTGGGCCCCGCCCCTCCATCCTGGGATGCCTGCAGGGCGCAAAGGACTGACAGGTGGCCGCTCTCCTGACACTGGATGGTTTCTCAGTGTGTAAACACATCGAAATGATTTTTTATGCTTTAAGCACGTGCATGCCAACTACACCTCCAAAAAGCTACTGAGAGAAGAAAGGCCTGGCCATCACAAGCACCCACCAGAGCTGGCTCGTTCACCCGGCGGGACTGTGTGCAGCTGCTCGGACAGTGAACAGACCGACAAGCCACCCTGCTGAGTGAAAAGTACCAAGTGCAGAACAGGGAACTTAAGAGGCCGCCATCTGGTCAGATTTCTAACACAATCGCGCATGTGAATAACTCAGGAAACACACACAGAAGCTAGTCACAGTGCCAGGGAGGGGAGCAAGGTCCATGCAGGAGGAACTGAGTAACTCCTGTCACCCCTGGACTCGCCCGCTGCCACGTGCTGCACCCCAGTGACCACAGCGGCCACTGCGTAGGAGAGACTGATGCAGAAGCTGACCTTTCCTCTGGGACAGTCGGAAAGAATGAGCCTGGTGACCGGGAGTCACATCTTCCCACGGCGCTCTATGAGCTCACAGACGTGCCTCTTGGCCCAGGGCGCCCCACGCCCTTTAACACCAAGACACAGATGCACCAGGGACCCGGCACCCCTCCTGTCTGAGCTCCTCGGTCCACCAGGTATGGCGTCAGCCATGCTGGGGACACACCCCAGCGAGTGCTCACAGCCAGAGGCTGTGAAGCAGGCTCACCCTCCCAAAGGTCCGAGGCGCAAGCCCAGCTGATCCTGACAGTTCCCTGCCACCCCCTGCCTGGAGGCGCATAAGGATAAGGACATGTGGAAATCACCTCAAAGGCTGGTTTTCGGGACAGGGAGTGGGGGCGAGGCCAGGAGCCCCGGCCAGGAACAAAGCCTTCTGGGGACTGGGGAAAAACAGACGGATCTGGAGAAGGGGAGCCCTGAGGCCTCTGGATGCAGAAGGGTTATGAGCAGAGTCAGGTTTTAGGGAACGTGATAACCTCTGCCTGCTACTTCTGGGTACAGGACACCCAGACAGCCAGAGCCAGCCACGGCAGTCAACGTGCCACTGCGGGGGGACAGCAGTGACCAAGTGGTCAACAGTCCCAACAGGATGAAGGGGAGACCGTGAGCACAAGGACCCTGGCCAAGGCCTGCAGCCTTGCCTGCCCCGTGTACCCCCTCCCCACAGGATGGGCTAATGCTGATGACAGGTGAGTGCAGTGAGGGACTCGGCTCTACATGCCAAAAGGAGGTTCCAGCGGACCTCTGGGGCAGGCAGCTGGAAATGCGGGTCAGAAGGGGACTTGTGGTCCAGACGTGGTGCCAGCTGAGGCAACGTGCGGATGAAATTCCTGGGAGAAAGGAAAGGGGGTGCAGGAAGGCAGAGGAGACTCCCCAGAGAAGCATCTGGGAAGGACTGGGCCGGTGGGCAGGCCCGGCAGCATCCTCGAGATGTCACGTAGCGGAGGGAGCGTCTAGGTGAGGCAGGTGCCAGACACCTGCGAAAGGAGGCGTGCACCGCAAGGCGAGGACCCGGAGGATGCGCAGCCCACAGGGTGGTGGGAGAGCAGCACCCGCTCTGCCTGAGAGCGAGAGGACAGCGTGGGGGGGGAGGAAGCGGCAGCTCCTGGAGCGCTGCCCTGGGCGGTGGGCTCCGGCGGCGGCCGGCTCTGGCGGCGGCCGGTTGAGGAAGGAAGCTGCAGAGCCCCAGGAACAGCCTCCTCAGTGGGAAGACAAGCACCAGGGCCTGGCTGCCTGCGGTCACAGGGAAGGGTTTCGTCACCACAGACCCCTGAGCCCAGGCCAGGAAATGTTCCTAAAAGCGACACAGGAAAACGCCTGATCCAGGGCCCGACTCGCCAATCTCCTGCGCCTCCCCCGAACACACGCAGTGCCCGCACCGCCCCCCGCCCCCGCAGCGGCCCGTGCCCGCCGCAGCAGAGAGGTGCAGGGACAGTGAGGCCACTCGGACGATTTCTGTGAAATGCACAGGAAGAGACAAGGAATAGAAGAAAGAGGACCTGAAACCCAAAGGACGTCACAGTGACAGCCTCCCAGGCCATCCAGTTGCTGTGGCAATGACCCAAGGGGCAAAGCAAGAGAGGGCTCCTTCCTCTAGCTAGGACGGTCAGGTGACCGGAAACCAGTTTTCCGGGCCCCACGGCGCACAGGGACACGCAAGCAGAGACTAGTTCTGCCGTGAGTAGACCCACCTACGCTGCGGGAGTCACACCCATGACGGCGGCCAGGTGCTGGGGGCCGAGAAAGGAGCAGGTGAGAGAAACCCTAGTCTTGCCAAAATGCGACCTAAATCCCGCACGACAAGCGTTCCCTGTCAGAGAAGCTACTTCAGCATTCGGGCTGCGAGGCCCGGGCAGTGGCTCGTGTCACTGCCTGGTCCCCGTGACTGCTCCAGGCGAAAAGCACAAGGCCCTGAGCTCAAACACTCACAGGTTTTTGGCGGCTCCAAAGCCCCCAGGGAAGATGGCGGCGTCGTGGTTGGCGGCACGTAGCTGGGCCAGGTCCGTGATCTTGCCACGGGCGATCCTTGCTGACTCAGTCAGAACATTCCTGGGGAAAACACAGAAAGAAGCCAAGGAAAGGTTCAGCGCAGACAGGAGATCAGGCGGGAAGGCTCCCACAAGACACGAGGCCGTGTTTTCCCTGCTTCAGGGAGCAGCGTTCCCACACGAATCCCACGTCCATGCCCAGAAAAGGTGGTAATAGGGCTACAGGGACATAGGCCTGCATGAGAGACGTCTCCCGGAGCCCTTCAGCTCGGCACCTTGGAACCCACATGAATCATCTGGAGCCTCCTGCATCAGGCAGGGGCGCCGGGCAGACAGACCCAGGGGTCCGAGGCAGACAGCACCCGTGCAGGGAACTAATGGACGGCAGGACGGTGGTGGGGAAGTTAGGGAGCTCCTGTGCTGAGTGAGTGCAGCAACCACAGTGGGAGCTACTGCCCCCAAGGCCAGCGTCCCAGGCAGAAAAGAAGCCACAGGGGTCCCGACCAGGACGGCAGCCCCCAGCAGGACAGAGATGCGGTTTCTTCCCGTTGCCCACCTCTCGCTGTCTGATCCCAGCTGCAAGGTGTCTGGGAACCACAGCCTCCATGGGCCACTGCCCTCTGGTCCCGGCAGGACAGGAGGGGACAGGTGGATCTGCGGGGTCTCAGCAACAGAAACGCCGCTCACAGCTACTCAAAGACACGTGGGGGCAGCCAAACTGAGGCGTGCGACTTGGGTCAGAATGAAGTGTGGCACTCACTCGGCATGGATGTTTTGGTACAGAATGGACAGTGACACTCTGAGGCCCGCCTCAGACCTGCCCAGGGACAAGTGCGCTAAAGGACGGGGGTTCACTGGAACGGATGTGGCCCTGGCTGGGATGAAACAGCTGTGCGTGCAGGTTCTAAGGGAGCTTCCGCCCGCCCCTGTTCACAGTCAAGGACAAGAGGACCCCACACCTGGTTTCGTTCTCAGAAGGCTGTCCCTTGGTGTGGTCGATCACGTGCATCTGAGGGACGTCAGGAGCGAAGATCTGGACCTCAGCCCCACCACGGCTCAGGTGCACCAGCACCCTGCAAGGGAGGAAATCGGACCAGGCTTGGAGGCAGGCCCAACCCAGCTTCACCTGTTAACATGTTTTTAAAACCAGGATTTTAGCCGAATGCCTAGTATAAATTCCTTGTATAGTTAATGACCCACTTGCTTTGCAAAAAAGATGTGGTTAGCTTGCTAAAGACGCAAATGTCCACAATTTTAATTCGCTGCCACTGAACTGACCCGCAGAGACCAGCTAGTCTCCATGCTCCCTTTATGAACTGGGGTGCAGGGGGTGGGGCAACTAGACTGGTGCCACGGTCTAGCCATTTGGATTCCCAGGCTGCTGTGGGGTGCCTTCCTCCCACGGGTCCATCGATGGGGGTGCTCAAAGGTTTGAGGAGGGCTCTGGGTCAAGATAGGAAGTTCAATTCCTGGTGTCCCCAACTCTGCTGTCACGGAGGTGGGAGGGAGGTAGACATGCAGACCTCCTGGAGGGCTGCTGACCATAGCCGTGTTTACAGAGGGCAGCTCTGTGCCAGGCGCGCGGTCACTCCCAGACTCTGTGCTGTTGCTGCCCCCTTTTGGAGGAAGTGGAGATGCACCTTGTATTTCAGGGCCAAAAGTGCCTGAACTGCCCTGGTACTCACTTGGGGCTCGGCTCCTCTCCTGACCTCCTAGGCACTCCACCTTCAACTTCCTGACCTCCTGGGAGGTTTTGAGCTGTCGGTGGGTCCTCCTTGCTTTCTCCACGCTGTCATTCCCCCGCCCCCCATGAAGACATTCCTAGCCCTGTGCCACCCACCAGCTCCACAAACTCTCAAGTTCACTCCTTGTCTGGTGGCGAGAGCCAACAACGGACAGGATACGTCAGTGGCAGTCTACAGGCAAGGGTGCTGCGAGTGCCCCGCGTGGATGGAAATTGGGCTGATGCAGGAGGAAAAAAAACAGCGCCAAAACGCAGGCACCTGATCCCAATGTCTGCAAACACCGGGCCGTTCAAAACCGCAGTAGGGAGAAGTGCTCACTCTGGTGAGAGCATTACAGGGGATACCTAAGAGGTTTATTTTGTGTCTCCTTGTATTTTACAGGTGTAACTTGAAAACTTCCCTGTGCCTCCCTGTGTCTTGTCAGCCACTTCTGCCTTTCTAGTCGGAGAAAGCTTTCTCCAGACCGCTGAGGAGGAAGCAGCCCCCTTCCAAAGGCGGCCGTGCTTACGCTGAGGCCTCGTGGAGCTCCGTCCCGTCATAGACTCCGCACCCGGACAGCACCTGCCGGAGGAGCGTGGGTCATCGGAAGTCCACGTGGTGGGGGTGCCCGACCTCCGGGGACCCCGCCCCATGGCCCCGCGGTCCTGCACTCACCAGCGCGACCCTGGGCCCGGGCCGCGGTGCGGAGCGGTAGAAGGCCGCGCGCGGGGAGGGTGCCGGGCCGCTGGACAGCAGCGGCCGGAAGCCGGGGAGCGGCGCAAAGGTACAAGCCGCCGCCATCCGGGGAGCCACCAGAGCCCTAACAGCCGCCATGACCACGGGGGGACTGCGGGGTCGCAGGGTCACAGGGTCACAGGATGGAGGGGCAGGACGCCGAGCAACCCAGCTGCACTTGCGCAGTCGCCCTTTGAACGCCGCAAGAGCGCCACTGGGAGGGGCTACGCCTGCGCACTCGCCGGGCGGTGCTGAGACTCAGCCCGCGTCTAGCGGTGGCTCTTTCCCTCAGTCCGCACCGCTGCTGGGGGGCCAGGCCGCTGCCCGCGGGGGACCCCGCTGGTCTCCCCCAGTCCCGCCCCGCGCTCTGTGCAGTGTCCGGCCGCACGCTTCCAGCGCCGGCGTGTTCGGGACCGCGCAGGGGCCCGGCCACCGTGCCGAAGTAGCCTCTGTGTCCTCTGCCATCCATAAAAGCCATCTCCGAACATTGAAGAACCAACGCTCGGGCGTCCGAGGCTCCCAGGTGTCCGTGCTGTGTTTGCGTCGGGATCCGGATTCAGTCCATGTGGGTCTTTCGCCGTGCGTGTCCCCTGTAAACTGCAGGCCCCGCCCCCGCCCCACAGGGGCTCCACTCCGCTCAGAAAGCCTAGGGGGTGGAAGTGCGGGGCGCGCGCCTTCGTCAGGAGCCCGTGAGGGCAGTCCTCTTGCTGCCCTTGACGCTCAGTGTGCGCCCTTGCACTAATCACTGCAAAATGGGGACATTCTCATTCATGCAGGTACCAGCTGGAACTTTAACGTTAAAAAAAAAACAACACACCGGCCCTGGCTGGCGTAGCTCAGTGGATTGAGCACGGGCTGGGAACCAGTGTCCCAGGTTCGATTCCCAGCCAGGGTACATTCCTGGGTTGCAGGCCATAACCCCCAGCAACCGCACATTGATGTTTCTCTCTCTCCCTCTCTCTCTTTCTCTCTCTCTCCCTTCCCTCCCTAAAAATAAATTTAAAAATCTTAAAAAAAAAAACACACCCTAGTTAGCCAGGAGTCAGTTCACATACAAACACCTGGATAGATGCTTTAGCCTTTCCCTTAACAAGTTTCAAACTAACACGAGTTTTTTAAAAAGTTTCAATGGCCACAGCTGGGGGCCGTGGGCCAACTGGCTGGGACTGCAGACAACCCAGGGCTGCTGCAGCCGGACCCCACCCCGAGCCTCACCTTGCATCCCCATCAAACCAGAGGCTGCTCAGCTGCGCTCACCCTGCACGTGTGAAGCTTACTGAGCAAGCTCAGGGGAGGAGGAGGAGGAAGAACTGCCTCTTGAGCCAGCCAATGTCCTAGGTGGGGATGAGTAGGAACCGACACCCAGTGGCACGGCCGAGCTGCGCCAGCAGGAGCATACCCACTGTGGGTGGACTGGGGGTTCCAGAGCCCAAGAGCAGACAGGCCTGTGGTGGAGGGCTTTCCTGCTGGGTGGTGGTGGCGGCAGCAGCGGCAGATACTGGTGCACCAGGTGTCACACATAGTACCCCCCACCTGGCCTGAGGGCTCACATCAGCCGAGGGAGGTGCGCATGTGTCCACCTTGAGGAGCACGGGAGAGCCAGGCTGTCCAGTGACTCGGCCGCACTCTCACAAGCAGTGGGGTGGGTCCCACGGTCACCATCCCCGCACACGCCCCAGAGAGTGCCACTGTTGCTACCTGGCTGTGGCAAAGCTGGTCCAGGCCACTCTCAGCGACCCCTCCCAAGGGCCACCACAGGGCAGAGCCGGCACAGCAGGTCTGAGGGAGCTCCCCAGGAGGCCCGTCTGGGCTTCTCCGGGGTCAGAGTCAAGCAGACGCCCCCTGCCCCGCCCCGATGGAGAGAAGACGGAGCAGGGGGTCCTAGGCTGGGCAGCAGGGCAGTTCCACTCAGGACACACTACAAACACCGCAGTCCAGAGTTTAGACTTCATCCATAGTTATAGTTTAGGAAACCCCATCTTTTTTTTATCCCTAAATTTGTCATCAAAACTTTATTATGAAAAAATATAAATAACCTGCATACAAAGTTCACGAGTCTATAAATACGAACCCACTGGCCTCTCTAAAAGGCATCTTCATTAGCAAAAGCTCAGCATGTTCGGCCCATGCTGTCGGGCTCTGTGTGCCAAGCTGGTGCTGACCAGGGACCAGGTGGCTGGCGCTCAGATGCGCGGTCCTGTGAAGAGCGAGTCCTGGGCGGCGGCTCCACAGCTCCCGAGACCGCCCTCCACTCTCGGGCCCGGGCCAGGAACCTGGGCCCTGGCGGCCGTGGTTCTCTCCACCAGGGTCAGCACTGACATAAGCTGGCTTGCGAGCCAGCCGGCTCTACACCAACAGTCCCTCCCCGTCATCCCCCTCCCCGAGTCCTCCACCGAGCAGGTGCAGGCTGTCGTCACCGTCGGACCCATCGGCTTCCTCCTCCTCGCTCCCCGGCGGCTCCGACGAGCGTTTCACACCCCGCTGCTGGGACACTGCCAGAGCGTACTGGATGTTATAGCGGTTCCAGTCGCAGCTGTGAAGGTGCACGGGTCACGTTAGTGAAAGCAGCGGTGACTTCGATCCCACCGCCAACCCTGGCTCACCGGGCACCCCCCACCCTCTCAGTAACACCGAGAAAACCAGCCATGGGTTGCAGGAAGCCTCCAGCCCCATCGTTTCCTTCTCTCATCCCTGCCCTGGCTGCCCCCCACCCCCACCCTGCGTCTACCCCTTTCAGCCCTGGGGCGGCGGCCTTCGGGGACCCAACTGTGAGACCCGGTCCTTCTGGTCTGGCCTCACTGCCCCTGCGCCTCCTTGGATCCGACCCACTCAACCGCATCAGCCAGTCCCACCCGACACCTGAGGAAGTACTGGCTTCGAGACCACACGGGGACCCCAATTCCCCACATGACGAGAATAAAGACCGTTTCCACATAGGAAACCACCGGTGAGGACAACTGAAAGGGGAACGGATGAGAGAGAAAAGCGAAGCCTGCGAACTCCAAAACAGACTCGCAGTCTGGCAGCACCGATGGAGCCTCCCCCCAAACCGATACACAACAGCCGGCTGTGCCCCCGCACCGGCAACAAGCCAACGCTGAAGTCCAGGAAAGAACGGATGCCTGCACACCCACCTCAAGCGGCCAGGAGTCGATCCCACGGGAGGCAGCTGGCCTCTCGGACGGAGCTCTGCGGGGTCACAGAACTGTCCACGAGAGGAAGGCTCGCGCCGGTGGTGGCCGAGCCCACGCAGCCCCTCCCTGCCTCGGGGTTCCCAGGGCAGCCAGGATGTTTGGGAGGAAAAGCCTCAGGGAGCAAGGGCTTGTTCGAGGCTCAGAAAGACTGGGAACCACAAGACAGGACTTGGGGTCCCTGGGTCCAGGCGCAAGGCAGAGAGAGACGTTCAGGAATGCAGCTGGGATGCCTGGCCCCTGATCCCAACAACAGCACCTCAGGACCCACCTGTCTCCACTCGCCCAATCAACAGTAGGAAGGGGGTGTCTTCACACCCCCCTCCCCCGCCAGAGGCCAACCTGTGAGGCCCCCAAGGCCAGAGGCCAACTCAGCCTCCAGGGGTACGGAGGGGCCTGAAAGTCCCCGGACCACAAAGGAACCACCTGAGGACAGGAGGATGAAGGCTTCTGACCCCACCACGGCATCCCCCTGCACTGCCCCCAGCTCGCCTAACCGCAGCCCGCCTAACCACAGCAGGTGCTCCTGGTTTCACTGAGCGATTTCCTCATCGTCAGCCCCAAGCCTCACCTGAGGCCGGCCGACCTCGAGCACCACTATGAGGGCAGACCCAGCAGGTGAGTTCCCGGGAGTGGGGGAACAAGCGCCTCCAGCCCCAGCAGCCTTCTGTCCCCACATGACGCGGCACAGGGAGCAGACCCCGCTGTGGGCCAGCTGGGGAGGGTACGAGCCCCGCCCTGCCCACCACCAACACCGGCGAAACGTACAGCTTGGAGACGTCATCCAAGTGTCGCTGGATGCTCTTCTGAAGGAACTGGATGGCCGGCAGCAGCTTCCCTGCTCTGGAAAGGAGACTTCCCTCAGTGCTCAGCAGTTACGGAGTGCCACACCGGCCTCGTGTCTCGGGCTGTGTACGTGTGTAAAGGCCCCCCTTCATGCTGTACTCGTGTAAAGGCCTCACATCACACATGTGCACTCGGAGGCTTTGCTTCATGCTGTGCATGCACGCACAGGCCCCAGTTCACGGCAGGTGTGCACGCCGTTTCCCTTTACACCCACAGAGGCCAGCTGCCCAAGTGCCAGCAGGCACAGATGAACGAGCAGGCGAGCACACCATACCTGGACTTCAGCTTCTGTCCGTGGGCCATGAGCAACTTCTGAGTCCATATAAGGTAGAACTCTAGATGGCGAGACACTTCAAAGGACGAAGCCAAAAACTCAAGCACTTTCTCCACGTACAGCTCGGGGAGGGAGGCACTGATCACATCGACTGTAAGAGAAGAAGTCATCTGTGATGACTCTGTGGAGAGCTCCCATCGGGAGGAGGGCCCCTTTCTGCACCCGCCCACCCCACCCACCCCAGCCAGGCCCGGTGGGCGCTCACTCTCAGCCCAGGGCACCGACTCCAGGGCCTCCTGCACCAGCTTCCTCTCATTGAGCCGGAGAGCCATCAGGATGGCCCTGGTGAAGTCCCGCTGGCGCAGCGCCGCCCGGATGCGCCCAGGGGTGACGCTGGTGTCCAGCTCGAAGGGGTCAAAGAGCATCTGGGTGTCCAAGGAGTAAATGAGGAGCCCCTCGGTGGTGGTAGCCGCCCAGCAGCGCCCTGCGGGATGAAGCAATCGCATGGCTCCTGAAGAGTTCCTCTCACTTCTCTTTTATTTGGGGGACCAGGTATTGACCACGCTCCCGAGGGCCCCAACACAGCAGCACAGAGGGAGTGCAGTCTGTCTTCCTCTCACCCCTGCCCCGGCCCCTCTGGAAGGAGCGCCTGGGTCCTGCGGCAAGCCGTCCTCCCGAGCGCTGTGTGCACTCGGCAGCACACACCCACGGGCCCTCCCGCCTTGCTCGCACCGGCAGGCCTGGCAGCCCTTCCGGTCAAGGGCACGAGCTTCCACCCCTGCAGGCCGTGTGGTCTCTGCTGCAGTGTCTCAACGCCACCACAGGGCCGGGACAGAAGGCACAAGTGAACCGGCGTGGCTGGTCTATAAATTTTTACTTACAAAACCAGGTGGTCCCCAGACCCATACTTTGGCTGTGGTCCACACCCCGGGTTCACACGGCAGCGACACGATGCCACCTGCCGCCCCGCACCTTACTGCCCTCGTCACTCAGTCTGTGCTGGAGAGTCCGCTGCCAACGGCTACAGACAGGCCCTCTACAGCCCTGCCGTGCTTTGGTCAGCAGGCCCCAGGCCTGGAGGTGCTGCCCCGCACCCACGGCCGTCAGAGACCGGGTGGGCAGCAAGGCGCCTGGCGGCGGACAAGGCGGCCCCAGGACGGCCCCAACAGCACACGTGAAGGGTGCTCAGAGCAGGCGCCTGCCTTACAGTTTCCAAACCCAGCCTGTCGGAGGTCACAGCTTTCATAGCCATCCTCCGGAGGACAGAGGTGACCATGTCTTAAGCATGGGGGACAGCGCGGCCCAGAGCTCGCCAGACGCTGAGACCACATGGACCCGGGGAGCCAGTCCTGCACAGTGTGGGGTCCCCACGCCCGACCCCACCCCTCCCAGTACCAACAACGCCCTGCCGCGGCTCACCGGTGGGAGAGAAGCGGAGTGAAGTCACCCTGATTTCGGGTTTGAAGTGACGAGAGCTCATGTCACCTGGAAATCAAAGAAGCCACTTGGTTACAGGGCAGTGTACCTCCTGCCATTCGCCTGCCGAGAGAGAGAACCGCCAGAGTCACCTCGCTGGCCGGGGTGGCCGTGGGCCCAGCAGGAGCGGCAGCCCAGCCCCGGGGCGCTGCAGCCCCGTCCGCAGGGACAGCAGGAGAGCCCTGTGCCCCTGCACGCCCCAGATGCTGCCCCACGGGCGCCTCCGACCTGCACGAACGAGCCGTCGGAGCAGACGGTCCCACGGACGCGCGGCCTGACCAGCACATGGCTCAGTTCCGGGAGGCGACCCCTCCCCCGGCCAGGGCTGCGAGGCGGGGTGGGGGTTCCCGTCCCCGCCTGCCCGTTCAGCCGGGCACCTGGTGCAGTGCACACGCCGCACGACCGCACCAGGCGGCTCTGGAGTGGAGGCTCACCCTCCCCAGCAGGTGTCCCGCAAATCCTCTCTGGCGCTTTATTTCCAGATCCCTTGTGTTACGGATAATACGTCCCCATGGAATGAAACTTGACGACTCAGAGGACCAAGAGCAGGGCAGCCTGCCGTGGCCAAGTCCACAGGGGACACGAGGGACCCTGCTCACCTTTCTTCACGCCTGGCAGCGGTATCGCGACTCCGTTCTCCTCCCCGGCGTCTTGATCAATCAGTGCCAGGTTGCCAAACTCTGTCATTTTCCGTCGGTTCAAAAATTCCTAGAAGAGCAAAACCTCAGACGTGTCACCGTCAGAGGTGGGAGACGGGGGGATGTGTCTCCCCACCTTCGCTCACGCATGTGAACACTGAAGTCCTGCCTGGGACACACACAGGACACAGGGACCCTGAGGAGAGGTGGTGATGAGCCAGTTTCGTGGCAGGACCTCTCCCAGAGCCTGGCACTACGCAGCAGGAGCCGGTGCTGCCACCACGGGGGTCAGGGTCTCTCCCTCAACCCTTGATGGGCTCCCCCTCGGGGGGCCTTTGGGAGGAGTGTGAGGCTGCTCCCTCAGACTGCCGGGCCCGTCCTCAGCAATGCCAAGGACACTTCCCTCCAGAAAGGGGCGAGCCGGCCACCTCACGCGATGGCACCACAGCCCGGCACGGGCCCACACCGGGCCCCGAGACGCCTGCAGCGTTGTGCCCCCGAGCCCCCACCGCTCACCCACCTCCATGGCGTCCAGGGACAGGTTGCACGAGATCTCAAACTTCTTCCTGAGAATCTGCTCCTTGACGTGGTAGATGCACACGAACTTGGACATCCCTCCCGCCAGGATGCTCTGGCCGTCCGCAGAGTAGCACAGAGTGGTGAAGGCCCTGCAGCACAGGGGACCCGCACTCAGTCACCACCCCGGGACCTCTGACGCGTGGTCCTCCTGCCCTGTTCCCCAGCAGCCTCCACAGCTCACGGCCGGGACGCCGGAGGGGCGCTGCACCTGCAGCCCACAACGTCCAGTCCTGCTCCTTCTGCAGCAACAGCGCCCCCAGGTGGGGAGTGGGCTTCAGCCTCCTGGGAGGCACGACCTTGGCACCAAAGGGCCACGGGGCTCAAGTTAGGGCGTGTCCTTGTTGAAATCAGAATACAAAGGAGGCCACCCTTTGAACTGGACGTCTTCGAAATCAAAAACCTTTGTGCTCCAAAGGACACCGTCTGGAAAGTGAAGCCAGCCCACAGAACAGGAGAAAATATTTCCAGGTCCTGGTACCCGATAAGGCTCTTGTATCTTGAATACACGCACTCTTACAACTCAGGGAGAAGGGCAGACACTCCAGTTAAAACGGGCGGATGCTCCGGAGACACGTTTCTCCAAAGCTGACAATCAAACGGCCAACCCGCCCGTGAAAAGGTGCTTGGCACTGTCCGTCCTCAGAGAAATGTGAACCACACCCACGAGACCCCACCTCGCACCCACGGGGACGGCTGCAATTCAGAGTGACACACAGTCACGGGGTGGCGAGGGACCGGAACCCCCCTGAACGGCTAGGGGTGAGGGAAATGGTGCCACATCCTTGGAAAACTGTCCACAGTTCCTCAAAAAGGGTCACCCTAAGTCACCACGCAACTCCACACCTAGGGACAGACCCACGAGAACCAAACACAGGCGTAGGCGTCCCCACAAGCCCGTCCCGCAACGCTCAGGGCAGCGCAGCTCACGCAGCCAGAGTTCGAGGACACTGCAGCCTCTGACCCCCACAAAGACCAGCAAGGCTCAGTGTTCGCTCTGCAGGGGTGGAGCTCCAAGGCCACACCTCTGTGAAAGACCTCCCCCCTCCCACCCACCAAGACGCCCCACTCCTCGCCACGGCACTCACTTCCCCTTGGCCGAGTGCTTGGCGGTGATCTTGTCCAGCTCTTTCCGGCCGGTCTTGAGGTCGTGCCTGCCCTCGATGGAGCCGGTCTGCACAGCGTTCTCGGGGTCCCAGAAGGTGATCTGGGAGTTCAGCGTGGCCACCGCCAGCTCTGCACCGTCGGGGCGGTAGGTCACAGCCAGAGCTGGGGAGAGATGCACAGACTCAGGGCCTGAGCAAGGCCCTGGGCTCCAGCCGACGAGTCACACCGGGCTGTCCTCGTCACCAGCTCCCTGAGGGGGCGGTCCGAGCAGGACGGTGAAGGGGGCACGGGAGCTCTCCCAGATGCCCCACCACAGGAGGAAGGCCATGCCCGCTGTGCGTGCAGACAGGGCCCCAACTGCCTCGGGACAGGGGGCTTCAGGCTCGGCCACAAAAAGGGTCACGAAGGGCTGAGCAAGGGCCCACCCGGTGGGAGGGTGCTGGTGGGAACTAACTGGAGGTGGAGGTCAGTGAGGAGGCCCCAGAGAGGTGCAGGGCGCTGGCTGCTGAGAGACTGAACCAGAGCCAGGTGGGCAGCAGAAAGCAGAGACCCCACAGAGCCCCGGAGTCCCGCGGCCGGCAAATGTGTTCTGCACAGGGCCCAGACGGCTAGCATCCAGCCTTTGCCGTGACGGTCAACTCTGCCACCGCAGCAGAGAGCAGTCACAGATGAGACGTCCACACCGCACCGGCTGTGCACGGCGACAGCTCTGTACACACCCACAGGCGGTGCGGGGGGCTCTGTGGGGCCCGCTGCACCTGCTGCCTCCCACCAGCCAGTGCGGGACGTGTCAGGAAGCTACAGCCTGGGCCCCCGCTTGCTGTCCTGGGGGAGGCCCGACCCAAAGGGACACGACTGCGTCACCAACCCCGACAGCGGTGGAGCCCTTGGGAGACCTGGGTTTACACCCAGACAGACAGCCAAGGTGGGCAGGCCCGACGCCAAGCCCGGCCTTCCTGCCCTGGGCCGCAGCTTCCGCCCGCTGAGCCCACAACGCAGCTCACCGTCGGAGGTCAGCGTCAGTGTCTCTGTGGTCTTCCAGCTGTCCACCATGTCCCATAGTCGCACTGTCCTGTCCCAGGAGGCGCTGGCCAGGACCGACCTCGTCGGGTTGAAACACAAACCACTGATGGGCCCCTCGTGGCCGGACAGGACCTGCGGCAGGTCACAGAGGAGGGCTGAGAGCTGAGAACTGAGAGCATCCGCAGGCAGTCCCGACGGATGGCGCCCTCCCTGCGTGTGGCTCGTCTCCTGGCCCCCCGACCCTCCGGAGCGCAGCAGCTCCCAGGACAGGTGGGCCTCACCTCCAGCAGCCTGCCCGTCTGCATGGACCAGATAAAGATCTCGAAGGAGTCCTGGGCCCCAGCAGAAACGATCTCCCCGCTCGAGTCCACCGCCACGCAGGAGAACTGGGTGGGCCTCGGGGACGTGAAGGTGCGGAAATTCCGGTACCTGCCAGGGAGACAGGAGAGCCGGGGCGGCTCCGCTCGCTGGGGTCCCTAGCGCCTTGCTGCTCCCGGGGCCTGAAGGCTGCAGCTTCGCCCCAAGCCCCTGTCCCCACCCCAACGCGGAGGAGCCTGCTCCGAGCCAGAGCCCGAGCAGAAAGGTCACCTGTGAAGGTCAAAGGCCCGCACAGTCCCGTCCATGGAAGAGGTCACAATGACGTAGCCAGTGGCGGTGAAGGTCACACCGGTGACCCCACTCGAGTGCTCCGTGAAAGTGATGAAGCAGAAGCCACTGAGGGTGTTCCACACCTTGACCTGCGGGGGGTGGGGGGAGTGAGGAACAGGTGGGCCCCCGCTGAGGCCTGCTCCCTCTCTCACACACAAACCCCGTGTGGGCCCTGGGGCCCCAGGAGACCACCTGCCTGCCCCTTGCCTCCTCCCACTGCCCCCACATGAGTGAGGGTTGGGGGACTGTGTGTGTGTGTGGGGGGGGTCCTGTGTCACCCCAGGAGATGCAGAGAGCACTCGCCCGCATCAGAGGGTGCTGTGAGCCCCACAGGGCCCTCAGCTGAGCAGCTACATGTGGGAGCCCGAGCCCAAATCAGGGAGACACCTGGGCCCCCCCAACTCAGATCCTGTGAGTTTGTAGGTGCTTTTTCACCAGCCCAGGGCAGGCGACATGAGCCTGCAAGCTGCAGGCTGAACCCCACAGCTGAGGCCCACGGGACAGGGGCAGGACCCCGCAGCTGCTCCCAGGCCACGCTCCCTCACCGCTGACCAGCCCCCTTCCACGGCGAAACAGCCCACCTTGCCGTCGTCGCCGCCGGTCACAATGTACTGCCCGTCGGGGGAGTAGGCCAGGGACACCATGCTGTTGAAGTGGCCCTGCTGCTTGAGCACGTAGGACTCGCTCTGCCACTCCCACACCAGCAGCTGGCCCAGGCCTGAGGGGCACATGAGGGGCGGGGGCGGCGGTGGGGACCCGCTCCTGACACCCTGCCCCTCGGGCAGACGAAGGCATCAACCGCCCGTGAGATTCTGCGTGGGCTATGTGGCCCGGACTCAAGTCGGCATGGTGACCGCCCACCCCTCCCCCCCGCCCCGAGGCAGAGGCCGCCATCACCCTCCTCCTGGGTGCAGGGCCCCAGCACAGACACACTGGCCTCCTGGTCACCAGCGTGCAGGGCGGCCCACAGCGCAGACACCTGCTGTGGCCCACCAGAGCAGCCTCGTTCTGGAAGTTTCACCGACTGCCCCTTCACACGAGCCGCCGCTGACCTCCCCTGCTCACAGCAGGCCCCTGGAAGCTGTCTCCCAGGGCCCGGAGGGTCCCGGGCCGAGGCGGGACCACCAGCAGACATCCCAGAACAGAAGCTGCTTCTTGTTCTACACAGTCGGGCAGACGCACCTGAGCAGCCCAGGGCGATCCAGTCCCCAGAGCTGTTGATGGTGATGGACTCGATCCTCTGATCTGAGATGCTGAGCAGAAAGCAGGACTCAGTGAGCGCAAGAGCCCCCTGTCCCCACCCTCTGGGTGGCCGGTGACCGAGGACAGGGCTCGCCTCTGGCCCACGCGCTTTCTCCCACCCACTCACTAGAGCAAACAATTCCACTCATGTAAAGCTCCGAAAACCCAGAGCGCTGCGCTGCCTTCGCAGCCTTAAAGCTGCGTGACTTTGTGAAACCAGCACCTGAACCTTCTCTGCGTAACAGTGGTGCTGAACAGAAGGTAAAAAACAAAATGACGTGACCTATACACGGGACCAGCACCCAGGAGAGGGGACGACAATACCTGTGGTGGGACGGTAGGGCCCGAGCCCCCCAGCCCTCCGTGGACCTGGCTGGGACAGAGACGAGGGCCCGAGCCCCCCAGCCCTCCGTGGACCTGGCCGGGACAGAGACCAGGGCAGGCGTCCCGGGAAGCCCTGCGGCGGCCGCTCAGGCCTCCTGGCCGCTCTGGGCCTGAGGTGAGGTCAGGGCAGGCACAGCACGGCTCCCACCCGGTCCCTGGGACCTCCGTCAACCACACCCACCACACAGAGCAGAGGCACCCACCTCAGGGAGTGGATGAGGTTGAACTCCGGGAGCTCGTGAAGGTGGAAGATTCCAGAAGCAAAACCAGTGACCAAGAGGTGGATCTTCTTGTGATAGGCTGCAGCTGTCAGATTATTAAAATCTCCTTCTTTATTGAAAAAATACCTACATGGATGGGGGACGGCAGAGTTGTGGAAGGAGGGCCAGAGAGCCAGGCTGGTCGCACAGGCCCGGCCCGGCCCGGCCCAGCCCTGCCCAGCCCTGCCCAGCCCCGGAGGTCCCAGCCCTGCTCCACGCCGTGCACGTGGGCAGCAGCCCCGACTGTGCTGCCTCAACTCCCCTACTTCTGCACCAGTGGCGGCTCTCTACTCCCTGAGCCTCCCTGACCCCGGCTCGGGACCCAGGCAGGCTCCCAGCTGGTGCCCTGGAGCCACGCCTCCCCAGGATGGGCCCGAGGAGAAACGGCCTGTCCCCTGTGCCCTGGGTCCCTGCCCCAGTGGTGCCCCATCCGTGTCACATCCCAGCCTGAGAAGGCCAAGGCCCTCCACCCTCCGCGGACCGGAGACCTAAGACCTACTTGGCCAGCCGAGAGTACTTCACTTTGCCCTTCTGCTCCTCCGAGGCCGGCGCGGCTTTCCCTCGTATGGTGGTCTCCTGCTCCCCCTCTTCCTCCTCCTCCTCCTCCTCCTCCCTCCGCAGCAGGTCTGCCTTCCAGCCCGTGGGGGCCTTTAGCCGCAGGCCCTCAGGGGGCGTGTCGCACTGCCACACACACAGGGCCCCGTCCTGGCTGACGGTGTAGAGCTGCGATCGGAAGCACACGGGTGGGTGCTCGCCACCCAGGCCCCAAGCCCACACCCCCCGCAGGCGGCCGTGACGGGAACCCCGTTTATGCGTTCTGGCGAAGCTGCGCCCACGCACTGACAGACGACTCCCCGTGGGCCGCCAACAGCCACCGATGACCCCAGCTGACCCAGGAGGGCCTCCGTGGAAGGGGCACCTCCACCTACAGGGAAGGGCCCGGGGCCCCACCCATGGCCGTGACGTGGGGCGCCGTGAGGCTAGGGGTTCTGGGGGCAGGGACGTACGTCTAGGCTGTTGGACTCAAAGAAGCAGGCCACGATGGCGTCCTTGTGCCCCCCCAGGGCGTAGTAGATAAGGTTGTCCCAGCGCTCGGCCCCAAACACCCACGTGGACATGTCTTTGCTCCCGACCGCAAAGCACCTGGACAGAGGGAACACAGTCGTCCTCGGGGCCGCCAGCCGGGCACCGCCCGAGCACGGGGGGCCACCCAGGGTGGTGGGTGGGGACAGGCCAGGGGCGCCGGCTATATCCCTGTGGGCATCTGCCGGGACTGGGAGCTCAGGGCGCAGGTACCACTGTCCTTCCTCGAGAAGCAGTCCCCCACAGGGGCCTCTGGGGGAGCCCCAAGGACTGATGGCACAGCCTATTCAGGGTTGTGTGGGGAACCTGCTCCTCAAGCCTCCCTGACCCCCCGCCCAAGGCCCCTGCAGCAAACTGCTACGGTGACAAGAGCCAGACCCAGGCACCTCATGAGAGAAGGGTTAGTCTCGGGCACCCGCCCTTGCCCCATCCCCCAGAGACGGGAGACCATCGTCTCCCGCCGACACAGCGCCTGGGGGCCATGTCTCCCCATCGTGGCCCAGGACCTATGACACCCGCTGGTCTGACGTACAGAGATTAGCCACTGCCAGCCCCGCCTCTCCCTGCCTGCAGAGCAAAGGGCAGCAGAGAAACAGCCAGCGACACTCGGGTGCCTTTGGGGACGGCTGGGGATGGCGGCTGTGACAGGACGAGCCCGAGCCACCCGCGGCGCCCGTGCGGGGAGATGCCCGCCAACTGGCCCACTGACCGTGGCTCTTGAGACATTCGATGGCATGAGCTCGGCCACACGTACTGGGTTATACTTTCCTCGTCAGGGTCCCCGTCCTGCTCTCTGGTTTCAGTGACCGACACCAGGCTGTGTGGCCCTCCCTCAGCCAGGAGCCCTCCCGGCACCCAGCCCCACACATGGCTCAGGAGAGGCCATTTCAAATGAAACGTCAGGAGGTGACAGTGGACACCCGGTGTGCCCTCTCTAACAAGGGGTCCCCCCACCAGGCTCCCCAGCCACCCCTGCCAAGCCGCACTTGGAGTCATCCGTCCAGTCGATGTGCGTGGTCTCGTCGTATGGCCCGAAGTAGGTCTTGTCCAGGACGAAGGCGTTGAACTCCCGCTTCCTCCCAGGCGCGTGGTACATCTGGGCAATGTTGCCTTTCGTGACGACGAACTTCCTGCGGCAGAAGCAGCAGCTGTCCTAGCGGGAGTCCTGAGGCCAGCGCAGGCCTCGGAGGGGACAGCTCCCCTGCTCTGAGGTCAGTCTCTCCCAAGAGGCAGACCCGGGGCACCTGCCTCTCTCCGGCCCCCGAAGGACGGGTGGGCAGAGTTGGGGAACAGGCAGACACGTCTGTGGGCCATGCCCGCGCCCCCACCCTGGACAGCATTCCCTCCGGCACTCCGTCCGGCCGCCCACTCCCAAAGCCAGGACAAGCTCCGACAGCCCCGGGGGGAGCCAAAACGAAGACACCAGCCCCGCATGTGTGCCGGGCACCAAAGAGTGGCCACCGCCTTGCTGCCGCTCCAAGGGGTTTCTGAATGTGAACCTGCGGCGGGGGGCCCAGCTGAAACCTGAAGCCCCCTCCCCCCCTCCGTAGCACATCCCAGTCGGCCCAGGAACAAACCCGCCCCCTCTGGGGCCTTGGACCTGCCCCCACACAACATCCTCCTCACAGCGGCCTCAGAGCCAGTGGGTGGCTCCTTCCCCACCTCACTATCTGGAGGCCGTAGGACCCTCTGAGGGCCACGCCTGCCCTGGAGACAGCAGCGTGTCCTCCCGCCCTGGAGCAGGGGGAGGAGAAGGGCCACGCACGGGCAGCCCTGCACGGGAGCACAGCTCCCACAATGACGTCCTGCGTGGGAAGAGCCCCCCCAGGTCAGCACCAGCCGGCTCCAGCCCTCAGTAACGCCCGGTCCTGGGCGGAAGGGTGGGGGCGGGCCCTCACCTGCCATCGGGGGAGAAGGAGACGCTGTGCACAGAGCCCTTGAAGTGGAAGTGGTGCAGCACGGACCTGCCGACCAGGCTGACCAGCAGCGCGTTGCCCCCTGGAGAGAGAGAGAGCGGCCACTGTGTCCACCCGACATGCGGCTGAAACTCGGGGAGTTCCGTGTGTTTCCACGGCTGGCAGGCACCAGGGCTCCGGAAGCACGCCCTCCACACAGGAGGCCCCGCCCCGCCTTGTTGCCAAGGGCACATGTCCAGGGAGGATGCCTAGGCACACCCACACTGTGCACATACCCCCTCACCAGGGCCCAGATGTGAAAGCAGCCGGGGGGGTGGGGGGGGGTGGACTACGTGGGCCCATACCCCCAGCAGGCCCCGGACTCAGCTGTGGGTCACCCTGATGCCCACATCCGCCCCCCAACTGGTGCCGTTGGTCACCTCCCTGCACCACCACCTCTTGCCTCTTGTGGTCACTGGTGGTTATTACCTTCATCAACGATGATGGCGAGACGGCCGTCTGGGGAGAGCCCCACACACTTGACATTGTACCGAGTGGCCAGGGGCAGCGTGTTGGACTTGTTGCTGAGAGGGAAAGAGCAGAGCTGTGCAGGTGGTCGCATGTCATCGGAAGGAGAGGCCGGGACCACCAGACCGCCCGCCCCCACAACGTGCCCCTCCCGGCTCCTGGGCCAGAGCCCACTGCCAGTCCTCGCTCCCTGCTGAAGGGACTAGCAGGACTCCCTGCTGAAGGGAGAGGAAGTAGACAAGCCCCTTGAGAAAACCTGGCACGGCATATTAAAAACCTTAAAAATGGGCTTTGGATACATCAATTTTACTTCTAGGACGGCACCCCAAGTTTTTACATCTGTATAAAGTCAGAAAACAGGAAACAAGCTAACGGTCCCACAGGAGGGATTAACCACAAGGGCAGGGCATCATTAAAGCTGTTTTACAGAAAATGCACAAAAACGGGAAAAACAAGTAATGGTAACCACTGGGTTAGATGCCGATTTTGTCTTTTATTTTATTTTCCAATTTTTCTCCAGTGAGGATGTGATAATCACCCTAGAGAACCCCTGTCACGTGTCGCTTACACGGAACAGTGGCAGTAATGACCACGCCAGCAGCCGGCCCTGGGCTCGCCCCGCACAGGCGCTGCTCTCGGGCACTACCGCAAAGGGTCCTCAGAGAACGCTCGCACTGCTGTCCCATTTTACAGACTGGGAAACAGGCCTGCAGAGCAAGAAACCGGGTAGCCTCCGCGCCAGGAGGCTCTCGCTCAGACCACACAGGCCTGGGAAGAGGTGACAGCCCACGCAGGAGTCCGTCCCTTAAGAAAGGAACACAGCAGCCACCCGCCCTGGTGCGGGGACAGAGCGCACACACCCGAGCAAGCAGAACCGAAGTGCAGCGAGCGCCGTGCTGCCTGGGCAGGAGCCCAGGGGGGCTTCCACGCTGCCTTCCCACACGATTTGGCTGAGTGGCACACAGTCGTACCTCGAAGGTAACAATGACCTAGATGCCCAGGGTTTAGCTGAGGAACTAGAGCGAAGAAACTGGATTCCTACGGCCAGTTCCATGACTGGCCCAGCGATTCTGTGGAATCCTGTGGCCCCATCTCGGGCGGCCTTAATAACTAACAGGGGTACTAGGAAGAAAACTGGAGAAAAACACCATCGATTTTTACAAGCAAACCATAATGACTGCTTCCGTCAATACCAGTTTAGCGTACTTACTTTTTAAGGTCAAATACAGTGACTCTATTCCCCACAGGACTAATCACTGAATTTCCGTCACATGTAAAATTTAAGTTTCCACGCCGATAGACTGTCCCCAGCAAATTTGAAAACTGGAAAGAAAACAAACCTCTCTCAATACAAAGAAAATGCAAAGAGTCTCAACCCCGGAAAAAGGGGTGAGTGATGCGTCTGGTCAAGGACATGGCGCAGGGCCTCTGCAGGGTCCCCGGTCATTCCTGGGGTCCCTCCAGTCATCCCCGGGGACACTTGCTGTGGCTTATGAGGCCCAGCCCTGAGCAAGAGGAAGGAGGGAGAAGTGAGCCCAGTCGATCCCCAGGAGCCCCGAGCTCCCTCCAAGGTGGCCGGCGGGTACTGTGAGCACCGGGGAAGCCCCCAGACAGAAGATGTTTGCCAGGTGGAGGGGAGAACAGCAGCAATCAAACGGGGCCCCAAGTGCACCTTGGGTTCAAGGCTTCCTGAATAGAGGAGCCTTGTGCCAGCCAAACCCCAGCAGTGGGAGGGGCAGGGGCATTTCAGAGGGTGGTCAGGGAGGAACCCTTGGAGGGGCCACCTGGGGGGAACGTGAAGGCGGAGCCAGCCAGGCCAGCGTTGGGAGCTGCAGGCCAGCAGAAACCCCGAGGACCTCAGGGAGGCGGGGGTTGGGGTGAGAGCAGAACCTGGTCATCTGAGGAGGTTTTAAACAGACGCATGCATAATCCAATTCCCACTTTTTGAAGGCCACTCCGGTGACCATGGAAGCAAGAAGGGAAGCAGAGAAGCCATTTAGGCTTCTGTGCTATTCCACGTGGAAGGTGAAGGTGTCCCGACCACAGAGGTGACCCCAGGAACGGAGACAGCAGACGAGGTGCGGGCCCTGCCAGCAGGAGCTGGATATGGGGGGAACAAGGGTAGTGACAAAGCCCCTCCAGGTCTGGGTCACAAGGGAGTGTTAAGTATGACAAGGGTCTCAAAGTCTGGGCGGTTCTTACTAAAATGTAGCAAAAGTATTTTGCAAATGAGCTTTACTGGAACCACAACAGGATAAGTTTAGCCAATTGCAAAGAACATTATCAACAAATAATTAACCAGTGTATATAAGCAACAGCTTTGGAAATCACCCCTGCCTCCTCTCCTTGCCACAAGTAAGAACAAAACGTTTCCTTCCAACAAGACTTGTGTTCCTTTGGCGAAGGCACTCCAAGCCACGAACCCACTGTGCTGGGTCACAGGAGCACTCTCTCGGGGGGACACGGGGAGCAGCGCAGGTGGGGGATGCAGCCGCCGGGGGCCTGCACGGAGCAGAGACCGACCGGGGGAATGACCCGCCCTTTGCGAGAAAGAACAGCCGAGGAGGAATGGGACCAGCAGCAGGTCAGCCGCTGAGGCACTGATCCTGAGCCACGGAGCAAGATGAGGACAAAGTGACGTCGGGTGGGCTCGGCGATTCGTCTCCGCCCATCTGCGCCACCACCCTTCCCCGTCACCGCGGCCTCGGGTAACCGGGATGTCAGCTCCGGGCTTGCCTACCCGCTGCCCGCCGCTGCCTAGGGTCCTGCCTGCCTTCCCTCCGGATACAGGACGCTGCTGCCGCTAGCAGCCCTCGCGGCCCGACTACGTCACTTTACCTGGTGAGGACAGTGCTGCCGCACGCCGAGCCCACCCAGGCATGGTTAGTTGGCCCCCAAAGACCAGGTCTCTAGCACCTACACCCCTGCCTCCACGCCCCCCCGTCCCACCCGGACCCGGCCGCCGAGAGACACCGTGTGCCAACTCGTGTTCACACTCACCCGGTAGGCGAACTTCATTGCGGGCCCTGCACGTGTGCGGCCACACACCCTCCGTGCCCCGCTCACCTACCGACCGGCAGCGGGAACTTCCGGGCCGGCCGCAACCGTACGCCACAGCGCCCCCACCGGCCCGGAGGTGAGGCGCCGCCGGAATCGGAGACCCAGCCCCCGCCCCGAGCACGCCACGCCCCACCCCAAGGCGGAGCCTGGGCCTCCGGCTCCGCCCCACCCAGAAAGAGTTCCAGGCCCCGCCCACTCCCTGCCCGGAGGCAGAGCCTGAGCCCGCCGGCCAATCCGGAGCCGCGCGCCTGAGCAGGACCTGGCTCGACCTAGAACGGTTTACGAACTAGGGACCGTGAGGGGATCAAACCCCCGCGCTTCTTTAGTATCTTCGGATTATGAAAGGAGAGTTACAGCACAATGGGACTCAGAATAAGTTGGAAACCACACTCTTCCGAAGAAATTGTTTTATCGATGCTACCAAACAACACAGAAGCAATTTATTACCTTGTCAAACGTTAGGTTGTCAAATGTCTACCAAAAAAAAAAAAAAAAAAAAACCCACAAACCTCTGAAGCAAATGTCTTATCTTAGTTCTTGTGAGTTAGAAGGTAATAAGTTATGAAGCCCCTAATGCTCCCCCAAAATGAATAATCAACGCTTAGAGTCAGAAACAACGATCAGGGAGGGAAAACAAGAAAATTCTTGCCCAGGCGGGAGTGGCTCATGGATTGAGTGCCAGCCTGGGAACCAGAGGTTCCCCAGTTCAATTCCCAGTCAGGGCACATGCCTGAGTTGTGGACCCGGTGAGAAACAACCACACCTTGATGTTTCTCTCCTTTCTCTCTCCCTCCCCTCTTTCTAAAACTAAATAAATTGAAAAAAAAAATTTAACTCAGTAAAAGAACAAAGTTCCAATCAGCGAAGTTTCTTCTTAAAATGTGTATTTTTAGAATTATAATGCTTACATTTTAAACAGTCTTAATACAATGGTTTTAGTCTAACAATATATTACAGAGTAATGTGAAAAATGACTTTCATAGTAAACCATGAAAATGGAATTAATACCTGCAGTGTCAAAGTCACCAACTTGTCACCTTTTCCAGTCACAGAATCCCAGCAAATTCTACTAACAATGCTTTCTGGTCTTACAGCCTAGTGTATAAGATGAATAAATTTAGAGTAAGGGGTATTTTCATGAAAAATCAAATTTTAAAGTCATGTAGGATTGAAAGGTCACAGTTGACAGTGAAACATTTATATCAGCCTAGTTTGTTCTTTTATAAAAAGTACTTAACTTTTCATTTTATATACACACCTGGAGTGTTTAATTTTGTAACAACCTTAAACACTAAAGAAAAAAGGAATATAAGCCTGTGTGTATTTTCTCTACTGGCTCTTTATGGGATATCTATCCTCGTCAACTTACTAATTTAGGAATCCAGCCCACTACAGCCTGTGCTGACAATGAAACTGTAGGTAGAAGTCATTTTCAGATTAAGTACAACAATTTTCACATTAGAATTAGCGGAGTTATAATTTTTCCAATCATAGGAGACCCCATGAAATTCACCAAAATTATAACTTTCTTTTCCTTTGGCTAATATTTACATTTCCACACATTTGCAAAGTAGCTGCATATTCTGGTTTTTTTTTAGATGTACATTCTATATCTGGCTTTGTAATTATTTGACAGCTGCTACATCTTTATCAACAAAACCAGCTTGTCTCAAACCCATAAGACTTATTTTAAACACAACAAAAATCCAATCATAGCCTTTTAGTTAAAAAGAAAATGGTGTTTTAGGTGACATCCTTCTTTTGTGTAAAAAACAAAAAAAAATTTAAGAGGCAGTCATGTAATTCATATTGCAAAAGATCTTTTGGGTAGTTAGAGTAAAAAAACAAACCTGTGATAAGTTTGATTTCATTAAATTTCCAGACAGTAAGAAATCATAAAAATTTTGGATTTCCCATTCATTTTTTCCCCTTTAAATCTATACTGTTTGACAATTTCATCCTGGGATTAGAGCCCAGACACAAAAGTCAAACAGAAATAAGGACACCATTGACCCGCACTGTCCCTTCCAGAGGAAGAAAAGCTCCATGACGCAGGGAGGTGGGCTCAGTCCCTTTAGCGCTGAGGCTGACCACAAGGATCAGAGCTTTTCCGACTGAATCGCATCTCAAGCATCTTCATTCACAGGGCTTGGTAGATATGAAGGGCAATCGTCAATGTTTACAACAAAACAAGCTTATTTTAGAAACCCTAAACCATCATTAGATGCTGAAGTTCTAATTTGCCTAACTAGTTGACCAAGTTTATTAGTTTTAAGCTGCTCATAAGGAAGATCAATTTCTGGGAAGTTTAATGAAACACACCAATATTTCTCTTCTTCACACACTTCTCCGATTTCTGTAAATGAAAAAGACATGAGGGGGAAATCGTACCACCTTTATTTGGGTCGACAGACAACCTACAGAAAAACGATGGCAACTGCTCCGCCGTGTGTGAGTGCGCGCGCGCCGACCTGGCCCCGCGCCCCCACCCCACCGCCTCCCTCCAGCCCTGGCTGGCAGCAGCTGCGGGAGGCTCCTTCTGTAAGGCTCACACATCTGAGGTTATTCACATGAGGCCCCATGCTTTCTTGCACCAATCTGGTCAAGTTCAACCCCGACCTCACTTTCTCAAGTGAATTAAGAGTTCTCTTTTTCATATGTACAAAAATACATCGCTTTGGAAAGCTGGAAAAGGTTTAATACATACAACACTTATTTACAAGCTGTGACTTTCACACCAATAAAAACAAACACATATTTATTCTGTCCTTGATTTTTGGTGCAACTTATACATAAACATTACATCAGTTACTTTGTACTTTTAAAAATAATAAATCAACCATATGTACAATTACATTTACAACCAAAAGCAAATTAATCTGTCGGTATGGGATGACTGCAGTTTAGCGGACCAGCAGAGAATACTCCGGGACTTCCGCCCCTCCTACGACCCGACTAGAACTACACCGAGAGGACCCCTCCAATCGTCACTCAGATGGAAACTCTTAATTTCTAAGATTTAAGGTGCAAAAGAAAAATATTGATTATACAGTTACAATGACATGTAAAGACTCTAAGCTTAAAGGTGAGAGAAAACACAACATATTTACCCTCACATATATAATTAAAATAAATATATATTTAATTTCAAGTGCATATGGTATTCAATCAACATTATGAGGGAAAAAGGGTCCCAGAAACATCTTTTCCTAAGCTGCTCCAATACCGAGCTCTTTGTTCCGTAGGCCCTGCTCTGGTCTCCTTGAAGTACCTTCACAATGGCTCCAGCTGATGGGTGCCCAGGGCGGCCCCGCTCCACATCCCAAGGCACAGAAGGGGTTGTTCCCTCCCCACCCCGCCCCTGAGCCCCACCTACCTGCCCTGAAAGGGGGTTTTTCTAGAAAAGCACAATGAGATGAGCTGAGGTAAAGGACTGCGTTACCCCTTAGGAGACTGACAAACCCACCTGGTCTGGACATCGGACAGCCGTGTGACCAGAAAGGCACACACGTGTCACTACCAAGACCGCAAGGCTGCTGAGCGTCTCCCCGGAAGACACGCGGACCTCACAAAGAACCAGCAAACTGCGGGCTGCCCAGGTGGAAGACCCCTCTGAAGAGCTCACATGAGCGGGGAGTGGGGGGTAAGGGGGTGGGCTCCCGGCCGGCACTGGGGGACGCCCGCGCAGGGACAAGGGGATGAGAAAGCAGTGAGTAACCTGACACCACGGACAGCACAAAGGGAGTTTTGGACTCTGCCGGCCAGCTGCACGTGGGGCCTGTCTCTCCGGTGCTCCGGTGGCCGGGCAGAGTCCCGGGCGTGGTTACAGCGAGAATGTTACAATGGAGAACGACCGAGTCAGGATTCCTTCGAGTGCACTCATGCCAGGGCCGGGGCACGTTCACCGAGGCGTGGTCATGTGACACTGACTTCCAGAACATGGTCGTCTTTGCTGGGGATGACCAGGATCTGCATGCCTGCGCTGGAGTTGAAGACCTGGCCGGGCGGCAGCGCCTGCAGCCGGGGCATAGGCAAGCCTTTGTGCTCGCTGCTGGCGGCCGAGTGCACGCTGCCCCTGCTCTTGATGCTGCTGCTGTCCAGCTGGTCATCCACATGCTTGTCCACCGACAGGCTGTCGTTTTCTATCCAGCTATCTGCAAAACACACAGGAGGTGAGATACAGGCCGCAAAGCCACAGACCCTTGACTCACCCTGGGGAGCAGCAGCAAGCCACCCAAGCTACCCTCAGCACAGCAGCAGGTAGATGAGGCAACCCCTCCCGGGGAACCTAGCCCATGGGCCCTCGAGGGACGGAGCTGCAGAGCAGATGCCCACGGCTTGCAGCCCTGCCTTGGGAACGTGCCGTGACCAGCAGGCCTGCTCCCCGCACCGCGCAGTCCTTACCAGCATCCAGCTGCGAGGAGTGTGCAGAGTGGTGCGGAAGGTACTTAAACAGCCTGATGTCGGGAAGGGGCAGGTAACCCGCGAACAGGGGCATCACCTCCATGTGGACTCTGTGTGTGGCCTGAGGGACCACAGGCATGGAGATGACTCCGGAACTTTTCCCACACACCGCCCAGTTGCTACTGTTGTCAACCACTGAAACCAGGAGGGAGACGCTCTGTTACCCCAGGAAAGGGCACGCACATTCAGACCAAAACAAGACATCAAGAGTCTCACACTCGGTACAAAACCCCAAACTGGGGCACAGGCCTCTGTCTCCACATCTTGTGACCACACGTTCCAGTAAGGCACAGATGGTGGAGCGGCCAGGACACACGACGATGCCCAGGGAAATCACTCTGCTCATCAATAAATGGTCAAGGATTCAATTCTGGCTGAAGTCCCCTGGCAACCTATGTGTGTGATTCTTCCCGCGCATGGCTGCCTGGCTGCTACGTGAGGAATGGGAGTGGGACCGGGGGGCGCATCTTGTGAGTGGTGGCATCTTCTAAGCGATGGCATCTTCTGAGTGGTGACATCAGAGCGGAGGGTCTGAGTCCCAGCTGCCACTCAGAGTCTAAACACACAGTGTTATTAGTAACACTGATTATAACACAGCTGTGTGCAATCCAGTGCAATTCAAACACCTAACTGACCGGTCACTCCCAAGTACACCGGACAGTATCCTTGTCCTCAAGAAGAAGACCTTGCAGAGAGGTCACAGCGACCGGGGCATGGGGACATAAGGCAAGAGCCCAGGGGCACGTGACCACAAGTTCCACGAGCAGCACAGAAGGGGTTGCAGAGGTGGCTTTCCTGCAGGCGGGCAAACCTCTCAGGAGGAGTGGTGACGGACACACACAGGGGTGCAAGGGACAGACAGCATCGGGGAGGGACACGCTGGAGCCACAGTTCCCACAATAGGGTCCTCGGGGTAGACCAAAGCCGTTTTCACGCTCCGGTTTAAGTACACATCTTCTTCTACTTTGGGAAATGATCACAGACTCAGAAGAAGTCGCAAACGGCAGAGAGAGGCCCGTGCACCATCAGCCGCCTCCCCAGCCCCGCCGTCTCCAGCGATGCAGGACCAGGCGTCTGCACAGCGCAGGGCGCTGGACCGCGGAGCTCGCCATGTGTTCGCCGGCTGTGGCTACTCAGTCTTGGGTTTCTGCAGACGTTTTCTTGAAGAACGAGCCTGTGACTTCAAAGAAGTGGCCAATGACACAATCTGAAATTCTCATAAAAAATGAGAACTTTGGAAAATTTGCACTTGCCATTGTGAACTTGACTGTCCCTGTAATCAGACCGTCCTGATGAATTCAGTGTGAGTCTAAAACAAGGTGAGTCTGTGACAGTGCGTGATGACAGACACCAGCACGGAGGACCGGCGCACGGACAGGCGAAGCCTCTGGCAACGCGAGGCAGACAAACGGGCTCTGTGAAGCCCAGTACGAAAGGGCTGCGCACGCGAGCGCTGATTCTGCACAGTGTCTCGCCTGTAAACACTGCCGCTTGTCAAGCTCTGGTGTGGCATAAGAGAAGACCCTCCAGTTACAGGGAGGCTGTTAAAATACCCCTCCCGTTTCCAACTACGTAAGTGCGGGAGCCTGGAGCTTCTTCATGTACGTGGCCGATGCTGTCACATCACTACGCAGCACTGAACACAGCAGGCAGGAAAGCTCGAGTTAACGTCCTTCTCCTCACTGCTTTTTGTTGTTGTTGTTTTGGAAAATAGGGCTGTTATCTTTAAGTAAGTAAACGTTTGGTTTCTCTACCTTTCCCCCTGCCTCAATCATTCCTTAGAGAATAAAGGGTCTTAACCGCCCCGCAAACTGAGACCTGCTACTGAAGGAGCCAGGCCCCGGGGAGGAGGGCTGCCGAGGGGTGTCCAAGTGATCAGTGGCGACGAGGGGCCTGGGCACGTCAGGGTCACTGTGGGGGTCACAGCGGGGATGGGAAGTGTGAAAGGGGACGAAAGGAGGCTGGAGGGAATGGGCAGGAGCCATGACTGGAGGGCACCTGACCGGCTAAGCGGAGCTGGGACCTTGCTTCAGGGGTCGACAGACCCTGAATCGCAGTGGAAAGGGAAGGGCAGCCCCACGCGTCGCCTGGCTCAGCCCTGAGCCCAGCAGCTGCGTGATAAAACCTGTTACAAAAACGACTCCGTAACCACCAAGTTCGACTTCCTGTGAGCCAAGGACCACATTGCAGAATGAAACATTCAACGAGACCTTTTAATCCTAGAGCGTTCTCGCTTTGGACCGGGAATGCTGCACTGTGTGAGAGCGCGGGCACAGTCACCCGGGGCCGTGGGTTGGCGCAATGGCTGGGGCAAACGAGGCCCCACACCTACCTTCATACATGAGCTTGGTGGAAAAATGCTCGTCGGACTCCGTCAGCGCTTCGTCCCTGTCCACCTCCAGGAGGTCCGAGAGGCGCGTGATGGCCACCTCCAGGGCGCACAGCGCGCCTGTCCTGCAGAGCTCCATCCCCGCAGGGGGCAGAATCTCAGCTCTCACGTTGTACAGTGTCTGGGCAGGAACGGGGGAGAAGAGGACACAGGAGATGTTCCCACTGAAGACAGACCTGGAAGCGCGGGCTCTGCGGCAGGCCAGGTGCTGCCCACGGGCTTGGCAGTGGACGGAGGGGACGTCTGCTCAGCCGCCGTGCCCGTGGCCACAGAGCAGCCGTGCGCCTCCTCTGCACGACCGACGTGGCGTTCGGGCGGTCCTGCTTCAGTGAGCGCTAAGCATTTCGGGGCTGAGCATTTCGGGGCAGGCACAGCAGCACAGCACTCTCCGTGCGCCGGGCCCCCAAGTCCAGATCACCACCGCGGCGCTCACTCGCGTCCTCGCCTACCTTCTACACTGACATTCTTACCTGCGTGTTTCTAGGCAGACTCGAGACAGCCTGTCATTCCACCCCTCCCTGTGCACTTCAGTGTGTGCGACTAAAAACATGGCTGCTTTCTTACCAAAACGCAATGCCATTATCGCGACTGGCAAAATTAGTATTTAGGGGTCATCCAATACCAAGACATAATCAACTTCCTCTTCAATGCTTCCTTCTCCACGACACGCTTACCTGATATTCGTGCCTACTCACACCCGCCCCACACCTGCCCGCCGCCCAGGACGAAGACCCGAAGCCTGCACGGGGCTAACGCCCACCTGCCGCTGCCGCTGGTGAAGGAAGCCTCCTTCCTTCTACGATACTGTCGAGAGCACAGCTCAGATGCTCCGTGGTACCGCTGCCTCTCCTTCCATGCTGTTTGGCCCAGTGGCCGGCAGAGACCCGAAATGGACACGGGCCCCTCCCGCCCTGGATCAAGGATTTTCAAGCTTTCCCGTCTCACAGCGCACATACACTCATTACGCTCTTTGGGTGGGAATGGACCGATCCAGCCCTGCCCAGGACCCTCCAAGCCCTCCAGCCACAGACCCGCAGAAGGGAGTGCAGAGCTCCTCCTCCAGGCCCTGATACACTTCTGTGTTCCCATCTCCCTGCGCTCCGCTGTGGAGCCGCAGCTCACCACCCAGCGACCGGCGCTCCACTTACTAACTGTTAATTTACATAGCAGGCACATAAAGTAATTGCAGTATAATTTGATTTCAAGCGTTCTGTTGGTATTATAAGATGTTCAAAGGAAAAAGACTTCAGAAGTGTAGAAAGGCTGCTGCCGAGGCACCCCATTTTCCTGGGAGCCAACGAGGCTGCGCAGTAACCCCGATGGGCCTCAAGCAGTGACCTGCCTGCCCGACACCCGTCACAGCCCTCTGGGGACGGGGCAGGCTTCTACTGATTGGAGGGCGCTCTGACTGGACACAAGAGATGCCTGCACGTGCAGGTGCAAAGGGACAGAGGCCCTCGGGCAGGCCATGAGGTGTCCGTCTGTCCTGGGGGCACGGCAGTGGCCGACACCCGAAGGAACGCTGTACAGAGAGGGACGGCCCCCCTGCAGAGCTGCCCGAGGAGCCCCCTGCTCCCGGGTGGAACACCCAGTCTGGACTGCTGCTGAGCTCAGCGAATTTCGCCCGGAGCCTGGAAGGAAGCGCAGTTACAGGGTGATATGCAGGTGAGTGTGGTCCCAGCCGCGTTTGGGAGCACCTGGTCACCACCTTTCTGGCTGCACGAGGGATGGAGGACACAGCCAAGGGGAAGCACGGGACCCTCGGTTAGCAGTGAGGTGCCTCCCACACCTGACAGCAGCTGCTGAGGCTTTGGGGCAGTGCTAGAGCTTAGTTCTAAATAAGTAAGAGTTTATTTCTAACATTTATGGCCAACTGATTATCAACAAGGGTGCCAAGACCATCCAATGGGGAAAGAACAGTGTTCTCAGTGAATGGTGCGGGGACACCTGATTAACCACGCGGAGAGAAGGAAGTTGGACCCCTGTCTGTCACCGTACACAAAAGTTACCTCAAAGTGGATCGCCAGCCTCCACGTGAGAGCTAAAACTACAAACTCTTAGAAGAGAACTCGAAGGAAATCATTTTGCCCTTGGGATAAGCAACGATTTCTTAGACCCTACACCAAAAGCACAAGAAATAAGAGAGCTCAGTTCGTTGGACTTCATCAGAATTAAAACTTTGTCTTCCAGGAGACCATCAAGAAATCGAAAACACAACCCAGAGTAGAAGGAAATATTTGCAAATCCCATCTCTAATAAGGGACTGATATCTAGAATGCGTCCAGAGCTCTTACAACTCAGTGATAAAAAGACAACCTTATAAAAAAATGGGCAAAGGACCTGAACAGACATCTCTCCGAAGAGCATATGCAAGTGGCCGAGAAGCACAGGAAAGACGCTCAACGCCAGCAGCCGGCAGGGAACCGCCGATCAAAAGCACGAGACACCACTTCACGCCCCCGGGAGGGTCACAGTAAAAAAGGACAACCGCCACCACCAGTGCCAGTGAGGAAGTGGGAAGGGGAACCCTCAGGCGTTGCTGGTGGCAGTGCAAAGTGATGTCCCTGAAGAACAGTTTAGCAAAACTTAAAAAAAAAAAAAGAACAGAGTTACCCGATGACCCTGCAACTCCACCTAGCTATTTACCCAAGAAAACTGACCACGTCGGTGCAGAAAAACTCACACAAGGGTTTTCACGGCATGGTCACTCACAGTCTCCCCAAAGTGGACACAGCCCAGCTATCTGGCCACTAGTAACTGAAAAACAAAACGTGGCCGGCCTGTCTGCACGATGGAGCACTGTCCAGCCACTGAAGGGAACCAAGTTCTGGCCCTGCTCCACGGCGAGCAAACACTGGAAACCGCGCTCCAAGTGGAGAAAGTCAGGCACGGAAAGACCGCACGCAGTACCACCCTGCGTGTATGAACTGCTCGGAGCAGGCAAGTGCAGGCAGAGCTGCCTCCATCGAGGTGGTGACCACCTGCAGCTGAGGGGGACAGAATGGGGAGGACTGTTACTGGGGCACACGGCTTCTTTTTAGGGTGACCAAAGTGTTCTAGAGCAGGATCACGGTAATGGCTGCACCGCAGTCAACCTACCACCATAATCACACTGTGCCCCTTTGATGGGCGAACTTCATGGTGTATCGGTTATGTCCCAACAGGGCTTTTTTAAAAAGTGGTACCCACATATTGAGTCCTCAGAATATCTGCCTGGGAAAGAACCACCCACCAGACAGTTTTCTCTGGCCTTTGACTCAGCCGGTACAGCTCTAAAGGAAGATTTCTCCATACTCTGCATCAGAGGAGGGAGCGAAAAAGACAAAGTAAGTACCAGGGAAAACCTAGCCAATAAGTACCAATAAGTACCAAGTATTGGCCAATAAGTACCTAGCCAATAAGTACCAATAAGTACCAAGTATTGGCCAATAAGTACCTAGCCAATAATCATCTGCAGTAAGCAAAGCAGATGAATTTCCACAGAAATTACCATGTGAACATGTGATGTTCGGTCGCTATTAACGCATCAAAAAGGTGCCTGATTGTACCACACTGCAAAAAGATAACCAGGCTCACGGTCATGTTCAACACTAAAGCTGATAGGGACAGTGAAATAAAACAGAAGGGTCGAAACAAATAGTCTTTTGGTTGAAGGGAGGTACTGGAAAGATGGGTCAACACAAACACCTCTCAAACAAAGCACTGTTTCACCATTTCAGTAGTAAAGAGCAGAAAAGGAAACACCACAAGATTGTGGAAAGCTGACCCTTAAAAAAAATACAGGTTTGAACTATGCAGATCCACTTACACATGGATTTTCTTTCCCATAAACACTGTAAATGTATTTTCTCTTCTTTATGATTTTCTTAATAACATTTCTTTTCTCTAGCTTACTTTATCAGAAGAGTACAATATATTGTATAACACACACATAACATACAAAATTTGTGTGAATAATCTGTGTATGTTGTCAATAAGGCAGTCAGGCAACAGTGGGCTACTGATAGTTAAGTTTTGGGGGAATCAAAAGTTGTATTTTGATACAACTTTTTGACTGCATGGGAGTGGGTGCCCCTACCTTCCCAAGTTGTTCAGGGTCACCTGTATTTTCCCTTCATTTCCCTAACACGAAACCCAACAATCTCACTGAAGAAACAGAAAAGAGCTACCCACTCACCTAGCTCAAGGCTTCTTTCGGCTCCGCACACAGATTATAAGGAAACCTTCCCAATATTAAGTGAACTATAATATTTTTTTCTTTTAGAGAACCAGATACATGTCTTTATAACTCAACCCCCACCCCCACCCCCATGTAACAGTTAAGGATCAAGCTGAAAGAACTCTGAGAAACAGTTCCAGAACATTACTGTCAGCTAAGGGAGAGAAGGGAGGTGCAATCAGAGGTCTTTGGTCTTTTCGTTTAAAAAAAAATTTTTTTAATCCTCACCTGAGGATATGTTTACCAATTTCAGAAAAAGAGAGAAGGCTGGGGAGAGAGAGAGACAGAAAGAGAGAGAGACAGACAGAGAGAGAGAGATGCGAGAAAGAAACATCCATCAGCTGCCCTCCATATATGCTCTGACCAGGGATGGAACCCACAACTCAGGCATGTGCCCTGACTGGGAATCAAACCCCAATCCTTTGGTGTATAGGACGATGCTCCAACCAACTGAGCCACCTGGCAAAGGCAGGAGGAAGTCGTTGGTTTTTATGGTTATGAACACTCATCTTAGAGCTGCCAGAAATAGCATGTCCCCTGAAAACGACCTGGGTTCAAATACCGTCAGTCAGCGATTCAACTACTCCAACTGTTAACTATTTTCCGTGATCTGTTGCTTCATTATTTTGAAAGATGTTGTCGGATTTTTTAGGTTATAAAGAATATGAGGTCGCCTTTCACTTCCCCACCCTGCACTCCCCACCCCCAAAATAAAACAATACATACAAAGAAGTTCTCCACTTGGAATTCGTAAGTATAGGGCTTTAAGGAGACAGTCAGCCGTTCCTGAGAGGCGGGGCGGAATCCCACGGAGAACCGGGCGTGCAGCGGAGGGGGCGGCTCTCGCGTCCACGTCAGCTCCCAGACGAAGAACACCGACTGCCGGCTGCAGATGTGCTGCAAGAGAGCCGGCCGTCACCGCACGGGGCCGAGCCCCACTCCGGCAGAGGGGCGCTTCCTCCCACAGGAGGCGGGTGGGATGGAGAAGCAGCGACCCCACAGGGCCCTGGCCTGACAGTCCTGACAGATGCGCTGCCCTAGGCCCTGCACCCGCCGGGGCCCCGCCCCTCCTGCCTGCCCTTGCCCCTGGAGCAGCCTGCACAAGGTTGGTAAAATAAGCTTTACCTTTTTAAGGTTTCGTGTGCCTCACAGCATGGGAGATTGAAAAGCTTAAAGGACGTTTACAAGCATAGAGTATCCCACACATTTCCAAAATGGGAAACGCATCAGTCAATGAGAAAGGACAGCCACACCCACGCCAGTCACTTCGTCTGGAACACGGAGTTCCGCGAGGAACCGGCACAGCACGTCTCAGCGGTCACCCCTGCAGCACAGCCCCAGACGGGGGTGGGGTCTGAAATGTGCCTAATGTGTTCTGGGAAAATCCTTTGAGAACGCTGAAGATGAGACATCCTTTAAGAAAGCTCTTGCTCTTCTAAACACTCAGTGTTTACTGTCTGAAAACACGTGACGTGCAAACAGGAAAAGCAAGGCGAGGATGCCACCAGGTGGTGTGAACACGAAGATGACGCCTTGACACCAACACCGCCAACCTCTCCCCGGGGCCCGGGCAGGCATCTGATGACAGGCAGAACGGCACGGCCACCACTCCCCGCCCACGGGAGACTGAGAATAAGCTTGTGGCTACATAAATCTGTGTGTGGGGCGGGACGAGTGTAGGGATTCATTCTTCTGATGACATAACATCACGCCAGTTCCTAATCTCTCCCTGCACTGCTCAGCCCACGGAGTGGGAGGCGGACCCGCACGCCGCAGCCCAAAGCTGCGCCTCCAAGCAGTCTCACGTGCCCGCCCTTCCCCTCCGGAAAGGCGGGCACATCCGCATTCTCTAAAGCACAGTATCAACGTCACGGGTGGCTCGGCCATCACGCACCCGCGCTCCTGTGTTCTGCTGAGCACATGCTCAGTTCTAGAAGGTGGTTACCTGCTGGGATTCCAGGTTCAGCGGCCGCAGCTGCAGGTCGGCGCTGCCCCCGACGTCCGCCAGGGCGCTGTCTGACAGGCGGAAGTCAAGGTCCGACAAATTCTGGACACAAACTTGAATGTATTTCCTACAGCAGAGAAACAAAAAATATGACTTTGACACTGAAGAACTTTGTGAAATATAGTTTGGCTTTGTTAAGAAGAACCTTCTGGGGCATCGGAAAAGTCACACAGTAAAATACTGAGACCCAGCTGTTGCACACACTCCTACTTTCTGCTTCACAGGGAAACGAGTCTGCGAGCACCAGTCTTCCCGAGGAGCCGGTTCCGAGGAAAGGGGATCAGGGGCACTCTGCTTCTGACACAGTGGCGTCTGACACAGACTGGGACCGAGTCCTCCGAACGAGGAACCACCGGCGTCGACGAGTGGCGCGGGCACGAGCAGCGGGCACGAGCGGCGGCCACGGGAAGGCTTTCTCACTGAGACTGGGCACCGGGCTCCCCGCAGCTCTGCCACATGAGAGGGGCTGCGGAAGCCGATCTTAGAGCAACTCGGGCTCTGTTCCTCACCTACCGATGTTTTTAACCATTAGTATCTGTAGTTCCCTCACTGTGATTTAAAGGGAGAATGCTGCTAGAATAATGTCCCACTCTAAATAGGGTGCTGACATTTTTTCCAAATTGCCCGAATGACCCATGGGTGAAGCAGAAGGTGCCATCGCAGGGAGAGGCCAGACTCGTCCGGGCCCAGTGGTCGATGAGAGCACCGCCACCTCCGGACAACTGGACCCCGCATCTCTGGACTCGGGGACACACGGAGTGCGGGGCCGCCCCTCCAGGACCCCGGGCTCTCCAGAGGCCGGCTCTGAGCCTCATTGAGCCTCTAGGGCAGTGGCTCTCACTGGCAGCAATTTTCCCCCTGCCCGCGCCAGGGGACGTTGGGAATGTCACACTGAGGGTGGGCAGGATGGGAAGTGCCACGGGCGTGAAGCGGGGGAGCTGCTAACACCCTACTACGCACAGGGCAGCGCCCACAGCAGAGGGCCACCTGACCCACAGCGTCAGCAGTGCTGCGGTTGGAAAGGCCTGCTCCAGAGGTACCCCGTGGTTCACGGGGGGACTAGTTTAACCGACCCGAGAGGATGGCCCAGGGAACATGCAGAACGGCGGACCTCCTAGGGGACAGCTGACCCACAGTTGTCAGTGGGCCACGGGCTTGAAGAACAAGGGCGGGAGGGAGAAAAAGGCATCCGATGATCACATGGGGTAATCACATGGGGCTTGCTTGGGGCCTGCATCCCACAGAGCAACTGGGCAGAGTCACCGCTGAGGCAGCTGGGAGACCTGAGCGCGGACTGGGTGCTGCAGGGGACAACGGCATCATGGTCATGTAAGACAACATGCTCAAGGTCACCAAGGCCAAGCTCTGAACAGCAAGGGGCTCTGCGTCCAAGAGCCTGGAACAGGAGCAGGGCCTCCCTTACCGTGTCCCCGACGACAGCAGGGCATGCGTGGTCCTGAAGGGCATGCTGAAGGTCAGCGCGATGACGGTGGAGTAGATGGACCACGGGCACTCGATGGACACCTGGGGGGAGACAGAGGGACGCCATTCAGACCACTCGCCAGCGGCTCGGCCACCACCACCACCGTCCATCCGCGTCTGCGGTGGCAGCCAGTGTCCCGCACACCTGACGGCTTTCCGGTTCCGTGTTCAGAAGAAAACCCCACCGAACATGCGCACAGACACAGGAGAGACACAGAGCTGCATATACAGTCGGGGAAAATGGATGTGTGTGGAACTGGCAGAAGGTCCAGAAGTTGCCAGAATGGTCCCGGTGGCTGCAGAGCAGAGGCCGCAGGGGGCAGCACAAACCCACCTCACTGTCCTCGCACACGTGGCCGCCATGCCAACCGTCATTCTACAGCACGGGAGGTTCTGACAAAGTGCTTTTAATCACTACGTCCAGATGACACCAGTCAGTCATTACCTGAGCAAAGTCAGTGAATGACCCAAACGTTTAATCCACGTGCTGCTGAATGCCCAGCTGAAAACCAATCAATCAACTTGGGGGTACAGTGTGGATCGAGTTATCAATTCATAGAAGGGCAGAAACCAAGCCTCAAGCTTCAATTTATACAAACACACTGAGTACAGAAAACTCTATCATTCAGCAGGACTCCATGAGCTTACTGAAATAAGTATCATCTTTGTCTCCTGAACTCTAAATCAAGTGAGAGGGGAAATTTCAAGGACTGAAAAATAAAAACATTATTCCGTAGGCACGGACTGCTCTGATATTCTATGCCATAATCTCTGAAATGACAGCATTTCTTAGCCTTTTGGACACACATTTAAAAAATTAGTCATTTAAACTAAAACAAAAAGCAAAAACCAGTTCACCCATTTATCCCACCAGCAACCACCAATCTTCTCTGTATCTTTGAGGCTAGTTTTGTTGTTTTTGATTCCACATTTAAGAGATGACATAGCATTTGTCTTTCTCTCTCTGACTCACTTCCCTTAGCCTAATACCATCAGGGTCCACCCATGTTGCTCAAATAGCAGGGTTTCGCCCCCTTTTTAGGGCTGAACGACATTCCACCGTGCATGCCTGCATGCGTGTGCCTGCACATCACTCCTCTGACCACCCGCCGCAGGCGGACACTTACGTTACTTCCATATCTCGGCTGTTGTATGTAACGCTGCAATGAACGTGGCGGTGGGCACATCTCTTTAAATTAGTGTTTGTTTTCTTTAGATAAACGTTCAGAAGTGGGATTGTTAGATCATACAGTTCTAATTTTAATTCCTTGAGAACTCTATACTGTTTTCCATAGTGGCTGCGCCAATTTACAATCCCACCCGCGGGGCATGCGTGTTCCCTGTTCTCCACATCCACGTCAACACTTGTTGTTTTTGCCTTTTTGGTACCAGCCGTTCTGACAGGTGTTAGATGGGACCTCACTGTGACTGCAGTGTTTTGATTGCATTTCCCTGGTGACGAGTGATGCTGAGCATCTTTCCACGTGTCAGTCAGCCGTCTGTATGTCTTCTTCGGGAAAACATCTATTCGGATCTTCTGCCTCTTCTTTAATTGGATTGTTTAGGGGGTTTTGTTTTGTTTTTGCCATTAATTTCTATGAGATCATTACATATTTTGGATCTTAGCCTCTCATCAGAAATACTGTTTGTAAATATCTTCCTCACTCAAAGGGCTGTTTATTCATTTTGCCGATGGTTTCCTTCGTGCACAGAAGCTTTTCAGTTTGATGCAGCCCCACTTGTTTATTTTTAGTTTTGTTGCTTTTGCTTTTGGCATCAGATTCAAAGCATCATCACCAAGGCCTATGTCAAGGAGCTTACTGCCTATGTTTTCTCCTAGGAGTTTTATGGTTTCAGGTCTTACATTCAAATCTTTAATCCATTTTGAGTTATTTTTTGTGTAAGTTGTAATATGGTGGTCCAGTTTCGTCTCTTCGCGTGTGACTGTCCAGGTTTTCCCAACACCGTTCATTCAAGAGATGTCCTTTCCCATCGTATATCCTTGGATGCTTTATCATAAACTAATCGACCACGTAAGTATGGATTTACTTCTGGGCCTCCTATTCTTTCCCAGTAACCTATGTGTTTGTGTTCATGCCCACACCATGCTGTTCTAATGACTACCGGTTTGTAATGTGGCTGGAAATCAAGCAGCGCGATGCCTCCAGCTCTGTTCTTTCTCAGGTTTGCTTTGGTTATTCAGGGTCGTTTGTGGTTCCACACAAGTTTTAGGATTGTTCTGTTTCTGTGAGAAACGCCACTGGAATTTGATAGGGACTGCACTGAATCTATATGTTGCTTTGGGCAATATGGACATTTTCACAACATTAAATCTATTCCATGAGCATGGACTATCTTCCATTTATTGTGTCTACTTCGTTTTCTTTTATTATTTCTTCTAGTCTTCAATTATAAAGGTCTTTCACCTCCTTCTTCTTTTGGGTACAATTGTAAATGGTATTGTTTTATTAATTTCTCTTTCTCACAGTTCATTATTAGTACATAGAAATGCAACAGTTTTGTGTACTGAACTCGTATCCTGCGACTTCACTGAATTCATTCGTTAGTTCCGGCGGCTCTCCAATGCAGTCTTTAGGGCTTTCTATACGTAAGATCATGTCACCTGCCAATAGTTACAGTCTCCTTTCTCCCTCTTGAATTTATACACATTTAGCTCTCCTTGATTAATCGCTCTGGCTAAGATGTCCGATACCATGTTCACAAAGAGTGGTGACGTGGGCATCCTTGTCTTCCTCCTGATCTTCGAGGAGAAGCCTTCAGCTTTTCACCACTGCGTATGATGTGAGCTGTGGGGCTGGCGTCCCTGGTCCTTCTTATGCTGAGGTCCTCTCCTTCCACACCCATGGTGTCGAGAGGTTTTTTTTTTTTTTTTTTGAGAGTTTTTATCATAAATGAGCACTAAGTTTTGTCAAATGCTTTTTCTCCATCTACTGAGATATAATTTGGTCACTCGTCTTGATAATGTTGTGAGTCACAGTGACTGACTTGCAGGTCGGAACCCACTCTGCACCCCTGGAACAAATCCCTCTTGGTCACGGTGTGTGATTGTTGAGTCTGCTTTGCTAACGGTCTGTAGGGGTTTTGCACCTACGTGCAGCAGGAATATCAGCCTGTAATTTATTTTTTCCTAGGGCATCCTTTTTCTGGTTTTGGTATCTATCAGGGTAATGCTGGCCTCCTAAAATGAGTTTGGAAGTAATTCCTCCTCTTCCACTTTTTGAAATAGTTTGGGAAGGACTGGCATTAATTCTTCTTTGAACATGGGGTAGAATTCACCAGTGATGCCATCGGTCCTGAACTTTTGTTGGGAGGTTTTTGATTACGGATTCAATCCCCTTACCAGTAATCAGTCTGTTCAGATTTTCTCTTGCGTATGATTCAGTCTTGGAGGGTTGTATGTTTCTAGGAATTTATCCATTTCCTTCTAGGCTGTCAAACTTGTTGGCATGTAATTATTCACCATAGTCTCTTATGATCCTTTGTATTTCTGTTGTTTCAGTTGTAACATTTCCTCTTTCATTTCTCATTTTATTGAGTCTTCTCTTTTTTTCTTGGAGAATCTAGCTAAAGGTTTATCGATTTTATGTTTTCAAAGAACCAATTCACTCTTAATTGCATTCATGTTTGCTATGGTCTTTTTAGTCTCATTTATTTCTGCTCTAATCTTTGTTAATTCCTTCCTTCTACTAACTCTGGGCTTCATTTGTCCTTCTTTTCCTGGTTCCGTGAGGCATAGAGGTAGGTTGTTTCTCTGAGACATTCCCTGTTCCTTAAGGTAGGCAGCTACCACTCCGAACTTCCCTCTTGGAACTGCTTATGCTATAGCCCATAAGTTTTGGTATGCTGCATTTCCATTTTCATTTGTCTCAAGGTTTTTTGTTTTTTTTGGGGGGGGGGGTTCTTTTTTTATTTCTTTTTTAATCCACTGGTTGTTCATTAGCATGTTGTTTAATCCGCACATATTTGTGTATTTTCCAGTTTTCTTCATGCACCTAATTTCTAGTTTCATGCCACTGTGGCTAAAAAAAGATGCCTGATATGATTTTAATACTCTTACATTTACTAAGACTTGTGGCCTAACGTGAGTGATCTTGGAAATATTCTGTGTGCACTTGACAAGAACACATGTTCCTTTGCTTTTGGATGGAATATCTGGATATGCGTGTTAAGCTGATCTGCTCTACCATGTTTAAGAACCCTGTTTCCTCGTTGATTTTCTATCTGAATGGCCTGTCTATCGATGTAAGTGGGATACTGACGTTCCCTGCTATACCTGTATGGCTGTCTATCTCTCCCTTGAGGCCTGTTAATACCTGCTTTATATATTTAGTTATGCCTATGTTGGGTGCATAAATGTTTAGAAATGTTGTATCTTCTTGTTGTACTTATCCCTTTTATCATTCTGTAATGCCCATCTTTGATTCTTATTACTGTCTTTGTTTTACAGTCTGTTTGTCTGAAATATGCAGAACTGCTCCAGCTTTCTCCTCGTTTCCGTTTGCAGGGAACTGCCCTCCCATCCCTCACTTTCAGTCTGTGTGTGTCCTTACACCTAGAGTGAGTCTGTTAACAGCCACAGGGATGTAAAGTACAGCACAGGAAATGGAGCGGCCAAAGAACTTACACGCGTGACCCACAGGCACGAACAGTGGCATGGGGACTGCCTGAAGGAGTGGGGGTGCTGGGTGAAGGAGGGCAAAGGGGGAAAAACTGGGACAACTGTAACAGCATAATCAATGCTTAAAAAAAATTTTTTTAAAACAGTCCATTGTAGGCAGCATACAGATGGTCTTGGTTTTATCCATGCAGTGCTGTCTTTTGCTCGGAGAGCTTAGTCAATTTGCATTTAAAGTAATTCCTGATAGGTGTGTTCTTATTGCTATTTTATAGTTTTCGAGCTGTTTTGTTTTTGTTTTTTCAGTTCCTCTCTTTTCCTTTCTTTTTCTTTTTGCCCCCTTCCTTTGTGGTTTGATGGCTTTCTTTACTGGCATCCTTAGGTTCCTTTCTCTTTACCTTTTGCATATTTAGTATAAGTTTTTGCTTTGTGTTTATATATAACAGCCTATTTTAAGTTGATAATTAAATTTGACTACATTCTAAAGTTCAACATTTTTACTGTCTACTCCATCCCATTTCATACTTTTATGTCAAATTTTACATTTTTTTATCCTGTGTATTCCTTGATTACTGTAATCATTGTTATTTTTACTACTTTTGCCTTTTAACTTTCAAAGTAGCTTCCTAATTGATTATCCCACTACCTTTTCTATATGCCTACCTTTCCGGTGAGATTTCTTCTCTCACGTGTTGTTAGCAATCAGCACCCACTCTTCTCATCTTAAGTCCACTGAATTTAACATAGCTTGCAAGGCAGGTGTAGTGGTGAAAAACTTTCAGCTTTTGCTTATAAAACTTCTCTGTCTCTCCTTCAAGTCTGAATAATAGATAAGTTTGTCAGGCAAAGTATTATAATTGGATGTTTGATTTCTTTCAGCCCTTTGAATGTACTATGACACTCCCTCTGGCCTGCAAAGTTTCTGATGAAAAAATGTGACAGTCTGATGGGAGTTCCCTGCACATAACAGGTTGATTTTCTCTTGCTGCTTTTAACACTCTCCCCTGTCGTTAACTTCTGACATTTTAACTAGAATGTGCCTTGACGGAACTCTTTGGACATCCTGGATCTGGATGTCTGTTTTCCAGGCTAGGGAACTTTTCAGCCATTATTTCTCCAAATCAGATTCCCACCCCTTTCTCTCTCTCCTCCTCCTCCTGGGGGCCTCATAATGCAAATGTCAGTCTGTTTGGTGTTGGCCCGTAAGTCCCTTAAGCGGTCTTCAGTCTCTTCCCTTCTTCCTGCTGCTCTGGGTGGATGAGTCCCCCCACGTTGTCCTGAAGCTGCCGGGGTCCTTCCTCCGGCCCTGTCTGGTCCGCCTGGTCCGCCGCTGACCCTCTCCAGTGGGTGTCTCAGTTCGGTTACTGTGTTCTTCGGCTCTGCTAATGCCACTTGGTATTTTCTTATATTTCCCACCTCTCTGTTGAAGGTCTCACTGTGTTCATTTCATCTGTGCTGTCCACTTCAGTGAGTGTCTTTCTAAACACCAGTTCTAACTCTTTAGCAGGTAAATTACTTGCCTTCCTGTCATCGAGGTGATTTTCCCTGAGGTTTTCTCTTGTCCTCTCACTTGGAACACATCCCTGCTGTCTCTTCACCACGCTGGACGCTTTGCTGGTTTCTGTGTGGCAGTGCAACCGCCGCCTCTCCCGTCCTGAAGGGGCGGCCTTTGCAGAAAGCGAGGCTTGTAGCTCAGCTCCGTCTCGGCTCCTGGTGGTCTCTCTGACGTCTGTGCTCGTGCGGCGGCCTGCCTGGTTTCGGACAGCTCCGGCCACTGGTGCCGAGAACCGTCAGTGTCCCGAAGAGCAGTCTCTTCCTACCTGGATTCGGGCTGACTAGAAGCCAGACCCCCAGGCAGCACCTTAAAAAAGCACGCAAAGGCATCCAGTCCCGTGGAGCCCCGAGAACGAACTTCTACACCCGGGCTGGTCGGAAGCCCTCAGAACCGCTCTCAGTGTTACAAGACACGGACACAAGTGGGGCGGGCACAGTGCTAGTGACACGCCCTGTGAGCTCACGGGCTGCGGCCCTGGGAACAAAGCCACAGGTCTCTCAAGCAACTGTCAATAAACACCAGCACCGGAGCAGAGCTTGCTCCTCACTGAGTCTGATGTGGCGTTTCAGTGGACAGAAACCGAGGCACACCCAACACAGAAGTCCCTCCTGTCTAGTCACCAGGACAAATGGGGCGCAGGCCCACAGTCACCTCTCCTAAGCAAACACTCTGTCTCTCATAACACACGGTCCTTCCCTCTTCAGTTGGGATGGAAACGTGAGAGCCTGTTTGTCTGTGTCCCCCACGATGTGCCCCTTACGTAAGAAGGTACGATACACAGACACAAGGGCTAACCCCAGCACGAGCTCCCGGTATCAGGGAGGAAATCTGCCACTGCCACAGAACCATCTTTTAAGTGCTGTCTTTCAGAACAAGCAGGATGAGCGGAGGCCACCGCCACAGGCTGAGCAGTCCCAGCCCCGCCTTACTTTGTGGTCCGTGGTGGCCATGCAGTGGCCGGCTTTCGGTGTGTCCTTATGCTTCCTCTGGGCCTCTGTCACCCCCAGCGCGCTGCTCTCCCCTGCAGTTGCTGGGGCTGAAGGTAAAGACAGGACTTCCAGTTCAAACTCGATCACGTGGTACGCAGGCACAGCAGGCAGACTGATGCTCGTGACCTTGTCGGACGACTGAACCCGGAGTGATGCCTCAGAAGCCTTTTCTAGGAAAGATAGAAAAAGTCATTGTAACACCTTGTGTCCATTTCCTTGATCCTTTTCCTCCTTTTCCCTCCGGCAGGTGACGGGCCCAGCAGTGAGGTCCAAGCCCAGCTGCTGCTGCTCCTGTGAGTGCGAAAGCATGTGGATTGAGGTGGGACCAAAAAGGCAGAAAACCAGGAACTACCCCCTAAGACGGGGGAACACTGCATGAGAGCCGGCCGGCCACAGGCCAGAGAACTGTCACTGTACTTAGCCGGGACACAGAAAAGGGACACTTCCCGTGTGGCCTGCCCAAGTTCTGTGTGTGTCCCTGCACAGCGTGCTCCCGTCCTGTCACACTGCCGGACCAGCTCCCTCCCAGGAGGGGAGCAGCATCCTGCTCTCTATACCTCGTAGCTGGGGGGCAGGGGACATGGGACTTTGTTTGAAATCCTCACCCAAGGACATTTTTTCATTGCTTTCAGAGAGAGAGATGAAGGGAGAGAGGAAGACAGAGAGAAAGAAACATCAATGTGAGAGAAAATCACCGACTGGCTGCACCCAGACCGGGGATCATACCCCACCCCTGGACCAGGGAGCCCACCCGCAACCCATGTACGTGCCCTGACTGGGAATCAGACCCATAACCCTTCAGTTATGGGACAATGCGCTAGCTACTGAGCCATATCGGCCAGGGCAAGAGAGGGGATGTGTTTAGGGCTTCCAATTGGTGCCTAAAAAGGGTGATTTACTTTTGCTTTCTGATTAGGGAACTGGGGAGGGCTGAAGGCCTACAGGGCATCATGATCAAGCACGAGCCCATGCCGCATCAGAAGTCCCAGCAGGCACTGCCTGGCCGCCGAGCGCACGCACGGCCCTCAGTCTATCCTCCCCACAAGGGAGGCCCCATCCAGGGGCAGGGTCCCCGCCCGCCCACAGGCGGGCTGCTGCCATGAAGCCGTCGTAGGTGGGAGCAGGCCTAAGTTACTAACGGAGCATGAAGGGGCTGGCAGCTCCGTACACGCTCACGGTGCGTGGCAGTGCTGAGAGCCCACCTTCGCCAGGTGGCCGCCGCCGTACCTCTCGCGTTGGAGTAGATCACTGCTCTATTCTCTGCGTGGCACAGGACGGGCATGGCTTCCACATTGCTGAGCTGGAGGCTGTCCCCGTTTTTCACTGTATAGTGGCCAGTAGTGACAGTGAACTTGACCTTCTGAGGAATACCAGCCAAAAGACTATCTAAAGGGAAAAAGACGGCAATTAGCATCAGTTGCAACCAAAAATACCAATGGAGGACCTACTATGAGGTTAAACAGCATCATTTCTTCCACCAGAAAAGATCTGTTCACTCCAGATACTCCTCAAATTCCCTGTTTCTTTCCCCCCACCCTCACTTTTCATCTCCATCACTCGCACTGCAGGGGTGAGGGGCCCTTGCTGGAGACACGAGAATCTGTAAGCACGGAGGGTCTTCTCACGCCTCGGTTCAGAAAGTCAGGGGTCACCGCGGCAGCCATGCCTATGCGGGGCTCAAACCCCACCTGCCAGTGAGTCAGTGAGAGAGACTCGGGCAACGGCGGTAAAGAGCAGACCGGTGGGTGAAGCTGCACGCGCTACCGGTACTCAGAATTTTCTTTGGTTGTCTCAAGTTAGGCCTTCGAGATCTTTGGTTTAGAAACAGCTCAGTGAAAGGTATAGCTTCTGGTTTCTCCTATGTGGAAATAAGCTGCGGTTTCTGAGAATCCCACCCCTGGGAAGGGAGAAGGAAGGCGAGAGATAAGACACGAGAAGGAGAAATAGATGAGACCGAGGGAGGGAGGGGAAGGCACGGAGCAGGAGAGGGCGTGTGGGCCTCGGGGAGGAGGCACGAGCGCCACGATGGGTCTCCCGGAGCCCTTCCCAGGCCCTGACGGCCACAAAGTTCTGCCAAAGGTTCTCTAACTGCAGAATCGCTTGGGAGACTATTGTTGTGTTTGGCATATGGAGGCCTCTACTGTGGCCAGTGGAGGAGTTTAAAAGCAGAAAAATAGAGAGTATGGGGAGATTAAATAGAAAAAAATGCTTTCCTTGTTGGTTTTTTTTTCCCAAATGGAAGAAACAAGTCAATAAATCTACTGTTTTGGCCTAAAACAACTGAGACAGCCACTCATTACTATTTAGTTAAGTGATGTGTGGTTTTAATCACTTGTTCATGCCAATTTCTTCTAATTTTAGAACTTAACAAAATAGCAGCTTTGAATTTCTAAAATGTCAAGGCAGGGGACCAAATTTAATTAATGCTTTCAAAGAAAAAGACAGGGATTTTCAAAAGAAAAAGATAAGGATACAGAATGTAACTAAATCTAGCTATTTAGCCTTTGAAATGAAATGCTAAGCAGGAAGTTATATTTACTTATGAAGTTCTCTGCAGTAGACATTAACTGATAGCTAATTTTTCTCATGTTCACATATGCATGTCTTATTAAACCTGAAAGTTAGCAATTGCAGAAAAGCAAGTATTTGATGAACAGAACAATCATAGTCAGCTGGTTCCCAGACAAGAATTTCCATGATGCTACCCCGAAACACCTGTGTACAATGTACTGGAAGTCTGAGGGAGCAGAAAGCCCTTCTCCGTGCGGCTCCTTTGTAAAGGGGTCCAGTGCCCCCCGGAGCACCCGCACCCCCACTGTGCGCGGCCCACTCACCAGCCAGCGGCTCCACGTGCAGCTGCGGCTCCTGGGAGTACACGTCGTACTGCGCCAGCGGGTAGAGGTGCGGGAGGACGAAGCACACGGGGCCCGCCGAGGCACACAGCTGCCGCAGCGTGTACGTGCCGGGCTCCTTGGCCTAGGGTCAAACCGAGCATTCGGGAAGTCACCGCCCGCTCCCCTAACGGTGGGCGCCCTAAGGGCAGGCTGCGCCGTGATCTCTGAAACGCTCGTCTTTCTCACCCTCTGACCCCACTGCTCTGTGCTCACACGTCTGCGTGCAGGCTGTGCAAAGGGCCCCAAGCATCTCGATCGAGGCCTTTCTGAGTAACTGGGGCTTAAACTTGACTTCATGCTTCTAATCACGTATTTTCAGTTTAACCAATTTCATCTGTGCCATTCTCTTCCGAATGGAGGCACTCGGCACGAGGTCTAAGACCTGTTCTCAGACTGGACTAAACCCCTGACAACGGCCCCCCTTCCCACCGGACGCCTGTCCGGCTGTGGACTCATAGGGCACGCCGCAAGGAGAAAGGCGTGTGTCAGAGCGCATCGGAGCAGCTGTTCTGACCTCACGCAACTGCAGAAGGAAAACGAGGTTCAACGTGAAACAGTGCCACCTTCTTTGACCTGTCACTTCAGCAAACGAGGGTGCACTTGAATGCCGTGGGAAGGCAAAAAAATCTAAATCCAGTGAGACTACAAGTAATTATGTTAGGAACTTCGTTCAAAATTTATCAACTGCCTTTAAACTGTGACTGTGTAAGTATAAAACCATGTTTCCTAAGAACAAAAACAAAACCAGGGGTACAAGAGCAGGCCTTGCTGACCCCCTTCAAGCCGGCCCCGCCCCGCACACACCTGCGTCCTGAACGTGACCGTGTTGGCCCCCGGTGCCAGCGTCACGTCGCCACACTGCAGCACGTGGGGCCCGTCCTCCAGGGCCACCCCCGAGGGCGAGTCCAGGGCGGCGCCGCTCTCCTGCCTCCTGAGGAGCATGTGCACATTCTTGCAGATGATGCCCGTGGTGTTCAAGGAGTTGTCGGAGGGGCTTCTCTCGAACATCTCGTACAGCTCCAGCGCCGGGAGGCTGTTCTGGGACGCGGGGAAAGGCAAGGTCTCCGCCGGGAAGCTAATGATCCCGTTGGACGTCTTGTGCTTGGTCAGCCACTCGGCCGTCTTCCGGTAGCTGTTCTTCTCGACGCTGAAGTGCACGCTGATGGTGATCTGCTCCACGCGGACGGGGATGGGCATCTGGCTGCACACGGTTATCTCCACCGACAAAATGCCGCCCACATGGACCACAGCGTTGGCGGGGGTGAAACGGAGATCCCGCAGGTGTGCGAAGGAGTGCATAGGGAGCACGACTTTGTGACCTGCGAATACACATCACCGTGTTTCCTGCCCACGTCACACCTCTGGAGGGTGCAGAGGCTGCAGGGCCTTGGCCGCCACTGGGCTGGCCGGAACACTCTTCACACTCCACAGAGTTCCTTTGTCAGAGCAGAGCATGAACACATGCCCAGACAATGCCTGGAAACCACACCTGCAGAAATGAGGGTTTCTAGCTCCTGTCTGGACACACTGAGGACCACTATAGGTCACCTCCTCAATCTCAAACCATTGTTTTTAAATAGTCCAATTCCTGGAGCTGTTTCAAGGAATTCCACCTACGTAACAAAATCCCCGAATGAAGTGCCCGCCCACCCTCAACCACCCCCGAGTACCTGGGAATAAGCCCAGCTGTTTTCCAGCCCAGGCCGCAGTCTGGGACTCAGGGAGCCCCGCCTCCTGTGCCCGGGTCCGGGGACCGTGAGGCCCAGGCCCCACAGTCACTGAAGGAGAAGAATCCACTGCTCCCTCCGACCTCCTTTCTACAAGCACCGGGCTCATCTAGAAAATCCCCAGGGCTGTCGAACCGGGCAGCAGTGTTTGTTAAACACAAATCAGCTAGAGGACATGCTGACATTGATGCCATCAAATCACAAAAACACGGCAGACAATCACAGAATATCTCATTCGCACAGACATATCGAAGAACGCTGGCAGGGAAGGCGTAACTGCACAGTCTCGCATTCGTCTCACACGGCAGACGCAGCACATGGCGCCGCAGGGACCAGTCGGACACATTAAAGAATCGAAGCCAACCGACCAATCAATGCCCTGCTGCTCCCAAACGCTCCCTGTGAGTGAGCACAGACCAGCGGTCATGGACTGTATCGCCCTGCAGCCAAAACTGGCTTTCGAGTAGTTAGTAACTGCTGCGGACTGAACCGCGTTCCCCCAGAATTCCTAAGTTGAAGCCCCAAGCCCCCCCTTGCCATGTAGGGACAAGCCAGGAGGCCAGGCCTTGTGAGAACCAACCCTGCCGGCGCCTCGGTCTCAGACGTCCAGCCTGCAGAGCCGTGAGACAATAACGTCTGTCATTTAAACGTCCGTCCAGTCTGCGGCATTTCATTACGGCTGCCAGAGCTGACCAAGAACTGTTTTGAACGAGTGAGTGCTCTTCTTGACAAACTAAACCCAAGCAGCAAAACGTTCCAGCACTCTTACCACACGGCGTTCTCCACAAAACACACTCGCCAAAATGTTCAGCTGGAACCTGAGCCGTTCAGACCAGCCTTCCCGTGGCAGGCTCCCGGGAGCAGTGCTGAACGGACTCCAGGGGGTGGGGCAGCCCACGAAACAACTGGCTGGACGTCTGCAACAGGTCAGTGTCTCACAGCCAGCGTCACACCTCCAGCGAAGGAACGCACACCGTGCAGCCCGTCACACAGCGAGATGTCACTCAGCCAGAAAAAAGAATTAAATACTGACACGCAACAACATGCATGAATCTTGAAAACACTATGCTGAACGAAAAGAGCCAGTCGCAATGAAACAAAACATCTTGTGTGACCCCACTCCTGTGGAGCAGCCAGCGCAGGTCTCTGCAGAGACGGAAAGCGGACTGTGGCCACGGCGGCACACGCCTGTGACCGCACGCAAAGCCGGGGGACAGCACTCTGCAAATCCGTGCATCCCACGGCACAGAAATGCTCTCCCAATGCAGCCGCTATGTTAAAGAACTTGGGTGTCTTGGAAAAGAGAAAAAGAGATGGGAAAAACTGGTCTAGGTTAAAGTAAGATATGACCGTTAAATGCACAATCCCTGATTAGACTCTACTAAAACTAAGGGGACCTGCATCTAGGCCACCGAGTACCAGAAAGTTAGAACCTGGCTGGTCTGGCCTGGCTGGGGGACTACTCTTGCTCTCCAAGACGCACGCTACAGCGTTTTGGGGTGAAGTATTACATGTGGGCCGGGCTTGCTCTGAAGTTCAGCAAAAAGACACAAGTAAAAAGAAAGGTATGGACACATGTTTGCCGCACAGCAAAATGTTGCTAGTTGTTGACTCTAGAGGGTCTGTATACATTACACATTGTATAGTCCTTTTCCTTTCCAGTAATATTTGAAAACTGTCATAACAAAGTTTTAACAGGTAGTCTCACCCGGGCTATCCGTGTGTTGGCTGGCGAAGTTGAGAATCTCTTGGCAGAAGTACGTCCGCTCCTCCTCGGTCAGGTGGTGGTCGCCGGCTAAGAGGCTGCTGGTCTGCAGGTAGCTGGAGGGGAGTCAAGGGGCCTGCGGAGAGGGCCTCACACCGGCCAGGTCTGCGCACCTCGGCTCCTTGGGGCCCCAGGGCTCTCTAAGTGTGGTCCCAAGGGCAGGCTTTTTATCTTTTTTTTTTTGTAACTATTAGGAACTCAAAAAGAGACCAAAAATGTGGACTAGGCATTTAGCTTATATTCGATGTGGTACCTATGCACAGGTTGGCTTTTTCTCTCCTAATTATTCGGTGTTTATTAAACATTCAATTGTGGGCATTGCTGCTGTTTAAACACAACACAATTTTCTTTCTCACAAAAATGCTGCACTTAAAGGATACTTCTCAATCTGTCCAAGGTGCTTCTGGCATTCGGCCAGCTGCTTCTGTGTGTGCGTGATGGGGAGCGCCCAGCCCTCAGCCAGGTAGTTCTTCAGTGCCCCTTGGAGGTAGCTCTCCGCCTTTTGTGGCGACTTCTTCCTCCTTGCAAGTCAACAAACAGAAGCTTTCGTCATGGCTCAAGGTGATCCACAAACTCAGTCATAATCTCCACAACGGCCTCCGCCCCCTGTGCCACCCCCGCGGTGACCTGTGTACCCTCGCAGACCGCCCTGCCCTGAGCACTGCAGTCTGAGAGCGGGCACCAGAGCGGGGGTGCCTCTCTGGACCTGAGAAACGGGCTCAGGGCACGACCCCGCACTGCCTGCACAGCGTCCTGTGCTCGTCAAAGAACTTCCACAGCTGAGTCTCACGAGAGGAAAGTGAGGGCACCGTTCCCTGTCTCAACCTGACGTGTAAGAATGCCAAGGGTGAGAAAGGGAAAGCATTTGTCCACAGGCGCACAGCTGGTCAGGGGGAAGCTACGAAATCCGGGCTCGGGGCCCCCTGCCCACTGCAGGCAGGGGAACACGGGAGCAGTCTGTGTTTCCACACGGCCCCGCCAGGAGGGCAGCTTAAGCCAGCAGCACTGAGCAGGTTTCCAAGATTTTCAGAGCGCTATGAAGAATTTAAATAGCAACACTTATCACCCGAGGGAAGATCTTCCCGATTTAAACCTTCAAGATGTTCGGGAGAAAACAAAGCACGACTGAAAGCACAATTAGCGAGAGCTTGCCAAAGCCCCCTCGACAACGTGGGTCCCCCGGTCCCCCCCAAACCCAGGGACAGGCTGACACTTAACAGGCATCCTCGGAAGACATTCCGTTTTTACTGCCCTACTCTGGAAGCAATGACATTTCTCATGATCACACACAAATCAAATAACTTTTAAACCTATCAAACTATATGTTTGTTTTTCTACACTTTGAGGGTCCTCTCCTGCCCTAACTCTTTTTAAAGAGGCCCAAACCTTCCATCCTTCCTCAGTCACTATCTCTAGCCATAGCTTCTCTCATTTCTCACATTCTAGAGCTGGGAGGGAGTCAAGAGACCATTCGTCACCCAGCCCCGGGAGACGGAGGCCAGTGGGTACCCGGCTAGCCTGCGGCCAAGCCGAAACAAGGACCCGGCTCTCTGACTAGCCACCGCAGGTCCTGGCCGGGAGGCACCGCTCACGGCAGCTGCAGACACGGCTGCTTGGCTCCCCAGAGAGCTCACTGCTGAGATACACTGGACAGAGGCTCAAGAGAGCCCAGTGCAGCCCCAACTGCTATCCGTCAGGCGTGTGGCTGAGCAGCTGCCGGAAGTGTAGCTGCAGAACCGGAAGTTCACCTGGATGACCTCTGAGTCCCCTCTGCTGTCACTTCACTCCGTTAAAATAAATCATTCCTCCTTGTCTCAGCTGCTAAAACTACCACAGACTTTAAGATATCATGTCAAACACACATTTCTTTTGGGAAGCCTTAAACATCTTTTCATTTATGATGTGCACTTCTCTCCCACGCTGTCAAAGAGCGGGACACTGCGGGCCCGGGCTTCTCCGCTTCGGCGGGCTCGTTCCACCGAACATGTGGGAACACGCTGTCCGAGCCTGCACTGTGAACCCGGCAGCAGGGCCGGGGTACGGCCGGGAGCGCTCCCGCGCTCGTGCACACTGCCACTCAGCCACCGCCACCTCCTCGCACAACACCACGCGGGCGGTCACTGTGCATCACCACGGACCTCCAGGCTTTCAGACCCGACCCCTGGGGGCATCCGGCATCAGCTAGAGGAAATGCTACAGCACACAGTACTTAGGAGTCCACATCCCAGCTTAGCTGCCATTAGATGTAGACTCTCCCACATTTCCTCGTCTTTCAATACATGTAATCGTAACACTGTATGTTACATGGAAGTTCACTGTGTTCATCTAATTAAATAAAACACAAAGATCAGTAACAGCTATTAAGAGTAACAAGCTGAAAATCTCTCCATTTGGTTTTCAGAAGAAATTTTAAAAAATGATGACAACTGGCTCACCGATCCTATATTTTTCATTCTATAAACTTATGCACGCTTCATATGAACTCCATGCATAATAAATCTTCCCTTAACACATGTGAAATGTTTGAAATTCAAAGAAAAGTCCAAAATCAGTTACATGTAAAACTCTGCCAGATCCTTTCCCACGAACTTGGCCGATCGTATCCTCCCGATGCTTGTGTACATTTCAATGGTGGCGTGGGACAGATCCTGGGGAAGGGTAAAAAAACAAACAAAAACACACAATTGTACTTCAATTTTAACGCTACACATATCTGACATTTATGTACCATTGCTAAAGCAAAAGACTTATCAATATAACGTTAACACTATCTTTTTTACTTTGCATCTACTTTTGTGTTGAGTTTTTATGCACAGTAATCTATACAAAGTCACTAACCTGTACATAAAATTATGAAGCATAATTAAAAAAATACGAGCTCAGCAAGCATAAAACTTTTAACTTGTCACAGTACTTTCTGCATGTAGGTAACATTTCTAGTATTTTTCTCAATTTTTGGATGACAGGGACAAACTATCAGAGGCTACCACCTTATGCTCTCGAGTGAGCCAGGACTCAGGTACGCAGCTGACTCCCCGAGTTCCTACCTAGCCTGCTTCCTAAAGTCCCGCATGTAGATCCTTTAGCCACTGTGGCTAAAATCAAGCACAATCACTCTGCTGCTCAAGTCCAAATTATTCTTTTGTCCGTGGAAAACTATTCATTGTCCTCTGTTACAATTTCTATTCTATTGAATGAGCAGTGCTATTTTGAACAAAACTATAACCATGTGAAGATGAGTTAATGCCTAAGTACGGCCCCATGAGTGATAATAAACATTTAATGAACAACAACTCTTCCAGGTGTTACCCACGACTTCCTAGGGGGCCAAAGAAACAGAAAAGGCAACGAGAAGGAGGTCCCACCCCCGGCTGGTGTGACTCAGTGGACTGAGTGCAGGTCTGTGGACTGAAAGGTCGCTGGTTGGATTCCCGGTCAGGGCACAGGCCTAGGTTGGGGGCCGGGTTTAGGGCGTGAGAGAGGCAACCAATCTATGCTTCCTTCACACACGTTTCTCTCTCTCTCATTCTCCCTCCTTTTCCCAGCTCATTTCCAACTCAAAAGGTCACACAGCAGAAAAACTCTTGTGGAGTGGGGTTTTCTGCTACAGACAGACAAACAGCATACAAAATACTTACTAAGTAGTGTTTTTCAAAAGCTTCTACTGATGACAATGCTTCTTTGAGTTTCTTGTAAGGACTCTGAGCTGTGTTGGCTTAAACAAAAAGAAGTAGGGGTCCTTATGCATCTTCATCATCTCCAGACACAGGAGTTCACCCGCCCCTCGCCTGTCGCAGGCAGACGGCTGCACCGGACACGTGCGGAGACCACACACAGCCACACAGACGGAATGCGTAGTCACCTGTATTCTCGTCCAATTAATAAAGCATGACACAGTCTAGACTCTTCATACAACACTTTATCTTTGACTGAGATTAGAGTTGTTACAAGAATGCACTACAAATCCTCCAACGAATCAAATTCCTGCCAAAGTGACCTGAGGTGGTCTCCGAGCACCACAGTGCGTCACAAACACCAAATGGCCTCCCTCTCAGGTGCACTTAAGTGAGGGGGCGTCCTCGCAGTCCCTCGGGTACGCCCGATTCAGCGACGGTTCTGCTGAGTCATAGGCATCACTCTCTCGCACCCAGAGGAACTAGCCATGTCCCTTTCAAAGCGCCTAGTTACCGAGGAGTAGCTTACGGAGGGAAGGACTTGTCTGGCCACATTGTTAGAGCACTGGGCCACCTGTCAATCCACGGGACACCGGTGCCTTCCAAGGCCACGTGGGCTGTAAAAAGTCATAAGCAGCTCTTGTGAGCCTGTGAGGAACTCAGGCACGGTTTTAAGGAGACTTCCAACGATTTCTTAAATGAGTTCTGACATTTCTGTGTCGCTAGCAGGTAGAATACCCCACGTGTGAGTCTAGCCGGCTAACAGTGACTGCAGTCCCCCAAACAGCGAGTTGCTACACTGTTAGACCCTGCACTCCACGTGCCACGTTACAGCCAACATGTCACGACTTCCCACCGAACTACCTGCGCAGGGACACCTCAGAAAGTACCTGTTTCGGGTCGCTCGGCTCCCAAACCTGCCAAAAGATCGACTGTCCTGTTGAGGTCTTCTGAGTCAGGTCCTTTCTCCGACACCAGTCCACACAGGTAGCCCAGGGCCTTTAGCTGTCGGAACAAATCCACCATTTCAATTAGTTTGCCTGAAGCCTCAGCTGAGAATTTATAAATTTAAATATAAAAATTAAAACCCAACTAAATTCTAGAAGACATTTAGCTTCCCCATCTAAACGACTCTTATCTGGACATAAAACTATACCTTACTGGGACCAGTGCAAACTCCCACCTTCCACACAGGAATTCTCAGCGCGGCTCTGAGGTTGGCAATCCTGGGCTGACGCCATTCACCTGCCCACGCGCTCCCAAGCTTTCCAACTCTCCCGCTCAATCTGCAGCCCCGTCGGCTGCCCGCAGGGGACCACGCTGCATTTCCACCTGCTTCACACCCGTCTTTGTAGACCAGCCCCCCCCCCAACAGCTGGCGGTGGCCACACCATCAGCACAAGCATAGCTAGTGCCTCCTCTGCGCTGAACGGAGCGATACGAGTAGCAGCCACTCGGTCCGAGGCTGTTATCAGACGCGGCCTAAAGCAACGAGAGCTGCCCGTGTGGTCACTAAGCGAACACCGCTCATCCAACAGCTTCCCGCGCGCGGCGCTGAGAGGCACCGCCCACTGCAATGCCCGCGGGTGCACACGGGGGCGGTCACCTTCTCGGTGGCGTAGCTCCACAAGCCCACGGTGTGGGCGATGTTCGAGTCCATCTGCGCGCGGTCGCAGCAGCCCTCTATCCTCTGCAGCACCTCCAGGCAGCTCAGGAACACCCAGCAGTCCAGGGCGCCGGGCGGCACGGAGACCTGGGGGCACAAGGGCGGGCGCGTGAGGGGGGCGCTCGGGGAAGCACCCGCACCCGCACGTTCTAGCCTGCCCCTTCAAGCAGGTGCCCAGCCTCACAGTGCTGTCACCTGCCAAACCACAGAATAGAAAAAGGGGACAATGACAACAATCACACCGGTTCACGTCCAAAGAGAAGGAATGATCTACGCCCAATACATGATTTGGACGATGTGAGGGAGCTGGCAGGACTATAGCTTTCAATAATGGGTTACTTTTAAGCTTGTGAAAAGAAGAAGCCTGTAAGAAAGGCCACTGTCATCACTTGTTAAGTTTGTGCGGCCCGGTCACGTCTCAGTTTGAAGGGCACGTGTAACAAAGAAAGGAAGCTAAGGCCTCCGATGACTGCTGGGTCCCATTTCAGAAAGACCACATTCAATGCCAGAAATCGAAGCACGCAATCGATAGTAGATGACACTTAGAAACGACCGTTAATGTTCTTAGGTGTGATTACGCCTCTGAAGATGAGCTCCTGTTGCTCAGAGACACACGCTGAAACATGTCCACACCAACGAGACGCATTCACCAGGGTGTGCCCGAAATCCAACTGAGGTTTCCCCACAGCGACACAGACGGCGTGAGAGACGGGGCCTGCTGTAGCTGGTCAGGGGCACCCAGAAGTCCACTCACTGTCCTCTCTACTGCTGTACCTGTCGGAGCTGCCCGTTAAAAAATAAGAAAGCAAATGGGATCCTACACAAGAGCATCTACCGTGCATGATCACTTATCGTGTAAACGGCACTTTCTCAGTTCTGCATCTCTGAGGTCAGGATGTGTCTCACTCAACGGCATCGCAACACTCACAGGCGGCAGTGCCGACTGCTTTCCTGGTGGCGCTAACGTTACGGGGTGTCGCACAGCTGGCACCCAGCTCAGGGGGGACGGTCATTGGCACCACTCGAAATGGGGACCTGCGAGGGGACTCCCCGTCAGCGGACGAGTGACGGGCCGCACAACGCAGACGAAGCTGACTGGTGTTAGAGGGACTCGCTCAGCACTCCCTCCCTGAGCACACGTGAAAGGACCAGGAGCCCCACTAAATGTTCCCAGGAAAGCTAAATTGTCTAGACTCTGAAAGATGAGATCAACCACTCAGAGCCTTTGAAAAGGAAAATCAGGATGGGAAACAATTACAGGATCGGAAGCTATACCTTCATAAAACGGTACCACTTTCTCACCCGGACAACGAACCACACCCAAAGGGATGCACAGGCGCGCCAGGCACATCTGGGGACCCCGGACAGAGCGCGCTCCTCCCTCCCCAGTCAAACCAGGGCGGGGTCTGACTGGGCTGGCCGCACCTCACGGGGCCTCCTGGTTCCACGGGGCCAGGCGACCTGGGTACTTTCGCCTCACAGGTACCAATCTGGTGCAGAGGCCGCTGGGCCTCAGGCACAGACTGGTTATTCGCCAGGGAAGATAAAAGACGGGCACTGAGCTGGGCTCTGCACAGCGCTTTAGGCTGAGTCTTGTGGCTCGGGGGACCCTGAGGAAGGAAACCCAGGGGTCGCAGCGGGGCACTCAGAGAGGGGAGCACCAGTCCCGGCAGGTACCCGCAGCCAGGGGCAGGCTGGCGGGTTTCCGGGACCAGGGTGCCCCCACCCCTGAGCCCTGGGTCGGCCTCCAGAGCCTGCAGGCGTGAAAGCAGCAGAGAGAGAGCGACGCGCCCACGGCGCACACATCTGTGCACGCGGGAAGAACCGAGAGTCACAAGCCGTGATGGGAACAGCGGGTCACTCTGTTTTCTGCGAAGAGCAGGTGCCACTCGGTAGGTCTGAAGACTGGCACGCGACAGACAGCACCGTCAGTCAGCAGGGGCGGTGTTTGCAGGGCTGAAAACAGACCTAGTGTCCACGGCCCAAGCTCCGACTTGCAGCCCGGAGGGGGCCAAGGCCAGCAGACGCCACTCGGACACAAACACCCTGACCGAGGTGCTCGGTCCGCTGTCCTGACTCGGGGTTGGCCTCACTCGCTGAAACCTGACGCCTCCCGCCAGTCCTGCCCGGTAGGAGTCACGTGCACCCTGGGGTCCCTGCACCCTGGGGTCCCTGCACCCTGGCACGCGCTGGCTCCTGCCACCAGGTCTGCTCAGTGACTGCAGGGCTCCAACTGCCCCTGTTGTCAGAGACTTTCACAGCTTCTCTCCTTTCCTATCACACCCCAGCTTAAATTTAAGTTTTCACTGAAAGACAAGGGCACACGAACTGGTGCGTCACATGGAGTCTTCCGACACCCGTGATCTATTCCTTCCCGGTGCCATTTCCCTCTTACGCTGCGGCTCACCCATGTGTGTCCCTCTGGGCTCCCAGCCGGACCCCAGCTACACAGCCCAGAGAGGCCAGCGGTCCTGTTTCTTCTCCACTCATTCAAAGGCCTGGCAGAGATGGGCTCCATGGCAGCCATGGTCACACAGGACTTTTGGAAATTTTAGGGAAACTTACTTAAAATGATTGCAGTAACACTTTTTCCATCACTTTGAAAACCAAGTTACAAAATACACAGGGCGAGGTATGTAAAGGGCACGAGCCCTAAGTTTAGAGCTCAGTGGAGACACGCCTGTCACTACCACTCAACTCAAGAACGAGACCACTTCCATTACCCTAGAAGGGTCCCTCGAGCCCCTCCCCAGTCCACAGCCACCCCCGCCCCTGACTCTGTCACCAGCAATGCCTTCGGCCGGACTGCTGACCTTTGTGCAAGGCCGAGCCACTCGGCAGGAGCTCCTGCGCCCGTGGTGTCTGTCACTCAGCGTGACATCTGCACAGCTCAGCCTGGCCGAGCGTGTCAGCGGCTCACTGCGCTTTACCGTGGGGCACCAGGTCCTTCCCCGACATGCCGTGGTTTCTTCGTCCACCCCCTGCTGACAGGCACTTGGGTTGTCTCCAGGGCTCAGCCACGGCAGACACAACCACTGAGACGCTGCCCACCCAGCCGAGCTCAGGCCCTGCTGTCTCATCTGAAACACGGGGGGGATGGGGGGGGGGGGGCTCCTGACAATTCACACCCTGACGGGAAGGATGCTGAGCCCTCTTCCAGACTCAGGGTAACCTCTTTCATGGAAAGCAGACTTGCTAGTTTTTTACTCTGTGTTTTTTAGTGTGTGGAAAGCCCCCGCCTTCCCAACACCGCCAAGGCTGTTTCACCACTCTCAAAGCCTAAAATTAAAAGCGTTCTTCTCTCTGTTCTGTTAAACCTGAACTATATATATATATGTTCATTATATATAATACATATAGTATATTATATATATATCCCAAACACTGAGAAACAGAGTCCTGCGGGAACCCTGACATGCCCCCCACCCCTGCCCCAGAGAATCCCAGCTGCAGCAGCCCCCGGCCGGGCTCCCTGCCAGTCAGCATCCCCTTCACACACCCTCACTGGCCAGATCCTCATGGCAGTTTTGGCTCAGCTTGAACTTCGCACACAAGGAACTAAACACGCATGCTCATGCCTGACTTCCTGAGCTCCACTGTACGTTGGTGGCACCTGCTCACTGCACGTTTGTCCATCTGCACTGCTGGCCGCCTTCCCTGACGGGAACAGACCGCAGCAGCCGTATCCCTGAAGAGGTGAACACTGGGGCTACTTCCAGGTGCCAGCAGTTACGAATAATGCTGCCACGAGCACTCGGCGCGTGCCTTTGGGTACACACACGATGTGTTTCTATCTACACCAGGGTTCTCGTGCTTAGCTCCATCAGAAGGTGCCAAACAATTTTCCAAAGTGACAGCACCAATCCGCTCCTCCTCAGCCAGCCCCGCCCAGTGTCCCCACCCTCTCTCTGCAGCTGTGGGGCCTTCCCCAGCTGTCCTAGGGCGGAGGAGAGGGCTTCACGGTGGCTTCCGTTTGCATTTCACTATGATTAACTGATGCACGTGCTTACTGACCACTTGGACACCTTTTCCTGTTTTCCTGCCCATCCGTCAGTGTTGTATACGTGACTCGAGGGAGTTCTTGTGTGCTGTGGCTAAGAGCCCTCCCTAAGCACACACTCTGCTGACACTCCCCCGCTCTGTGCGTGCCTTTCGCGCACTCGGCGGTCCCTACTGACGAACAGCAGTTCTGATCTCCGTGCAGTCTGGTTTATCACTCCCTTCCCTTACGGTTAGCTCCTTTGGTCCTATTTTAAAAATATTTGCTAACCTCAAGAAGACATTCTCCCCATTATTTTCCAGTTTTCTTGTTCACCTTTCATGGTTAGGTCAAATCTCTGACCTAACCTGTGCAATTAACTGTGTGTGGTGTGAGATCAGGACTCACTTGTACACGGATTCAGACGACTCCCAACCACCTACTCAGGGAACAAATCTTACTTGAATCCACGTATTTGAAACGCACCCCACTGCCGCCGCACTTCAGACCTTCATCCTTTCTTCCTGAGATTATGGCGGAAGTCTCCGAGTCTTCTCCCCGCCTCCTTCTAATCCTCCACTCCCCGCAGCCCTGCACCCCGCCAGGTCCCAGCACCTTTCAGGGCAGCCCCGCCTCAGCCCCCGCAGTGGCTCCCTCCCAGCTCCGGACTGAAGCCCACCTTCCAAAGGGCACGCCAGCACTTCCGGAACCTCCCTGCGGAGCCTGCTCCCAGCACCTCTGTTGCCTTCATTCACCTCCAAGCCCTGCCTCACCTCTTACCTCCTAATGGGACTAAGACCCCTTGTAGCTCCTTAAATACACCACCACCTTCTCCGCCTGAAATGCACTCTTGCACCTGCCGCCACAAGCCAGGTCTGCCTGGCGAATCCTTACTCAGCCTACTCGTCCCATTAAACGACAGCTCTGCAGGGTGGGGTCTGGTCTGTCTTGCTCTCTGCTGAAAACACAGTGCCCAGAACAAATGCTTGCCTGGTACAACACAGGTGCTCAGTGAGTATTTACTACTGAATGAATCTTTTAAAACCCAGCTCACACAAGACCACCTGCAGGACCACCCCCCGCCCCGGCACATGGCAGGCATAAACACTCACCAGGCTAACCTGCAGTGCCCACGCAGAGCCGCCTCTCCGCCCCGGCCCCGCCTGCACCTGAATGTGCTGCTCTCGCCGCCTGGCTCTGACACTGCGCTCTGACGACCCGCGTACGGCTGCTCAAGGCACTCGGGTGTGCGTTTCTTCCTGCTGTGTGTCCCGCACCCCCTGCCCCGTGCATACCACAGAGCCGAGCAGACAGTCACCAGTTTCTCGGAGGGTGCTCGGCAGCCTTTTTCTCCTTTCCTGGAGCCATCGACTCTTACTGGCTCCCCCTGAGCAACGCTCGCCCTTCAAGCTGACTCCTCCTCCTGTCCCCCCACCACTCTTCCAGCTCAACTCCCCAAGGCTCCAGGTTGCAACAGCCTCCATGTATCCACCGAGGAGCCCAGCCGGGTGCCTAGTGCACGGCAAGTTCTCAGAGACCCCGAGAGCCCCAGTCCGCAGCCACACCTCTGCTTCTTCCTCTGCTGGACCCCAACCTCGGGACACCGATCCCAGCCGGCCAGCTGAACGGCCCACCTTATCTGTTTTCTCCAGTTTAACCTGGAAGCTTCTACCACACTCAGCCCCTGCTCACAGTCTGGCCAACAGGCTGCAACGGCCTCTCGCGCACAGCTCTGGCCATCTCTAGACTGGGCGGCTCTTCCGGGACACCGAGGGGTCCTGACCCTTCCTGACGTGCGCTGTCTGTGAACACAACCACAACCCAGGCTGACGGAAGACAGTCAGCGCCAAGGCGGGCACACTAAGAAAAAGTGCTCTGGACGGTCACTGTAACACACACACAACGGCCCTCTAGGAAACACCTTCCTTACGTTGTTCTCACTTACCAGCTGGGTGCAGAGGGACCAACAGGCATTGCTAGTGTGACCGAAAGTGGGGCGATCTTTCCGGAAGGCGGCCTGACAGTTTATAATAAATGCTTTAAGCAAGTGCACCCTTGGACTGGCGTTTCCACTCAGATGACCACGGGGCACCACGAGCACGCACGCGAAGCCACGCGCTCTGCAGAGAGCCCCACGTGGCCCTGCTCAGAGTGGGCCGGCTGAACGGACAGCAGCAGAGGCTCCTCCGTCGACAGAGAGGCAGGGCCAGAAGCGGACCTCCTGCTGCGGGAATCGGCATGACGTTTCTTCTGCATATTTCTCTGTGTCTTCCAAACTTGTATAGAGAACACAATCAGTTTTTGGTGAGAAAATTTTTTAAATGTAGAAAAAAAGAAATACTCCGTAAAGAAGTCAGGTGAACCCACAGAGAGCTGGTGTAACTTTATGGATGTCACTCCTGGGTCCCGAACAGCTGTACAGAATAAGTACCGTTTCCACTTTTCCACGTGTCCAGTCGGGGAGCCGGCCCGAGGCTCTACATCAGCACCCTGGGCGGGGCTCCAGGCCGGACTGCAGAGGTGGGGCGTGTTCCCACGGCAGAGGGCCACCACGCTGCCCGCTTCTCCCACAGAAGGTGCTTTGAATCAGCTGAGAAATCAAAGGGAAGCTGATTTCCACGTATTTAAAACCTACGCCCTGGCCTTGCCGACCACAGAAGCAAACACACAGCATTTCCTCTACAGAGATGTCACAATCGGCAATGCCCAACAGTTGCGCTGCTTCGGCTCTGGGCTGTAAGAGGAATAACAAACAGCAGCCCAACCCCGCCAGCTGGCTGCGTCCCGGCCTCTGTCTCCCCAGCTCCGCCCACGGCCAGCGACGGCACCGTTCTGAGCGCCCCAGCCCCACGGGGCAGGGCCACAGCTCAACCCTGGCCTCTGGCCACTGACATGTGTGAAAAACAGGCCACCAGCAGGCCAGCCCAGACACAGGGAGACAAGTCTGATTTTGGGAGTAGAAGCAAGTGTATAAAATAAGTAAACAATTTTGAGTCTTTTGACCTGACTGTTTCCAGAAAATCTTAAAAGAAACTGTAAGAATAAACTTTTCAAGTTCGCCAACTGCAAAGTACAGGAACCACAACAATCCTCCCACCCTGCAGGAACAACCTTAGATGAGAAAGTCGGGGGCGTAAGCTCGTGCTTGAAGAGTCGCAAAGCCTCCACAGCCTCATGAGAATGCTAACACCTACGTGTGCACGGACCACTCTGCTGTCTGAAAGAACGTTCGAGAAGACACTGGCAAGGATGGCCATGCCAGGACAGAGGAAAGGCTGGCGACAGGCCAGACCCGTGCTGTGCTCCCTGCACACGTGTCACCTCAGGAGTCCTCACAGCCCATGGCAGGTACCGGCCACCCCCCTCTCGTGGCTGGACACGTGGAGCTCCAGGGGGTAGTAAAGGAGTGGGGGCCCAGCGGGAAGGGGTGCGGTGGGATCCAGATGCAGACAGTCTGGCTCTGGAGCGCACCCTTCTGTGTCCCTAAAACCCCCACGAGGGACACCCGACCACACTGCGGTCCCACTGTGGGTACAAGACAGGGGACACTCCTGGGGTGGAAAAGCGGCCCCCTGTGACACTCTGCAGGAGGACAGCATCCGTGTCTATGCGTACACACGGGGGAGGAGCGCCCCCTGAGGGCGGTGCAGGGCATCCCTGGGGCGGGCCGAGTCCCAGGAAATTTCACGGGCACAGCGTCCTCAAGAGGCCCAGGGACCTCGTGCACATGTTGAGTAATGGGGACACTGAGTGACAGCACAGTCATACAACAGCGTCTGGCTGTGTGTGGTGTGACAGCAGGGAACGGGGGTTGGGGCACCAGGGAGGAGAGAGGCTGGGAGAGCGGACAGCAGGTGGTGTGGCCTCACCTCGCACTCAGCACTCAGCTTTGGTCCGCTCTGCAAGAGGCACAGTGCAGAACCAGGGAAGTGCAAAGGGGTGCAATAAAGATGATTAGAAGTGGGGACAGCCCACTCAGAGAAAGATCAAGATGACGATGACCATTTTTTTGCCCAGCAAATAGCCAGCGACAAAACACCACGGTGAGGATGACGGGCAGCGACAACCCGAGGCATTGGGAGAGGCCCTAGGGCACGCGGGCAGCAGGGCGGAAGGGCCCGGAGACCCCAGTCACATCTGCAGACTCACCACCCATGACAGCGCTGCCGGGGACTCAGGGCCCGCACCACCCCCACGACCTGCGTGTTTCTTTCTTCGAGCGAACAGTAACAAGTGGGCTGCTGCCACTCGCGCCAGAGGTGCAGCAGGACCCAGCAGGACCCAGCAGGCGAGCGAGGCGAGCAGGACCCGCTGTGCACTGGGCAGGCTGACGAGGCGAGGGCGCTGCGGTGCAGTGGATGAGGGGGGCACCACGTGTCCCCCCGCAGCCCGCCTGCATGTCTGGACACGCCGCAACAGTAAGGGGTCCGTGGTGGGACAAAGACACAGGCGTGCGACACTCTACCGGATGTCTCGGGCCCCTACAGTCTCGGGTAATGCATCAGTGGGCCCCCTTGCCTTCCAGCTTCTGGAATGCCCGAAGCAGGCGGGAAGGCAGGGGGAGGTGGCAGTGGCTGCAGCGCCGGCTCCTCCCCCGGGGCGGCAGCCCCCACCAGAGCGCCCAGGCCTCGGGGCCGCCTGCCCTGCTGGCTCGGGCTCTGCTTCCTCTCCTCGCTACAGGCTGGCAGCCACACTGTGGCTCTAACTGGTCACCTTTCTAAGGCAAGAAAAAGGATTTAGGGAAGAGTCTTAAATCCTTGAGTGTGTGACAGGCTGGGCACAGCACTCCCGGGGCTGGCTCTGCACCCCCGCTGCGGTGTCCCAGGCCTGCCCCGAGACGCACGCACTGCCTCATTGCCCCCCGGGCTGTCCCCATCTGAAGTGCCGAGTGCGACCGGCCCAGACTCCAGCACGCGCCTCCTCCCCTCACCACCCCGACCCTGGAAACCAACGGGACAAAAATCACTATGTCAGCTCAACTCTCCGGGCCCCCATGAGGACACACAGCCTGCCTGGTTAATGGGTGGGGACCTCACGGCACCCCCAGGTCTGACCAGCAAGGTCGGAGCAGGCGGAGCAGGCGATCTCAATCGGCTTGATTGGAGGAAGCGGAAGAACGATTTCAAGGTGGAAAACGTTGCTTGATTATATGTTCAAGGCAAAAAACATTTCGACAAAATTTTTCAATTCTTGAATTTATGGCAACTGGGCTAGGCATTTCTCTTTAGAAATTAACTAAAATAATTTCTCATTTGGATAAAAACAAGTTTAAATCTCCTGAGATGACTTCAAACTAAGTGGTGAGCTGGGGCGCACAAAGTAAAAGTCTCTGTGTCAGGAAAGCCCACCCCCACAGCCCGGCTCCCACGGGCACACCACACTCCTGGGCCGCCCTAACCGGGCCCACGGGAGTGCCGGGCGGACAGCGGCGGAAGGGCCGCCAGGCTGGCTCAGACCACCTGAGCCCGGGCAGGAACGCTCCCGGGTCCGTCATCTAGCCACCGCAGGCCCGCTCACCCAGCTCTTCGCTGGGGCTGGCAGGCAGGTGGGGAGGGCGTCCGGAAACCCTCTGAAACGATGGAGCACGGCTGTACACGCACGTGTGCGTCTTCCTGGGGGAAGAGGTCTCTGAGTTAAATGGCAGGACCCCCCAACTGGGTTTCCTCACCGCAATGCTCTAAGTCCACAGACAGGAGAGAGTTCAGGGCCCCGTAAATTCATGTTTAAAGGCAGCACTCCACTGCAGATCAACAACGTTCCGCCTCCCCAGGCGGTTTCTTCCACACACATGTGCACGCACATACTCAGAACACACCTTCCCTTCGTCTTTGTGCTACTCATTAACATGGCACAGCTGGCTGAGTGTTGCATTGTCATCTGCATGTCCGTGTGCAACATGAACAGTTCTGAAATAAAGCAAGTATCCACCTGCAAACCCTGACTCTGCACGTCCCGTGGCCATCGGGGGGCAACCTGTGTCAGCAGAGACCCGCCTCCACAGCATGAGCCAAAGGCCCCAGAAGAAATGGGTCTGGGAGGCTTGCTCCGGCCAAACAGGAGCTCCGCCATGTTGAGAGCAGAAATTATTTTATGCTCCAGCAATTAACTAATTAATTAATTAATGTACAGAGTAACTATACAATTACACATAAAAAATCAGGGACGTTCAGAAGAGAGAACTCTTTCCGAAGCACAAACATTCAGTGCCTGGGGTCTGTGCTGGAACGGTCAAGGAAGGGGGAACGGGGAAAACGGACGACTCACTTCCAGGAGCTTCAGCTCCTGCACACAGCTGTGCAGCAGCTCCAGGGCGCGCTGAGCCACCTCCCACGGCCTCTGCAGGAAGAGGAGCAGGGTGCACTGGCGAGCAAACAGGTAACTGCGCAGATCTAACAGGGTAGCTTCTTGCCTCTGTATCAATTCACGCTTCTCCATATCTATGGGCTTTCGGAGGATCAATCCATTCCAGCTCTTCACCGGCTGGCAGAAAAAAGTCAGCCAGTTGGCACCATCTAAACAAACACACAGCATGAGAGGCTGACTACACATCCCTCCACCTCCCTGGGCCTCTCGAGGGGCTGCGGGGCTCCGGCACCGACGGGCAGCTCACCACCCAGGTACTCCCTAGGCGCCGGCCCGCCCCCTTCCGGCTGGCATGGAACCAGTCTTGGGAGGCGGAGACAGGGTCATCACCACAAGCGCCTCACTCCGGATCTGTGGATCTGTCTCGGGACAATGAGCACAGGGTAATGTGACCTCGGCGCAGGCACCGCTGCACCATGCCACAGGGTGGAGGACAGGCGGGGAAGCGGTCGGAGGCCGGCGGGCTGGGGGCCAGGGACCCTGGGACTCTGGGGTCCTCAGCTCCCAGGGAAGGCGTGAGGCCTAGGCTGGGGGTCTTCTGTGGCTGGAGGGCAGCCTGCTCCCGTGGGTCTTTCTGTCTCCACTCCTGACCTCACCCAACTGTCTCCAACTCCGCCATGCCGACTACCTGAGTCCTGCCCCAGAGAAAAGGACGGCGGGCAGAGGAGGGCTGGACAGCAGGAAGCAGAGGGGGAAATTCTTGCTTATCATGAATTTCCAACCATGCTCTCAATTTAAACTTATCACCCCAAGACTCAAATAGGATCTTAAAATGAACATAAGAATCTACAATAACAAGTCATTCAATCTTCATGGAAAAAAATCTTAATCTGTTTTGCTCACTCCAAAACAGAGGTGTTGTGACGACTTCCTGGTACATCCATGTCGGTGGGTGACTGGGCGGTGGCACCTGACGTCCCTGCGTACCTGAAGTGCCAGCCACAGCCCACGGCACCGCTTACCGACTCCGGCCTGCCCTCAGACCCGCCGGAGCGCGCGCGACATGCGGTGGCCTGCCAGGCCCTCGGAGTCCCGCCCTTCCCAGGATTCTCCTGGCTCACGCCCACCTCCCCTTCAGGCTTCTGTGCTAATGCCACCTGCTCGGAGAGCCTCGCCTGACCGTCCTGTCTAAAACTGAACACACTGCCACCACCCCCCTCCCCCTCCCCCTCCCCGTGGTCTTTCCCGCAGCCTGCACTCCTGACCGCCCGACTCCAAGTAAACACGCATCTTTCTGTGCCCGACTTCGGGCCGGCCCCACTGCCCTGAGGGCAGCGCCTGGTGCGTGGTGGGTGCCCAGCCGGCGTCTACAATACGCAGGAGCAAAAATGAACAATCTTATCGGTCGGCTGCAAAACTTGGACCAGGCTTACTTTTGGATTTCAAATGGTCCCAGGTTCATTTTAAAACTGGGAGAACCAAGAAATTATATAAAATATAATGTAAGAAATTTAAAAGATATATACATGTAGAATATATGTAAAACGTAAGAAATGTACTACCTCCTAATTTTTTTTTATTTCATTAGTGAAAACTTGGCTTTGGTCGTGTGTTTAAATCTGTGTCTGGCAAAGAGGGATCCACACTGGAACTTGGCAACAACTGGCTTGGAGCGGGGACCACGGTGGCATCTCATGAGCACGTCCGGGGCAGGGGCGGCACCGTGGCCCGAGCAGACTCTCCCGGGACTCCCTTCCCGAGGGCCTTCTGGCAGACACGATGGCTCCCTAAAACCACTCTGCTCCCTGAACACCGTGACAAGGGTTCCCTCAAAAAAACAAGCGAACAAAACCCCCCGACAAAGCCGTCTCTTACAGCCCTGCCTGTGGTGGCAGCAGCGGAAACAACCCACGCGCCCAGCGCCGGGGGCGGCCGAACGAACTGACGAGCGCGCCCCGGGGAACGAGCGCACCCCGGGGCGCGCCGCGCGGCTGAGAGCAAAAATGACCCAGAGCTCCGGCTGCTGACCCGGAGAGACGCCTGCGGTGGGCTGCTGACGAGGACCACCAGCCACAGACAAATAGATGTATGTGTGTGATGCCACTTCTGTCCAAGCCAGTTATCCACTACAGTGAGGACAATTATAAACCTTGCCTACGGTTTCACTGTGCTGTGTACTTCTAAGAGAATTTAAGGCATTATCTGAAAGTTTAAAAGGTGAACACCCATCACAGGGGTGTCCCATAAAACTCACTGCCAGGGGCCCTCGAAGATCACGGAGACGACCTCCAAGAGAAGGAAGTGAGACCCCCACCCCACACTGGCGAGGAGGCACGGAATCGGGAGCTTCACTCGTCAGCTGTAAGTTGTAAACGTGACACTTCACCCTGGAAAAACAGCTTCTTAAATGCTTTCTAATACTTAGGATTCTTCCAAAACTGAAAGGGACTAAATCTTAATTCTCATTTCATTCCCACTGGAGCCGTATCATTCATTTTAAAACAATAACTCGGGATGGTGTAATCGTTCTGTGAATAAATGTCCGCTCCAGACCACCGGAAAGCGGGGAAGCAGGCAAGACGCGCGTCCGAAGCGTCAGTACTCACCGCCAGCGCCGAAGTTGACCACGTACTGGGAGAACAGGGCGTCCAGCTCGTCGTACTGCACCAGGGCGTCTTCGAACTGCTGCAGCATCTCAAACACAAAGGCAAGCTCCTCCTGTTCACCCAAACAAAGTTTTAAAAAAGCGAAAACATAAATCAGTACTGTGAAACATTATACAGCTGTTACAGACTGCAACGGAGAGAAGCAGGCAGCAGTATAAACGACGTCTGTACTACGCTGAGTAGACACCAGCTTCACGGCGTGCCAGCGTTTATGCAGGCACCGAGAGGGGACTGGGACGAAACAGGGGAGGGCCATGGTGAGCCCTGACCCTCCGTGACGCAGCAGCAGCACAGGACGCCACAGTCACCTCTCGTCCTAGGCACTGCCCTTACCGGCCCAGATACGAGTTTTTAACTGGGTTCTCCCACGTGGAAGAGCTGGGCGCTATCCTCCGCCTACTCATTTAACCAGCTCTATGTTTACACCCATTCAGGCTTAATAGGTATTCACTTCATTCATGGGCTAAAATCCAATTCCGTCATCACTTATTTGGCCATGGCGAGGCTCCTGTTGGTGGTGCTCATGTTATTCTGAAGGACCTCTGCCTTCCTGTGCACGTTCTTACTTGCTGGGTCCACAGACATCCCAGGTCCCTCTTGTACTTTCCCTGCCTCAAGCCTGGAGTCAACCACTTCTGCAAGGAGCTCCACACCTCTTAGTGGAACATGGAGTTTAGAAACCAAGCTCTGAGCCCTGGCTGGCATGGCTCAGTGGATTGAGCGCAGGCTGCGAACCAAAGTGTCGCAGGTTCGATTCCCAGTAAGGGCACATGCTTGGGTTGCAGGCCACAGCCCCCAGCAACCAACCACACATTGATGTTTCTCTCTCTCTCTCTTTCTCCCTCCCTTCCCTCTCTAAAAATTAATAAATAAAATCTTAAAAAAATTACAGATCTCTATTTTTAAAAAATTAGTGTTTAAAAACAAACAAAAAAAGAAACCAAGCTCTGGCACTAGGTGTGCTCACTGCTACTAAGGTGTCATTCTTCCTCAGCCCTGTCAGATGACAGAGTGTGCACGTGTGTGTACTCACACACACACACACACACACACACCCTCTATTTCCGAATCAACTCACCCACCCACACACTGTGGGTTCACACTGACACCTCAGATTCCAACCCAACACCACTGGGTTCATTTAGAATCCCCCTTCCTTGTCTGTAACTCTTCGAAACTAAGCTCAACCCACTTGAAGGGTGAAGAGACAGGGCGATCGGCAAGACCTGCTGCAGGCCAGCCACACAGGAGATTACAAAGTCCCTTCCGGACACCCCAACATCCAAGTGCCACTGCGACAAAAGCATCGGAGGAAGAGACAAACAACGAAATTTCTAATCAGAATTGTCACTTATTTGCTCAAAGTGTATTATTTCTTCAGTAATTAATACACAAGTGGTATTTAAATGTAAAAAATAAGCTTTGTGAAGCCTCAGCTGGCGTAGCTCAGTAGATTGAGCGTGGGCTGCAAACCAAAGTGTCATAGGTTCGATTCCCAGTCAGGGTACATGCCTGGGTTGCAGGCCATGATCCCCAGCAACCGCACATTGATGTGCGTCTCTCTCTCTCCCTCTCTATCTCCCTCCCTTCCCTCTCCAAAAATAAATAAATAAAATATTTTTAAAAAAATAAGCTTTGTGAATACAAACAAGGAACCCTAAAAGCAACAGTCTGTCCCCCTTTGCAGTGTCAGGAAGGCCCCCTCCCCCCAAACTATATCATTACCATCCTTTTGTTCACTGAGACTTTTCTCCTTAAACAGAAAAGGAGCTATTCTAGACTAGCTTTTAAAATCTAAACTTTTTAAAAACTGTTGTAAAGAAAGCAGCCTAAGGCTATCTTTTACTAGGACCCCAGACTGATTACAACACACAACTAGAGAGCACTGTGCCCAGGACGTCACAGCACAGTCGGTCACAGTGGCGGGCAGGTGGTGGGCATCTCCCCCACCGCGACCCTCGCCACCGCTGGGGCTCCTCTGCCTCGGCCTCCCCAGGCACGCCCACGGCACGCACCCCGGAAGGCCCGCACGCCGGTGTCAGTCTGAGAGCAAGGCCCTTTCATAAAAGGCTAATGCTGAGTGCTGGAGCTCCAGGGAGCAGACAATACAGCCACTCAGGAGTGGGAACCTCTGGTCTCCTGCTTGATTAGCCAAGAGACAGAAACATCTGTTAGCTACCGTACAGTCTCTTGGTTTGAAGAACTAGGCCGATAAGACTTACGACAAGACATTGGTTTGAAAAATTACGCCAATAAGACTTACCACAAGAGAGCGGCCTTATTTAGAAAGAAGGAGGGAGGGAGAGAGGGAGGGGCTGACCAGTTCTACCATCGGTCAAGTACCTGAACCATGAAATATTCACAAAAGCTCCAGCCTGGCTCAGTCCTCTTCTCCCTCAAGGTTCTCATGTCATCCTCAAACTTGCCTAGGTTTTTGGTAAAAGACATAAGAAGCAATGTCCTGAGTTTGGTTAGGAAGGTGTTCCAGGATTCCTGAGTTCGAGAAGAGTCCTTCAAGGGGTCGGTGAGCACAACACACCTGCGGAGACACAGACAGACTATCTGGGGAATACTCTCCAGCGTCAGGCCCCGTTTTCCCTCCCGATGATTTCCGTCCTCCCCCTCCTTCCTCCCTCCCCTCCCTCCGTCCTTTCTCCCTTCGTCAGCTGGGGGAGACGTTAGGCAGGCAGTGAGAACCCAGGCTAGGAAAAGGTTCAATGCCACGCGAGCAGCAGGTGCTGCCCCAAGGAGGATCGCTGCAGAGCGGACCGGAGAGGAGGACAAGGGTTTAGGATGAACCCCGAGTCCCAGACCCTGCCTCCAGCTTCTCTGTAAAACAAAGTGGTGGCGTCACACTCCGTTCCCAAACCTCACTTCCCCCGCCTCCTTCAAAAACCTCTTTTGGTTCCTTGTAACCGACAAGCTCAAATTTACTTAACACGGCGTGTGAGGACCATCCCGACTGGACCAGCCGAGGTGTCTGCTGTACTTCTTACCGTTTCTGGTTGGGGCCACTGACCTTCCCGTGCTCACCCCTCTTTTTGTCAAGGGTGCTCCTCCTGTTCCCCCTTCAAACCCCAGCTCAGCTGACACAGCCTCACTAAAGTCCCCCCACCCCCCGCTGCTGTGCCCGCTCTGCCCTCTCAGCCCCTCCCGCACTGAGTGTCCACTGTGAACACTTTCTCCCTGTGTAGGTCCGTCTCCTCCCAGACCGTGAGCTCCTCAAGAGCAAGGAGAATAAACGAATAATAAATAAAAGCTTAGAGGAACAGTGGCCTAACACGTAGGTATGACACAGCTTCACTGTGAGAGGACCTTATATCCATGCACAAGTATCAGAGGCACAACCTTACAAGAGTGTCCAGTGGATCTGGAAATGGCTACATATCCATCCAAAAGGTTAGAAAAGGTCACTTTCTTTACCCTTCCTTGATGATCATTAGAAAAGAGATGGACAAGTCTGAACTCAGAAATAGTTTTAAAATACTGATGTTACGAGTTTCGACTCCGAGTTTCACTTGTCTGCGCCCTCCGCACCCTCCGGAGGGAGGGCTCACTCCCTGGAGCGCTCGGCCGCCCGACGAGGGCCGGGGCGAAGTCCCTGGTGAATGGGCAGCACCGAAAAGGAAACCGGGAAGCCGGCAGCAGGCTTTACTTCCGGCCGCTCCGCCGCCCTCCCACCCCGTCCCGGACTCGGTTTCTTCCCCGAGAGACAGAGGGTCCAGCCAGCTCACCCCGAAGCCCTCCCCCCAGAGGACTAGTGTGCTTGTTCACCACAGGAGCGGCCAGAGTTTGCCGGTCCCGCGGTTCACCCTCAGGGCCTCCCAAGGGCGGTAACCATCAGTGTTATCCCCGAGCAGACACAGCGGGAGACACACAGACCCCGCACCTACAGGAGCAGGTGGGAAAGAAAACCGACACGGACGCCAGCCCCCGAAACAGCACTGGTCTCAGCGTCCCGGTGCCTACCGGGCAGTGCACTCGTTATTTTCTCCACCCGTGACAAAGCCTTCCAACTTTCCATGTTACTAGATCTTTTTGCAATAAAAAAGCACTACGCTCAGGAAATTCACATTAAGCCTAGACACTCAGAAAGGGAGAACCCAAGACAGTTCAAGTCAGGGGAGGTGGGCGCCAGCTGGGGAAGAACCACATCCTCCGAGCCCCGGGCTGTCCCAGGCAGCTGCTCAGAGGCGCAGGGCAACGAGGAGCTCCAGGCCGGGCCCCAGGACAGCCGGGCGGCACGGACAGTCCACGAGTGATACTTACCAAATGCCCGACAAAGCACAAAACCCTTTCCAAGCAAGTTTCCTTTCCGGGGTTTATTCTAAGGAACTAATAAGGATATACACAACACTGGAGCTAGAATATTATTTATAATATTGTTGTTTATAATAAATAAGCAACAACTTATAAGCCCAGCAGAGGGTGGTACAAATAACTTACAGTACGTTAATACTACAGAACACCCATAACCATAACGGTGTGGAAATACGCTTACTGTCAAAGGAAAAACTATCACAACGTACAGTGGAATTCAATGAGAAAGGCAAGTGCAAACCACACACCTGTAGCATGTCACATGCGCACACGCGCACACAGATAAAGAGAGAGAAGCATCTGAAAGATACGTGCCGAATAGTAAGAGTTAACATCTGTTTTCTTCCTGAGCTCTGCCCTTTCTAACAATTCTACAACAACCCTGTAAACAGCTGTAATCAGAAATTTAAAAAATTGTAAGCTACTCAGGACCAGGTGTTCCAATATTTCCAAAGGCAGAAATTATATTGTCTAATAAAATAATTGTCCATAAAGATGTTACTAAATCAAATTTATGAAAATCTGACCCAGTTTTTACATGAAAAAATATAGATCTGTCGAAGATAGCTTTGCAAATTAATGAAAATGAAAGTGTTAAAAGACATGTTTAAATACTGGAGATAAAATGTTAAAAATTTCAGTAAGTTAAATTTTATGCATAACGAATAGTCATTAAATGCAAGTTCATTTTAAGTGGGCTCAGCGAAAACATACTTTTGGCAATTAGATAAAAATTGTATTAAAAATAATCAACAGGCACTTCAAAAACGTTATCACACAAATCTGAATATTTCACAAGTTTAGACTAATACGCTCCATTGATACCCACTTATTTGCCTAATAAAACCCACACAGACATTTCTCTCGCTCTGCTAAACCGCTTCCGGCCCCTGCGTTCGAGTGTCCTTACTCCACAGCAGCCATGCCTCCCCCTCGCCCGCCGGGCTCCCAGCTCCCTGCTCTCCCTTCTTCGAGAACAAAAGCACCAGTGTCCCTGAGTCACAGAGAGGGACAGGCCACTCAGTTATGGAGCATCTCGCTAAGCTCTTAAACTGACTCCTTCGGGATAACTAGTTTGTGAAGAGACGACCCTAAGGAAGAACTCCCACAAGTCCAGGTTGCATAAAGATAAACCGTAAGCTCAACCACCTAACATTGTATCCAAGCTATAAATAAAGCAAGTTTGAACATTACTGAAAAGGAAGCCACATATGGCTCCTTCCCCTAAAGGACTGCCAATTCACTGGGTGACCCTGACACAGGTCACAGTCAGAGAATGAATCCGCCACGTGGCAGTCTGGTTGGTACTCCCAGCCAATCTCCGGGTACTCTTCCTTCTCGTCCTTGCCTCCTGAGCCCCCGCTGCCAGCCCCAGAGCAGGCCGGCGCCTCCCCCAGGCTCTTGCCGCACCCCGACCCCTTGGTCTCACGCTTGCGATGGCGGTGACTGCGCTGCGGCGACCTCGGCGTGAGGTGATGCCGTCTCTGCCGCTACCCCACACCGTGAAAGAGCGGGGACCACGCTTCCCACTCACCCGCAGGACCTGGGTGAACTGAGGCACCAAACTACGCGACACAGACCCGAATCTACAGCATGGAGAAACACCCTGGCCCGCACGGCTGGGAACAGCATCCCTGACAAGGAAGAAGTGCGCCGCCCCCAGGAGAGAGACCAGAACCTGGGCAGGAGGGGGCGAGTAAGAGGGGGCAAGCCCATGTGACAGTTTCCACCAAGGCCACAGCGCCCCGCTGGCGGACTCTGAAGGGGGGAGGCAAGCACCATGTATCGCCAGCTTCCAAGGGGCCCTGCGGCACCAAGAACGCCAAGGCTCCTGGGAGCCCTGTTACGCTGACACCCATCACTGTCGCACTTCAGAGAGGGGACCCACTGTGTGAGGGAACCCCCTCCACGGGGGTTCTGTGTGCAGGTTCCGGCTGCCAGACCAGGCTCTCCAGCAGGAGAGGCACCCCATCACCCGCCCCAGCGTCAGGCACGCCACAGCCGCTCGGAAGGCGCACACATCAGCGCCCGAGCCAGCGATCTGCATCACCCAGGAACCAGCCCAATGAGGTGAAATTAAAGATCACTTACCTGTCACTCTGTTTATTACAAAAATCATTTCTTATTTTGTCCACAATGGAAGTTCGGGGAAGGATGTTGGTTTTGTTTTTTTTCTTGGCATCATTTTCAACTACCACTATTAACCAGTCCACAGAGCTATGGGCTTTCAGAACATTCTGCCACTTGGTAAGGTCGTCTTTTACTGTAGCTTTATACACTTCAGTATCCTAAAAATAAATAAGTCACTGTGAAGGCAAGTTAATCAATCCCTTTCATTTATATGGCAAGTGTGTCTCGGAACAGAGAGCACAGCAGCCAGAGCGCTTTACAGTCCCGGGCCGGGGACACTCCAGGAGAGCCCCAGCACGGAGCCACCCTGCAGGTCTCTGGGCACCGCCTGTCTGTTGTCCCCAAATACTCGGGACACTGCGGGGAGACCTTCCCATGTCGCAGAGGGAGAGAGTGAGAGTCAGACAGCTCGGGAAGTTGCCCACAGTGACACAGTCAGCTAGGCAGGCTGGGACTTCAAAACCCAGGTCAGCACGGCCACAGGCCCTGTGCCCAAGCAAGCACTGCCGTGGGCTCCGCCTGGATGGGGGGGTGGGGGGGGGAGGCAAGCGGGTCCTCCACCGCAGGCTGCCTGTCACCACAGTGGGCTGCCTGTCAGGGCCGGGCAGGGCCAGCCTCCCAGCAGTTCCCTCCACAGCCCCTCAGCTCTCCGCCAACCCCCAGAACCCCTTCGAACCCCGTGTCACTCGCAGGCCACACTTGGGGCGAGGCAGCCCAATGAAAGAGGACTACCTGAGGCGTCTCGAAAGCTATTCTGACTCTCATGGATAGACAGGACAGCTGTGCTGGTCCTAACAATCAATGCTACTTCCAGCCCTCAGCTCTACACATCAGCCCGCCGAAGAGAGTGCCCGGCCTGCACCAGAGCCAGCGAGCCCAGCCTCAGTCCCTTCCAGACAGAAGCAGGGAGACAGAGACTGTCCTTGCTATTTGCATCTCCATTTATAATTGCCCGCAAGCTCCATAAATGCACTTAGAAGATCCAGAGTAAAAATCTAAAAACCAAGATACCTAATTCATTTCAAAATTAGGCATTTAAAAACCTTTAAAAACCATACTTCGTAGCTGCTTCCCCCTCACTATCCTGCCCGTACTGCCACAAAGTTCTCCGTCTTTCCTGAAGAACAACTCCTGCAGATCTGTACCAATGTGACTGATTCGTGAGCAAGTTCAATTTCAAATTCCGTATCCAGTCCCACTTTTGGTTTCATTAATAAGTGAAAAGTTCCAAAAGGCAGTACTTACAATTTTTAGCCTGATTATAAAACTAGGTTCTTGGTTTAAATTAGAAGCAAATGTAATCTGAAAAAAATATTTTACTTAAAATTTAAGAAAAAAACATCTTGCAAAAATCAATTTCCTGTGAATTACTGTACTCATGCTCATATGCTGTGTATTCTCCAGAGAATGGCGGTGTTAGGACTTGAAATCAGATTTCAGAACGCTGGTGTTCCGTGGGAACTCTGAGGGCCCAAAGGCATCATCCCGCCTGGAGGGGGAAACCAAAATGCCGCAGACCCCAGCACCTCCGATCAAAGAGTGGACACAAGTCACAAAGCCCCATGGGCCACGGAGCAGCCAAGAACTGAGAACCACAGGGCCTGGTTCCGGGTGCCCTGCGCCCCCTCCAGGTGGGCCCCGCCCCCAGCCCCGCCCCCACCCCCCACCCTAGGAGGCGCTGCCGCACCTGGGGCAGACACCTGCACACCCTCGGAGACACTCGGCAGGACAGGCAGTGTGCAGAGATTCGGGAAGGGACCTCAATAAGCAGCAGACGGGACAGGGTCCCCCAAAGCCCTGGGGAAACCGGGAGTGTAGGTCCGGCCTATCACTCACGACAGGGAATGATGCTAAGAAGACTCAAGCATCTTTCCAGAAGAGGAGCACAGGCGAGCCCAGAGGTTAAGGGTCTCTCGGGAAAACATGGCTAATGGCGGAAGAACCCATTAGCAGGGAGGAAGGGAAAGGTGTCCACGGTGGGGGCAACAAAGGGGCCTAAGTGAGGAGCAGCCCTGCCCAGGCCTCAGAGCCGAGCAGAACAAGGAGGGTGTCACAGCACGAGATGGGAGACCCCGCGTGGGATGATGAAGGACTCGGGCACTGGCACGATGTGTCTGAGGCCGAGCAGGACAGAGGCCCGCCCCGGGGGTGCCATGGGCCAGGGGAAGTGAGGAGCGCATGGTCCAGCACCGAGAGTCTGCTCCGACCAGAGGGGCACCGTGTTGTGGGGGGCAGGATGCAGTGGCAGGAGAGTGCCCTGTGCGAGCAAGCATCCGAGTACGCGGACATCTGGAGGGTGAGAAGAGCCCGACTCCCGGTCTCAGAGAAGGGAGCGACAGATGTGGAAAGGAAGGAACTGTGATCAGCCCGGTGGGGCAGGGCTGGAAGTGGACTGCGCGTGTACATGCATGTGTCTGTGCGTGCACACAGAGCTGCATGCAGAAACACAGGTGTAGATGGATATGCAGGTGACACACATGTACAGACATGCATGCCTCCTCCAGCTGTATCCCTGAGATGGCTCAACGGCCAGCAGCACACCTGGCCCCAGATCTTGGTTTCTAAGGACAGTTTTCCACTTAGAACCCAGGGTCCCTGGAGAACAGCTGGCCCAGGGCTCAGGCAGGGAAACACCGGGAAAGGACCCAGGATGCCCCGTGTGAGGGAGCACTCAGACAATGAGGGCATTTCCAAAGGTCACAAAGGCAGAATCCAGGACAGCCTGAGCATTAAAATAGATAATGGTATTAAGGAATTACATTCCAAAAACTAGAAATTAATGAGTGTGTACTGACACCAATCAGTGAACGGGACGGGAGATCGCTTCCAGACAAGATAAAGTGACAGGGACCAGAAACTGACACAACCACCTGAAACAACCTCCCCGCTCCTCCCCCCAAAAGAACACGAATAAGGGGTTCCAAGACCCTGGACGTCAGGCAACGGAGGACAGTTCCTGAAGGAGGCCACAGGGAGGCGCCCCCTGACAGCAGCGCAGCTGAGGCCCGGGGCTGCCCGCCCTCGCGCAGGGAGGGGCTGAACAGTCCTCGGAGAGGGAGGCAGCTGCTTCCCGGAGGCCAGAGGCCCAGGGCAGAGAGCAGCGTGAGGGGACCCTGAAGGCCTGCGACGCGCCCTCGAGTGTTCGAAAGGGAACTGGGGAGCACGTGCACGCAGGCGGCACCCAGAGCCGGGAAGAGGCCGGCCACACGGGACAAGACACACGGGGCCGGAACAGCACCTGTGCTCACAGGCCAGAGCGGAAACCTCCCCACGCACAGGGCATCAGGCGGAGAACTCAGAAAGGGAGGAATGTTAGTCCTAGACTGCTCACTGCTCCGGTCCCTCCAACACATACAGGCAATTCCCAAGAGGCTCAGACTTAACTTAGTTAAAGCTCAGGAAAAATTCTAGGCTTACACAAAGACCAGGACCAAACAAAATAAAATCTTATAATGTCTGGCATCCAATAAAAAATTGCCAGGCCAGGTAAGAAAGTAGAACATACGGTCCATAATACGCAGAAAAACCAGTCAGTAGAAGTAAATTCAGTAATGATGCAGATAATAAAATTAGCAGACAAAGCCATTGAAATAGTCTTGGAAACCACATTGCGTATGTTCAAGATGTTAAGCAGAGCCATGAAAGATATTTTTAACAGGAGGAAGGAAAACCCCCCATGGAATTTCTGAAGACGAAAACCACAGAGCTAAACTGGAAAATACACTGGGGAGTATTAAGAGCAGATCAGACAACATGAAGGCACAGGAACAAAAGTCATCCAAATGAAACACAGAGAGGGAAACACTCATGAAGCACCAGCGCAGCAGCAACGAGCTGGGCGACTTCAAGTGGCCTAACACATACTAACTGGGGTCCCCAAAGGGAAGAAGAGGAAAAAGGAGATACAGAAAATAATTTTGAAGAAAAAATGAGTGAAAATGTTCCAAATTTGACCAAAATTATAATCCCCAAAGCCCAAAAAACTCAAGAAACGTGGAAACGACACCAACACATACCACCATCGAACTGCCTAAGACCATGGATAAAGAAAAAAACTTTAAACCACCACAAGAAAAAAGACACTTATGTACAAAGTAACCAAAAAAAAAAAAAAAAGATCTCTCATGGGTAATCCTGGAAAACAAAAGACAATGGAGCAATGTCTTTTAAGTGTTAAAAGAAAAAAAAAATTTCAAACTAGAATTCTATGGCCAGTGAAACTTTTCCAAAAACAAAGGCAAACTCCTTTCTCAGAAACACGAAAGCTGAGGTAACGCATCACCAACAGACGGGCCTGCCGTGCAGAAGGGCGAGGCGAGTCCTGCCGGCAGAGGGGTGGACACCGCCTGACCACCGGGACAGACAGACAGATGCAAAGGAAGGGCAGCCCTGGAAAGGGCAACCCTGCGGACAGAGGTGGAGACGCGGCTGCCTGTCAGAGTGCAGCTCAGGGCCCGTGCACTGTAGGGCCCGTCCACGACACCACGACACAGAGGCGGGGGGACGCGGCGGCACACTGCTGTGCGGTTCTCCTGCCACGTGTCAGGTATGATGACCAGGAGGGAGGCGGCGCTGGGGCACAGGTGAGCGCGGACACTGCGGCAGCCACAGCGAGTCCCCCAGCACCGCCGTTCCGTTCAACGCTGCCCCACAGGGCGCTGTAGGGGCATCAGCCCCGTCTGTACCGCCTAGCCTACGCCAGCCTGGCTTCCTGACACGCCACCACTCTGCTGCCGTCCCCAGAACCCACTGACGCCAGGAAGAGAGGGCTTGCTGAACTGAAATAAAGCAACAAAGAGTTTTACTTTTAAATTTAAAATCCTCATGATTATCAGCTTGCTCCGGGAAACTCTGAATAGATAGTAAAACTAAACAAACAAAACCCCTAAAACAACAACGAGATATACAGGCTCCCTATGAGAAAATGCAATTTAAGAAAAAAAACCCCACCTCATTCATAATGCCCACAAAACCTATTCCGAAAATAAAAATGCAAGACTTTTGTGAAAACCACTGCGGCACGTTATTAAAGGATGCACAAAAGGTAGAAGAAAGGCAGAAACAAGCCGTGTTCCTGGACAAGAGGATGCACGATTACCAATTCCTCTCTCACTGATCTGTAACTTATCCAAGGCAGTCACAACCAAAACCCTCCAGTCCTTCCCTCTTTCTTTTACACTCTGTTCCAGTTGCCTGCTGCCTGGTAACAGCACCCAGCGTGTGACGGTCCAGAACATTTACTCTGCTCACCAGCCCACAACCTAGAGACTCGGCAGACAGCTCGTCGGCGCCCCCTGGTGTCAGCTGTGGGGTTTGAAGGCATCGCCTGTCTGCTGGTGGATGTTAGCGTGGGGACCTGGACCCCCGGGACTGGGACTGCACCTCCAGATGGCCTTCCTGTGGGGGAGCTTGGCTTCCTCACAGAATGGTGGCTGGGCTCTAAGAGCAAGCATCCTTAGAGGACCCGGCAGAAGATAAGTACCTTTTATGACCGAGTCTCAAAAGTTACAGCGTCCCTTCTGCCCGCCAGAGGCCCGTGGACTCCACCAGAGGACACGCAGGCCGGGCCTGTCCATGGAGGGTTGTCCCTGCCACGGACGGAAGAGCCGTGGATGGGATGAACTGGTACAGGTGCTTTTGGAAAATAGAATTCGTACACCTAACAATCTGATTTCAAAGTTTACATAGAAGAGAAAATGCACACCAATGAAGGGATTTATTTTAAAGGAACAGATATCCATACACATTCTAAAAATGTAGTAGTCAGAAGTCCAATCCCGGCACAGATTAGACAATGGTCAATAAAGCTGACGTGTCCAGAATGTTGCACGTGTAGGCTTCTGGCTTAAAATGAAGGAGGTATTTTTCAATTCATGTAAAAGAGACAAACAAACATGAAGTGATGGTAGGCCAATGTGCTACATACTTAGACTGCAAGGCCCCCAGTCCTTATAGCTCCTGCCATACACAAAAATCACCTGAAGTTACACGGATCAAATTATAGCGCAAATTACAAAACCATTAAAAGAAAATACAGGAGAAAATCAGTTATCTTCGGACAGACAAGGCCTTTCTAAAACAAGATATGCTACTCAGAAACCATTTTCTAAATGACGTATTTCATTCCATAACAATTATACTGGTTACAAATACCCGTGCACCAAACAATACACCGACCTCCTTTACAAATCAGCAGCTGCAGAAGGTGCGAGAGAAGAGAAACACTTCGGTGGGGAAGACTTTCACATAGCGCCGTCAGGTAAAGACAGGCCAAGCGGACAAAACATTAAAATGTAAATGATCTAAACAACACAATCAGCAAGATATTTCTATGAACACATATTTAACATAAATACCTGAAAACAGAGAAAATGCATTCTCAAACAAGCATGGACCATCCACAAAGACTGATCATTTATTAGGTCACAGAGAAAAAATAAGTTTCATAAAGCAAACAATGCAATAAAATTAGAAATTTAAAAAAAAACTTTAAACTTTCTTTTTGGAAATTAAAAAGCTTTCTGTTAAACTACTAGCTGAAAGAGGCAACACAAACAGAAAATAGAGAATACGCCCAAAGTAATTATAGAACACTGGAGTGTATTTAAGTCCTTATCTATACAGACCCATAGCAATAAAAACTTAAGAGTAAAAATAAATGCATTCCCAACTTGAAAAAACTAGAACAAAGTAACACATAACGAAAGAAAGAAACTAAGAAAAGCGGAGGAAGACAGTAATGGAGATGCAGACAAACAGCACAGCGGACTGACAGAGAAACCCCGGGGCTCTGGGAGGAAGAACCGGCCGCTGCCGCCGTCGTGGGGGAAGAGCAGGGGAAAGCGCGCACACACACACGGAATAAGGGGCCATGCTGGAACCAGCTGTGGACACAGCATATTTTAGAAGTCAAAAAAGACCACAGACCTCAATAGAAGTAAATTTTAAAGCTTAACTAAAATATAATTTCTAAGAAAAATATAGTTTATCAAAATGGACAAATGGCTAAAACAGACTGATGTCCACGGAAGAGGTTCAGGAAGTGGTCAAGGACCCACCCCACAAAGGGCACCGGGCCCGGAGGGGTTCACGGGACAAAGTCACCACACCTCAGAGACCACCGAGTCCCGGTGTTATATACATTGTTCCAGAAGCAGAAGGGAAAAAACTTCAAAATTCTTTTGGTGAATCAAGTGTAACACAGGTCCCTCAACCTGAGAAACAGAACACAAAAAAAGCGGAGACCAATCACTCGTGGACACAGATGCAAAAACCCTAAACAAAGCGAACGAACACCCAACCCGCATTAAGAAAATAATACCTGACCAAGGGGGATTTCTACCAGGAACGCGAGTGTGGGGCAATAACAAGAAACCCATGAATGTAATTCAACGTATTAATAGATCTAAGTGGAAAAAATCATATGACTATCTCCACTGTGTCTAAAAAAGCCTTTAACAGAATTCAACAATGTATTTCTAATTTTAAAAAGCCCTGAAAAAGCAGGAATGGATGGAACTGCTTTGACACGCTCCTACAAACTCCCCTCTGCCCCTGCAGCCCACACCGTACTGAACAGGCATCCACGGCAGGCACTCCCGCTGAGGCCGGAAACAAGGCTCGGTGCCCGTCTCCACGGCCACTTAGCAACGTCTTGGAGCCGAGAAAACACGCGAGGCACAGAACTGCACACGGAGAGGTCAGACCACCTCTGTCTGCAGACGACATGACAGGGTACCTGGAAAGCCCTACTGGGGCCTAGAGAATCAGCGATAACACCAATTCAAACAACAGAGGAATCCAGCAAGGTGAACATGAGAAAATCAAGATCCTTCAGATGCAGCAAAAACAGCCAGCCAGACTACAGCATGGAGAGAAAACCCCGCGTGAAAACACACGGGCAAGAGCGCCTGGGCGAACGCTAACAGGACGCAGGCCGAGGGGGGCTGGCCCACGCGGACCGGAGTGAGCGTCCCTGTCTGTCCAGGGCAGTGCAAACTGCAAACCACTGCCGGACTCCTCTTGGGAGCCCGCGTCCAGCTGCAGCCCAGGTGCAGCAGCTGTGAGGCTGTGCCGTGCTCCTGGCAGGACTGGGCCCGCAGCAGATGTGTCGGCGGGGTCGGGAGCGGGGCCAGGCTGGACTCCGCGGCACCGTATCCGCTCTGGTCTCTGGAGATGCGATACCCTGCACTAGCTCTGTCCACAGAGAGCGCAGGAAGCAGGGGCGCTCTGCGGCGGCAAAGGACACCGTGCTCCGGGAAGACGTGTCTGGTTCCGGGACCAGGGCAGCAAGCTACAGGAACCCAGAACACCTTTACTGTCCCAGAAAGTTAGAAAATGCTCAAGGGGACACACGGGCCAGTCTGAAGTGACCCTCACTGGCCACATCCGAGAAATCTGGACATCAAATAAGAAAGACTAACTGATGGCAAAGCACTGAATTACACAAAAGCCCATGCGGGCTCTTCCCTAGAATAGGGCATGGGCTGGCCGCCTCGGGGGAGCGGCGCTGGCAGCCCCGGGTGAAGACTGCTCAGGAAGGGCCCCCCGGGGGCGGGTCCCGGTGCTCACACCGACCGGATGAGAAGGGTGCTCACACTGTCCTGCAGTGGCTCCCAGAGGTGGCCTGCTCGTAGCAAGGGGAAACCAGACAACCCCCGACCACGAATCGAACCTGACTTTACCACTGAGGGACCGGGGAGGGAAGAGGTGCCAGGCCTGGGGCAGCCATCGCCAGGCCTGCTCACGAGGCTGGCCCTGGGCCAGCGCCGGGGAACGGGGACTTCGGGGGGCTCTCAGCACGTGTGAAGGGAGTGCCGCACTGGCCCACACCGTCTGCGCAGACCTGGTGGCCGTGCTGACACCTGCTCTCCCTCTGGGGGTCTGGAGTTTGGGGCACGTGCTGGGCAGAGCTGCCAGGTGACCAGCCCCGGTAAGAGCCCCGGGGGCTGGGTCTATGATGAATCCCCCTGGTGGACAACGTCTCACACGTGTCACTGAGCAAAAGCAAAAGATGCGTGGGGTCAAGTCCAAGGAAACCGCATGAGCTTTGAGTTCCTTCTCATCAAAATTACAAAAACTGCCTCTGCCTCCTCAGATTCAGGTTAAAATGCCCTGCGATGATTTATGTATTTTGTATATTGCTAAATGTTTGTTTTAGCAGAGTCAAAAAAAGACAGGAAGAAATGACCCACATAAAGTTTCTTCCCGGATTCAGGAACACACAACGGCCAAGTACAAGGAAAGGCCGCCGGCAGCGGCGCTCACTCTCCCGACGGGCAGTTGGGGGGGGCTCCGAGACAGGCACAGGTCAGGAGGGAGGACATGGCGCCCTGGCCTCAGAAAGTCTACGAACCGGCAAGGTCCACAGGAAGACAGGGCGGTGAAGGAGGACACAGCCATGAGGGAGGACACGGCCGTGAGGGAGGACACAGCCATGAGGGCGAACACGGGAGACTGAGGAAACGAGGCCGAGAGCAAACAGTAGAAACACCCAGTGGTCACTGGGGCACAGGATGGCTCACAGGGCCCGAGCACGGGAAGTAAGACTGCACTGGCCGATGACCCCAAGGGCAATGCACCGGACCGGAGTGGACAGATGCAACGAAGCCACGCTCGAGGCCGAGGATGGGACAAGAGGACGCCAGGGTGAAGGGCACGCCAGCGAGAACACATGAAAATCATGGCTGTCACAGAAACACCCAGACCCGCGAGGGCTGAACCAGACTCCCAGACAGGTCCCCACGGCGGACACTTACGCAGCACTCCGTCCAGTAGATGTGCAGGAAGGGGAAGGTGAGCAGGGCCTTGTTCCCTTCTTTGGGCAGCAGCTCCTCCTTGAACTGCACGAAGTTGGACTCCAGGTGGATCATCTTGGGAGCCCGGCCGTAGGACCTGCAAACAATTTTGACAGCCAATGAGAAAGGCAACCGACGGACGTGCAGCAGAAAGAAAAAATGCAACAAGAATATAATCACTTCCACGAGTTCAGAAGTACATATAGACTACTAATCCTGTATGCGTCTTCCCAAAAATCCTGTAAGTTATTTTAAACACGGGTCACAGCTGCACATCAAAGCTGCCGATCCGTAACACCTGTCAGCTACTCAGTGACGCTCGCCTGCAGAGGAGCATGCTGTCTAACCGGGCTGTTCGCAACAACGCAGGCTCTGGGGAAAACGGACCTTACTTGGAGTTTAACTTCATCTTTATGTCACTGGAAAAGAAGAAAAGTCTCCCAGATGTCAAATGTGCAATTTGAAACTACAAAAGCTTTACACTGCACCAGGAGTTCTGTCTCCTGTGTCGCCCAGAAGAGAGAATCATCTGGTGAAAGAGAACAGGTTCTGTCTGCAGGACACAAGGAAAGACGTGGTGGCCGCCCTCCGCCCTTTCCCACTCCGAGAGGCAAGAACACGGACACCCCACCAGACACCCCACCAGCTACAAACATCTAACCTGAGGCTATCAGAGGACATGGGTGCTATCTAGCTACACTTCTGAAAATAAATTATGTCACCTGTGTCTTTTTCTGAGACTTATTTCCACCTCTAGAGAGAGGCTGTGTCTCCAATCTCAGCAGCATCCGCGTTTAACAAGCCAACACCAGCCATGCTGAAAGTGACCAGGCTCACCCATGAACTCGTCTATATCCTATTTGCAAGCTATTTTCTTTCTGTGCTGTGTGAGATTAATCAAATTTTCTTTTCCCCTCTTAACCATCTATCCCTACTGTGCTGTTGTTTACATTTTTATTTTAATATACATAAATGTACATTTTTCTTTCAAAAATTAATATAAACATGTAGCCCTGGCTAGTGTGGCTCAGCGGGTTGAGCGCCAGCCTGTGAACCAAAGGGTCATCGGTTCGATTCCCAGTCAGGTCAGGGCACGTGCCTGGGTCACAGACCAGGTCCCTACTGGGGGGCACACGATAGGCAACCACACATCGATGTCTCTCTCCTTCTGTTTCTCCCTCCCTTCCTCTGTCTCTAAAAATAAAATCCTGAAGGAAAAAAACGTATCCTCCTTGAATGAGACAAGAAAGACAGTATACCTTCTCTCTGCTTTCTTCCACACGTCTGGAATTTTAGATTTTTTCATTTTTAAAAGGGTCGATACCTTAACTTCAGCAAAATATTTTGACGTGTTTGTTGGCAGCTGCTTCTTTCATGTTGTGAATCCTGAGTTCGTGCTTCGCCTCGCTGAGATGCCTCTCAGCGCCCCCTCCCCGGGGCCCACGGAGGAAGCACCGGTGCGGCTCTCCCTCGGGCACCAGCGCTGGGCTCAGAGGTGTTTTCCCTCGGTCTCTGGGAAGACGGTCCTAATGTCCTATCTTATGCTGCATTTTGCATGTTGAGAGAGATGCAAATTCGGTTTCCCTTTTCTCTGTTCCCTTGGCACGGCTTTCGTTTGCTTTCTTGCTGCTTGGCTTTCTGCGGGCTCCTGAGATCCCTGATGGCTTCTGGGGAAACCCTGGAGTCAGTGCTTCAAAGACTGCCTGTCCTCCATCCTCTGTTCTCTCCCCTGAAACACCTACTGGAAGGGCACTGAAACCCCTGGACCGACCCTCCTCGTCCCGGCTTTCCTTCCACACTTTCCATCTCAGCGCCGGCAATCAGACCCGGCATTTCTAAGCTTGATCTCTCGACTCACTCACTTGCCCTTCCACTGTGCAGCTGTGCAGTGAATCTAGCAAAGTTTGTGCTCCAAGCTTTTCTCTCTCCAAGATCTACTCAGTTAATGTTGAATTTTTATCAAAGCAATAAAACATGTCAGACACTCTAACATGTCAGATATTATAAGTTAGCTTTCCTCACACACACACAAGCACAGGTGCCTACCCCGTCCTCTCTGCCTCACCTACGTGTTAGTCTCCTGGAGCTCCCATTAAAACCGCACCGCAAACCTGGAGGTTTAAAACAACATTGATCTTCTCACAGCTGAGGAGGCAAGGAATTCGAAATCAAGGTGCTGGGGGGGCTGGTGCCCTCTGGGAGCTCTGAGGGAAAACCCGCTCCTTGCCTCCCTCCTGCCTTCCGTCCAGCCTTGGCCTGCAGATGCATCACTCCAACCTCTGCCTCCATCTCCACGTGTCTTTCCCTGTTCTGTGTCTTCTAACGACATCTGTCATTGGCCTGAAGGCCCAACCAAGTCCAGGATGAGCTCACTGTGAGATCCTTAACTTGACTGTATCTGCAAAAACTCCTATTCCAAGTAGGGTCCGCCTCCACTGGTCCCACCACCTCACCTTCTGGGGGCCACAAGTCCACCCGCCGCCTCGCCCCAGGCACTCTACTTTCAGAGCCGATCTGCCACCCCGGGTGACGGGAGCTGCAGACCCAGCTGTCCGTCTGCTCCCCTCCCCCTCCCTCCCCATTCCCAGCAGCTCTGTCACAGTGCTGCCCACATTATTAAAAGCAGAAGCACTATCCACTAATAGGCCAAGTGACACCTGTTCTTACAGTAGCTTTAGAACCTAACTTTTCTTCTTCTTGGCACTTTCACTTTCTTAGCTCCCAGTGTCACCATTCTGAAACCTTCCAAAGCTCTCCGACGGAACTGACGACTCTCTGAGCACACCCACACAGTCAGACATCAGGTTGCCTACCAGTTCCTTTCCCTGGTGACATCCCTGGAGCCCACAGCCCCGCTGCCCCAATCAGGAGCACATCCAGGTCCCAGACTGGGTGCAGCGCCTCCTCCCAATGTTTTCTGAGACAGGGCGTGTGGCGGGTCCTGCCCCTGGGGTCTCAGCTGCGCCCTGCTCAGACTCAGGCCTGCAGGTTCCAGATGGCCCTTCTCCCGCCTGCCACACACAGTGCCTCGTGCCCAGGGTCCAGCGCTTCTCGGTCCACGGAGAGACAGCCCCGCCCCCCAGGGTCTGGCAGGGGCGGACCACTGCCACTGCTTCAGCGGACACACGACGGGGGCCCTGCATCTCCCTCTGCCACCTCCCTTTCCAGCCTGGTCTTGCCCTCACCTACTGAGGTCCTGGGTGGGCCCTGTCACCTGTCGGGGACATCCTGCTCTTCAGGGAGCCACTGCAGCAGACACACGGGGCTCAGCTGTCTCTCCCAACTCCTCCATCTCTCTTCCTTCCACCAAGAAGGTGTCCAGGCCCCGCTGCTGCCATCATCCCCACCCCCTCCTCTGTCCTTGTGCACTTACGCTTTTCCAGTCCTTTTGCTCCGTTACTGAAGTTTCGGGGAGGCGAAGGCGAGTACACACATCAAATCTATGTAGTCCCTCCGCTTCGCTCCCCCCCCCCCCGTAACTCCCTTTATTGCTGCTCGGATACACTTTTTCCTTTTATCTTTCTATTATAAATGTTTACACAGTATATTCTTATGTGAAATCCTCTTCTGATTACTCTATTTCTTCAGACAGTAAATTCCTCCCCTTGCTGAATGAGCTGTTTTCTCTCATTCACAGCACTGGGCCTCCTCAGAGGTCGAGCCGTTTTTTCGAAATTCTCCCACCTTTCGCACACTGTTTATACTGAGTGTTTGTTAGTCATTAAACACATTCCTGCAGCACAACAGTCGGGCACAGAAATTAGACCCGACTCAGCGGAGGCCCTGGGTGAGTCATCCCCAGAAGCCTCTCGAATTCCTCTCAGCCTGGGTACAAAGGGACAATGTAGCAAGAATCAGAACAGTGTGAACACGAACAACAACAGAAAATTATGTATCCACCCTGTTACAATCAGATTACTCGTATTAACAAGTAAATAGCCACTTTCTAAAAATAATACCTTACCAGAAATCAGTTTTCCAACAAGATAATTCAGAGTCAACCATCCCCTTTGAACACGTCACTCATGAGCAACCACACACAGCGGAGGGAGCAGGGCGGGGCGGGGCGGGGCAGCCGGGCGGCCCCTCTGCACACTTTCTCCCCGTAAGGAAGAGCCTGGGGAGGGGTAGGGGGGAGGGGGCAGGGCTGCTCAGGAGAGCGCAGATAAAGCCCATCTTCTGCTTAATGTGCAGCCTGAGTGAGTGCGTGCCTCCTTTCCCAAAGGCCTGTGCCTTTGAGACGTTTTGATGGCCCTTAAAGGGTCAGAAATCATTCCTGTAAAAGTGGGCCTGTAACTCAGAAGAATCGTCTGCTTTCTGCCACCCGATGTCTCGCTAGGAAAATCAGCACACTCCTCGAGGAAGAAGGCCCAGGGCTGTGATGCCGCCCGGTTCCTCCACGGCTCACTTCAGGACTCAGGCTTCAAGGCTGACTCCCTCCTGCGCTCACAGGGATGTCTAGAAAGTGAAGAGGGAGATGCGGCCCGAAAACACACACGCCGTACCTTCTCCATTCCATCGGCTCTCTCGGCAGCTGCTGGGACAGCGTCGGGTAAATGGAGGTGAATAAATTCTGATCTCCGGCACCTACAACAGGAATGAAGAGAAATCCAGTTAGGACATTTTTAGGTAAATGTAGGCAGAATGGGCTCTAAAATTTATTAAACTGACAATTTTAGACTATTTCACATTTAGTAAAATGACATCACAAAACGAGACTGTCTCATATCTTTAAATAATCGATCTCTAGGAAACCCAGCACCTGACATTAATGGTCTGACTTAACCCTCACGACACCTCCATGAAGTGGGTCTGATTTCCCCCCGAGAGGGAGGAGGGTCAGAAAAGTTGCCCAAAGCCACGGAGCTCGGGGGAGAGGAGCCCCGCCACTTCCACCCAGTTCCACCCGAGCCTGCTCTGCAGCCACCGCCTTCTTCGGCTTCAAGGCAACAGCCAGAACATTCCAGGCAGAGAAGGAGACCCAGAGAGGCGCACATGAACTTCTTCATCAAAATAAACTCCACAGGCATCAGAATGACACCAGGATCGAACACGTCCAGGACACGTTCCCCGCGCACACACCATGGGAAACTCTGGCGCTCAGTCTCTCTCGGTCCCCGCGCTGTCCCCAGCAGGCGAGGGCACACTGCAGCCGGCCTCACGGGGAAGGGACGGGAGGTCTGAGAGCCGAGGCGTTCAGAGCACCCGGCCACACTGGCAGACGCGGTCAGCCCCCCACCCCCACACCCCGTGTGTCTGACGTCATGCTGCACACACACTCGGCTGTTCGCTCAGCCCCTCCACAGCAGCCGTACTGAACGGAGAAGCCCACCGAGCACTCATAAAATATAGTGTGACACACTGTTATGGGTAAGCCAGAAGAGGACCTCTTTACTGTAGGTTACTCAAATTCTTACACTCAGAGGATTCTCCAACATTGAGCAAAACCATTTTCCAAATTGCTTTTTTGTTGACCTTAAAGAAATCATGGGGAATTGATGGGGGCCATTAATACATTTGCTTGTTTTGCTGTCATGAACCTCCAAGACAAAAACAAAAACAACCCTTCCTAAACCACCGAACAACGCCAAGTCACTGCCGAGAGGGAGGAACGGCGCTCTGGGCAGCTGCGCCGCGAGCACCCAAGGACGAGGGCGGGGGGGGGGGGGGGGGGGTGCAGTGACAGCAGCAGCCTGACCTCCTGGATCCCGTCTCAGCTTCACCCCCACCAGCTGAACAGCCTGCGGAGACCCTTCACCCACCCCCCACCTCCCCACCCCCCGCCCCCCCAGCCCTCAAGGGACCCTCTGTGAAATGGAGGAGGAAGACACCACTTCCCCCCCCCCCCCCCCCGGGGCTGAGGTGGGACTACATGAGTCAACCCCAATAAATAACCTTGAACAAGGCCTGATACCCAATAAATACTCGTAAGGGTTACTATTACTCCAGTTTTTGTAAAAATAAAGACAATTTTTGTTTTAATCATGTTCCTTTATTTGGTGGTCATCCTAGGAATCATTAAAGTAAAAAAATCAGCCCTGGCTGGCATAGCTCAGTGGATTGAATGCAGGTGGCGAACCAAAGTGTTGCAGGTTTGATTCCCAGTGAGGGCACATGCCTGGGTTGCAGGCCATGACCCCCAGCAACCGCACATTGATGTTTCTCTCTCTCTCTCTCTCTTTCTCCCTCCCTTCCCTCTCTAAAAATAAATAAATAAAATCTTTAAAAAAAAAAAGAAAGAAAATCTTCAGTTAGATCTCTTGTCTTTGCCAATTTCTGTTGTTTCTTTTAAAGGTTCCAAGATTAAGGTTCAAAAACCACTGTTCTTTCTTATGCAGAAGTTAGGGCGACTGCATGGAAGCTTTCTCCTCTCTCACTCGGTCTGCTGTGGAGTCTCACGCGAACGCCTAGTTAACGTGAGTGCACAGAGCACACACGTGAAGTGCCTCCTGGTCCCGCCCTCCCCCCTGAAAGCTTCCCCCCACAGGAAACTCTACCATACAATAAAACTTGTACAAATGGGCACAATACAGTAACAACTTTTCTTACATTCTGTTGTGGAATAAAAATGTAATTTGTGTCCACATTTTAATTTTTAAATATTACAGGCTAATGAGCACATCTGTCAAGGGCAAAGATGTCCTCTGACAGTAACTGGGGACTTCACGTGTGACTATTTGATCCCAGTGATTGTTATGAACTGTGTCCGCCCACCGCCAAACTCATACACTGAAACTATCTGAGATGAGGTCTTGAAAGGGGAGATTAAGTTAAATGAGACCCATCTGACTGGGTCTTTACAAGAAGAGAAAACGTGGCACACAGAGACCCAGGGGTGCAAACCGGCCACGTGCGGATGCAGCCAGTGAGCGGCCACCTACAAGCCACAGAGAGAGGCTGCAGACACCTACCCTGCTGACGCCCTGAGCGTGGACTTCCAGCCACCAGAAAACTGTGAGAAAATGAGTTTCTGTTGTTCAAGCCACCCCGTGGGGAGCGTTTTGTTATGACAGCCCTGGCAGACTGACACAGTGCCCTAATTTAAATGTGAAGGTCAAATCCTTCTAACACATCAGAGCCCTACATTGAACAAAAATGAAGAAAAGCCACCATGATTTCCTCTGAATATGCAGCTACTGTTAATTACAATACTCTTAACTCTATATTATCATGAAAATCAGAGAGGCCTCGGAAGACGAGCTACAGAGAACCGGAGCTTGAAACAGCAAGGCAGGGACGGGCTTAGGCGGAAAACCCCAAAAGAATGAGATCTCAGCTTGTGTGATGGGTAGTTAAAGTAACAGTGTGTACGCTGCAGCTTCCCGAAACAGCCCAACCACTGAGTAGAAAGAAGGTCATGACAGCCTAGAGGTCTGAGCTGTAAGTGCAACAACTTCCAGGCTGAGTTTTTGCTTTAATCCCATGGGCAAGAGAGAAAAACCAAGGATTCGGTTATTAGAAAACAGCTACTAAAAGCAAATACGAGGCTTAAGATTGAGGTGCCCATGTTCGGAGAACGCTGTTCAGAAACTTGCCGTGCTCACTCTTCTGACCCCAGAGGCCTATTAAAAGAGTCAATTCAGACTCCTTAACAACTAAGCTTCTTTTTTTTTTTTTTTTGGTGAGGGGGGAGACATCAAAATAATTAACAAGTAATTCAAAGCACAGTCCCATGAACACAAATGTGTGTGTGTGTCTCCACACACGCTGCCAGTCCTCCCCACTCACCGGGGGACAGACACGTGGGGAGATCTGGGCACTCAGTGACCCCTGCACCGAGGGCGGTTCCGGGGCGGGCACACACCAGCACGGCTGTCCTCTGCCCCTTGTCGTCTCAGTGCCGGGCGGCACCCCGGCAGGGAGGTGACGGGGGAGCAGGTGCAGGGGACACTCCACTGTGAAGGGGAATGCCAGGGGACAGTCACCTTGCTCTGAAGTGACCAACATAAGCTCTCGGTCTCCGTGCTGCCCCGACCAGCTGGGCACCTGTCCCCGGCTGAGGGGGAGCCCGCAAGCTGGGGAAGCCCCGTTCAGACACTCCCCAAGGAACGCAGGCACGGCCCCGGGCCTCTCACTATATGGGCTATTTTCTTATCACTTATGCCCGTTGTAACTGGATTTTCTGTTACGTTTAGTCAGATGGCTGATACGGACCTGCACTATTTCCTGCACTATTTCTGCACGCGCTGAGATTTTCACCAGCAAATATTCCTTATCAATCATGTAATTAAAATTTTTTCATGTCACGAGCAGATAAGAATTAATCAAACATGGGGAGAAGAATTCAAAAAGATTATTTCAGTGACTTAAGCATAAATGTATTTCAACAAACTCTATTTAATATTTTCTTAAAATCTTTAAAACAGAAGCACTTGGGGTCTAAATTACAGAGTAAATAATTAGTATCTTAGATCAGCATTAAAAAGACACTAACTAACACGAGTCCAATTTACACAACGTAAGTCACTACAGATACAGATGCAGCATTTAGATATTAGATCACCAACAAGGAGACAATGAGAAAAACAGCCATTTTTAAAGCAACTCTCCTCTTCAAAGAAGCCCATTATAACTAAAAATAGAATCCTGCAGGCCAGTCTTTTTAGACCCAAGACGCTACCCCTAAAATGAGAGTCTCACCCAAGCCTAGGAACAGGCCCAGACAGACCCGACAGTGACGCTGCCGCGAACCGGCCGCGTGGTCGGCCCAGGCACAAGCTGTCGTCACGGCCGCAGGTCATTAGTTTTACCTTCAGTCAGTGTCAAGGGCAATGGAACTGCTCACTGACAATCATCTTATGCACAGAACCTTGACTTTGGGTCCGCCAGAACTGCGAAGTCACAAAGCATTTCACATTAAAGCATTTCAAAATTCAAATTTGGAATTCCTACCAGTCCGCTGCCACCAGAACAGAACCAGCACTAAGTGCACACGGAATGAGCGAGGACTCTAGGAGTCCTGCCTTGGTGACAGGGCCTCAGACAGGACACACAGCCGGTGCTTCACCCTGGATCCACGTCCAAACCGAGCCGCCCCGAGCGGCGCTCTTTGGGGATGAGATTACGGTGTTCGCACTCCGCTTTCCAGGAACACAGGCTGTCTAAAATAAAGGTACACATTCTCTTTAAACTAAGACAAAATGTTTGCATCTATGATCAAAAGCTATAGATTTATTTTGTTAATATTCCTATGCTCATGCAATAATTCAAAAATATTCTAGGACTCAATTATGACATAAGGTTGAATTTGGCACTAAACCATCTATATGGAAAAGTAGCATAAATGACCAAATGTGGGTTGAATGCTCGACAGAGAGCTGTAAGTTATACCCCACAGGACCACAAGGTTAAACTGAAAAGGCACCTCTCGCTCGGGAAGGACACGGGGTTTTCAGGCTGGTCCAGTCATTACTCCCTACGGTTTCTCCCCCAGGCATGCCAAGGGCATTCACTCACAACTCTCCTCCGGTGCCGGAACCTGTAAGTAGGTTACATTCCCGACAAGGACGCAAGACAGGTGCAGGTGGGTGACGGTTGCTGCTAACCAGCGGGCCTTAAACAAACAGATTACTCTGGGTTATCCAGATCGGCCCCGGTCCTCACAAGGGTCCCAGAAAGGGGAAGAGGGAGGCAGGAAAACCAGGCCCAAGACTGAACCGGTCACACTGCCCACTGTGAACACGGGGGGAGGGAGCGAGCATGGAGGAAAGTGGGGGCCAATAGAGGCTGGGAAAGGCCAGGGAACAGGTACTTTCCTCCAGAACCTCCATGGAACACCAGCCCAGCCGACACCTAGATCTCAGCCCAAGAAGACGACTTTTCTTAGAGGTACTAAATCTATGTAATTTGTTCAGCAGCCACAGGAAACTAATACAACTGTAAAAAGTATGTGAAAGACTTAAAGGGGAAAAAAAACCCAAAAGCATTTAATTGGCAAAAAAAAAAAAAAAAAAATCCCACGGGGAAACTCAGTTTGAAGGCCTGCCTCCTGCCCACCACTGCGCTTCTGCAGGTTTCCCACACATACAGGGCGGAGTCACATTGGCCAGACTGAAACAAACCGGCCCCTACACTGTGTAATACGTTTGCCCTGGTGACAGAGGAGGGCGGACTAAGCTACAGGGGGTCTGGCGCCAGGAGAGAGCCAGCGAACAGAAGTCAGGAGGGGCCATCTGTTTCTGGCCCACACACACAGCATGGCGGCCGGCACACCCTCAGCCCCTTGCACTCGGCCACCCTGCACCCTGACCCCAGCCCGGGGAGAGAGTGCCACTCCAGAGAAGGACACCCAGGCCCCGAGAACTTCCCCAACTGGCCCGAGCTCAAGCCGCCACCAGGAGCATCAAGGCTGGGACTCACTCAGCCAGGCAGCCTGGCCCTTGACCCAATGTTCTCTACGGCTCTGTGCTGCTCTGTTTCTCCGTTTTCTTGCAGCTCCACACAAAAACAGGCCTGGCGCGAGATGAAGGAGTAGCCTGGGGAGGGGTAAGCGCCCCACATCCAAGCACTTCCCACGGGGACTCGGGAGACCACACAGCAGCCCAGTGGCTGCCTGCGCGGGGCCGAGATGACCCACTTCATGGCCCTCGCAGGGGAGAGATTCTGTAACTCGACTTCTGAACAAAAGAGTCTAAGACATACAATCTTTCCAATATCTGCTTTATGGAAAATTTTACAGAAACAGCCATTCCTTCAGCTAACATGCTGCTAACAAAAGAGGGCAAGGATTCATGATTCAGCAGTTCACTCCCACTTGAAAACGTGTCAGGAGACCACTGCCTTTAACCCTAGGAACGCACGTGCCTGCCCACGCACCAAACGTGAATTTCTCAACAGCCTTTGGCAGAAGAGACTTTCAAACGGACGATAAAAATGTCCAAGGTCACAAGCTGGGAAGTCATTTTTAGCCTGTTCAATAATGTGTAAAGCCAATTTGCTAAAATTTATGTATAATGTAAATGCAGTAATAAAAATTAATTAATGCCTCCCATCGGCAGCTCTCTCCTGGGGAAAGCCATTACCCACCGCACACTCCCGGACTCCGGAACCCTCCCCAGCTCCCTCCCCGAGTGCCTGCGCACAAGAGGCTCGTGCGCTGGGTTTCCACGCACCGGGAACTGCACAAAAGGCTCGCACGCTGAGTGGGAACAAGGGGTGAAGCTTCATGAGAAAAAAACGAGATCCAGGTGTCAACCAGATTCTACAGGTAGAAAGCCAGGCCAGTCTGTCCCGTAAAGTGACGAGGCAACTGACGCCCATTCTACACATAAACACTGCCCTTTTGGCCCTGGCTGGGTATCATCCCGATAGGCCAAGGTCACAGGTAAGATCCCTGGTCAGGGCACATACAAGAATGACCAATGAATGCACAAATAAGTGGAACACAAATCAATATCCATCTCTCTCCCCCCCACATCAATTAATAAAATTAAAATAATATCTTTCTTGTTTTATTTTTTTTTCACCCTCACCTGAGGAGAAGAGCATCGATGTGAGAGAAACATCAATTGATTGCTTCCCGTACGTACCCGGCCCCGGGTCATACCCACCCAGACAGGGGAGCAAGCCTGCAGCCCGGGCATGTGCCCTAACCAGGAATCAAACCTTTTAGTCACCTTTTAGTCACAGGGTGACACTCCAACCAATCAGCCACACCAGCCAGGGCTAAAACAACACCTTAAAAAAACTGCCCTCCCTATATCGGAAAGCACATATTGGAGAAGAGCGCCATGAGCCCTCCCGCAGGCCTGCAACAGAGGCGAGCCGAGTCTAAAGAAAAGCAGTCCCTGCTGTGGCATGATGGGGGTCACCTGCCCTTGGCTGTCACTTGCTACATGGTGGCTTGCCAAAACGAGGGTGATTCTAAATCACGGCTCAGGCTGCCATTTCATCACTGGCTTTCACGGTGTGTCCACTCCACCTAGCCCTCCCCCAACCCTCCCTGTGACACACACACACACAGGCGCACGCACGCACACAAGCTCTTCCACTCTGCTCCGCCCACTTCCCCAGTGCTAAGTCCCCCCCCCCCACCAGAGGTGCAATCAGAGGGAAAAAAGCACAAAGTATACTAGTGTTCCTCAAGGTTTATGCTGCGGAAATCTGCAGAAAAGGGACTACAACCGATACCCAGACACTAGTCACAAAATATAAAGTCCCAAAGTCCTTTTCTTTTCCGACAGGAAAGATAATTAGCTTGCGTGCCAAGCGCTGACAAGGTCTGAGTGACACCTGTAACGGGGGTGGGGGGGACACACACAACAGCCACCTCTAGCACTCAGACCCCGGGCTGGCCTTAACACTGGAGAGTGGAAACAGAGACGGAAAGACTGGACACATGCATGCAAACATAAGAATACAGAAGAGTCCGTCTTCAACAGTTCATGTGTTTTAAAATTTTAAAAATAAGATGACTAAGCCCTGGCTGGCGTAGCTCAGTGGATTGAGCGCTGACTGGGAACCAAAGTGTCACAGGTTCAATTCCCAGTCAGGGCACATGCCTGGGTTGCAGGCCATGACCCCCAGCAACCGCACATTGATGTTTCTCTCTCTCTCTTTCTCCCTCCCTTCCCTCTCTAAAAAATAAATAAGTAAAATTAAAAAAAAAATAAGATGACTGTAGCAGTTTGAATCACAGCACTTGCAAATTCAAGAAGAGATCATGTGGCTCCAGACGGCCTCCGCCCTGGGGACTTGGATAAAAGGGACTTTCTCCAGCTTCCCTAACACTTCCCTAAAGACTTAGTTCAAAATCACTTTCTCAATGGAGCCAACTGCAGCTTTCAGAAGGTACACCATTATGGAGGGTAATTTGGCGACATGTAGCAAAATTACACTGAATTTCCCACAGCCCTGGCAATCCCCTACAGATACAACAAGCAAAACTGGAAGACGGACACAATAAGCCTATTATTCCAGGCAGGACTATCTGAAACAGGGAAAGAGGAAACCGTTCAAATTCTACTGTGGGGGCTCGTAGAATGAACCGGGGAACCGCTCCTTAACTGACCAAGTCCCACAGGCCGCAGGCAGGCCTGGGAAGGACCTCCAGATGCCAGGGCCGGTGCGCCCCAGGTGATGCTGCGGAGAGGAGCAAGATGGGAGAAGCGTGCCCAGCCTGCAATCTCTAGTCTAAGAGAAACCCGAGCACGTGTGCGCTTGTTTATGCAAGGAGGCCACTCGGGTAAGGAATGGGACGGGTAGAAAGGGCGGGGGTATGTGCCGGAGACCCTTTACATACGCCTTGTTTGACAGACTTGATTTTGAGAGACTGTAAATACTTTACATCGTTATCAAACAAAACATTTTTAAAACCCTTTCCCTAAAAATATCAGGGAAAAACAAAACAGAGGAAGTTAATGCACACACAGTTGGCAGTATAACCGCGGAGAGAGGGACCATGACAAGGGACCTCACACTTTTAAACCTGCAGTCACCTGTTTGTTCCTGCAGCACACACCCAAAGGCCACAGAGAACCACTGGAAAAGCCTGAAATCTGTGCTCACCGGCCCTTTCGCTGAGGACGAGGGAAAGCTGCTACGCAGAGATCACAGCGGACCTGCGGCACGTGGCATCACGTGGGGATGTCCTAGAAAGATGGGCGCCAGGCCCACCCAGACCCGCTGAATCAGAAGCTCGGCATAGCCTGCGGTTCCCGCACGGCCTCGGAGGACTGGGACGCAGCTCCTCCCAGAACCTGGGACGCAGCTCCTCCCAGAACCTCACCTAACTCCGCCATCCCCAGTACCCACGAAAACAGGAAGAAAACACAGAAGACAGAGCACTTCATCACGACCCTGACGTCCTGACTTTGATCCGTGCGAGCTTAGGCTGTGCTGTGATGCTGAGCTTCTAGCTCCGTCCCCTGAGATGGCCCAGCGGCAGCCAGTCCCCACCGCAGGGAATCAGGGCCCCCTGGAGAAGCAGCGGCCGACCCCACACCCAGGGCAGGAGCTGTCCAGAATGAGTCTGGGCCACCGTGTCATCCCGGACAGCGGAGAAACGGACAGAGGTTCCCACATCTCAGAAGCCAGTGGTTAAAGACGGAATGACCGCTCATCAAAAAGGCTGACAGCTGAAGTGGGCAGAAACAAATCAAGGGTGTTGAACTCCTTAAGTTCTTAATAATACTTAAAAAAAATGTAAATTGATCATCACTGAAGGAAGTAACGAACCAGCCTATTTTGAAAACAGTTATGTGAAGGAAATGAATCAAGTACTTAGTCTGACTTTCCTTCCACACTCTACCACTGGGAAACCAATAATGTAAACACATGTATGTATGTGTGTATATATGTATGTATGTATAGGGGTGTGTGCAGGGGTGTGTGTGTGTGTAGGGGTGTGTGTAGGAGTGTATGTATGTGTAGGGGTATGTGTATAGGGGTGTGTATGTGTAGGGGGTGTGTACAGGGGTGTGTGTAGGGGTATGTGTGTAAGGGTGTATGTGTGTGTGGGGTGTGTGTAGGGGTGTGTACAGGAGTGTATTTAGGGGCGTGTGTGTGTAGGAGTGTATGTATGGGGTGTGTGTGTAGGGGTGTATGTGTAGGGGTGTGTACAGGGGTGTGTGTAGGAGTGTGTGTGTGTAGGGGTATGTGTGTAGAGGTAGGTGTGTGTGTGTATGTGTGTGCAGGGATGTATATGTACACATACATACACCCCTGTACAGAAATATTTCAGCTAATGAAAAGGAAGTGGTGAAACGAGACTATCACCGTTTTGCAACCCTTCAGGGATGAATGACACGGGCGGAAATGGCTGCCACATCACGCAAGAGAGGCCGACAGCCACTACGCGCCACCTGATGGAAGAACACACCACCACCCATAAAAGGGTCTCACCAAAAATGGTCCAGCCCGAATCCGACCCTGCCTCGCACCCCAAATACCACTTCACAGGAAACACAGAGGGCAGAGGGTGGGATTCAAGGACAGACACGGCTGGCAAAGTCCAGGAGCGCGGCGGACACCACCACGGAGCTAACAACTTGGGCTCTCCAACAACCTGCGAGGAACGAAAGGGAAACAGAGGGGGAACCAAGAGTTTAAGAGAAACTGAAAACACTTATCTAAAAACTTTACTTGGACACTAATTAATTAAAAGAGTTAAAAAATATTCAAGACACACTGTAAATGTAAACACTGAAATAGTCGAAATTAGATGTTTTACGTGTCACAAAGGTTTTGTAGTTGCCTTTTCTCAAGTTCCCACTTTTGGAGACACGCACTGTCTCAGCTCGGCTGCCCTGACAGAGGGAGCAGCTGCAGCAGCACGTACTCACCTTCTCTCCCAGCCACCTGGCTGCTGGTGAGGTCTTTCTCCCCGGCTCGGGGCAGCCCCTGCCTCTCTCTAGGTGCTCATCCGCCCTCTCCTGGTGCGCACGAGGTGCTTCAGGCCACTGACTCTGTCATGAGGGCCCCGCCCTCCGGACCTAACCTGATTCTGATCACCTCCAAACGGCTCCACCTCAAACGTCCTCACACTGGGGGAGTTAGGGCTTTGACGTGCAAGTGGGGGGTGGGGACATTCAGCCCATCACACGTACATTTATGGATAAATGACACGATACCTGATATTTTCTTCAAAATAATAAAGGATTGGAGGGAACCGGGAATATAGAAAAGCAAGACTGGCAAACTCACCCCACTGCTGAAGCTGGGTGATAGGTTTGTAAGGTTTCTTCATACTATTGTCTATTTTTATACATAGTTGCAAGTTTCCATAATAAAAAGTTTAAAATGATACAATTCTCCCATTTCCCTTACCCTTCTCCTTCTTTGTTCCATAGCACTTACCACATATTGTATAACTTACCGTTTATGTATACTGTGTATTTCCTCTTGCTGGAATAGAATGCAAGCTCTAAGAGGGCTGGGGTCTTTGTTCTCAATGTAACCCAAGCAACTCCAACAGTGCCCGCGGGTACCAGACGCTGCGCACATGTTCCGCGGACTGGTGAACCTAGCCGGACTCCCTCATACTCTACGTCAGACAACCCAGGGCCCCCAAAGTACGGCATACCCTGCAGCAGAAGCAGCGATGGCACTGGGTGTCAGAATACAAACTTCACTTTAGATCACACTAAAGATTTCTAGTGTGGCTACTTAGTGCTTAGGCTGCTAAACTAAAGGAAGTGATACTTTTATTTTCCTTAACTCCATAGGAAATGCATGTCTCTGAGGGCTAATTTTAGGGGAAACGCCCTTTGCATGTGAGCGAGGCTGTCTGACACCGCAAGCACTCGGTGGAGCTGTGGACGAGGAGGACCAGCCGCCTTGATGCAGCAGCTCACTGCGCTGCCCGGCACTCAGGGCCCTGGTCGGCGCGGTCTTCACCTTCAAAATGACCTCTGAGAGCCCTTCCTGTTGCTCGGCTGGGTGCTCAGAAACTTTCTAATGCCTCCGACCAAAATAAAAGTGCCATAAGTGGTGAGCTACAGATTTAGTAAAAATTACTACCCAGAGGGGTAACTCAGTTAGTTCCGAGGTTCCACCTAAAATTTTAGCTCTGGGATTGATGGCATGACTTCTAAATACTAAACACATCTGCCAGAAATAGGAAAAACGTCCACAGTCCACATATGTAGATCTGGTGAAGCCAAGATCTAATCCTGCTGTCAGTTTCTCTGCAGTTTCTCCCCTCACTTTTCTAAAAATGTAATAAACAAGGGCCTAAAACAATATTGAGAAAGGAATCACCATGTAACAATGTGCAGGAAGCCGAAGGAAGGCATTTATTTCCGTGGGGAGAAAACAGAGAGGTTGCAGAAAAGGCTTGTCTCTTTCTAAGGGATCATCTCACCTTGCATCAACTTCTGCAGCCCAACTTCCGGATGCCAAGGGAGAATTCCCTTGGTCGGGAGGAGAGGGAGGGCAAGCCTCCAGAGACAGAAGAAGTGAGAGAAAAACCCAAGATGCTCACTGGGTGCTGGCTGATATGCACTTGGCTGCCAGTGCAGACACTGTGCTTTGGGGAGAAAGGGGCCCCCAAATCACCACGGGTGCGCTTCCTGACACCTAGAACCTGTGAACGGGACTTGGGAAAAGAGCTTTGGTAGATGTAATTAAGTTCAGGATCTCAAATGAGATCATTGCAGATCAGCTGGATGGGCTCTGAATGCCTAATAAAAGACAGAAGAGAAAACACAGGGAAAGGGGAAGGCCTTGAGAAGATGCGGCAGAAGTCAGAGTGGCGGGGCTCAGGGCCCAGGAACGCCAAGGATTTCTGGGTGGATTTCTGGGCCCCGGAAGAGCCAGGAAAGATTCCCCCTAGGGTCCTGGGAGAGAACACGGCCCTGATGACACCTTGGTTTTCAGCTTCTGGTCTCCAGAACCATGAGAAAACATATTTCTGTTGCTTTAAGCCATCCAGTTTCTGGTCATTTGTTATAGCAGCCCTCAAAAACAAACAAACAAACTAATACATATGGTATAAAATAGAAAAATGGAATGTACATTTTTTTCCTAGTGCTATTCCAATTCATCTTCTAGACATGGTTTCTGGCTCTCTCTCTTAAGTGTCAAAGTAAACACAGATGGACAGGTAACTCTGAAGAGGCCGGATCACCAGCAAACACAAAAAGAATCTCACTAATCATCAGTACATGCACGCTGAAACAATTATGATGACCTTCAGCTAGGAAAAGAGTTCTAAGATATGATATCAAAAGCACAATCCATAAGAGAAAAAAATTATAATTAGACTTCATAAAAATTAAAAATGTTTTAAAGATACCATTAAGGAAATTTTAAAACCAAAGATTAAAAGAAAATATTTGCAAATCATCTATCTGGATAAAGGAACCGTACCCAGAAAATATAATGAACTCTTTACAACTCAATGATAATCTAATTTAAAAACAGGCAAAAAAAACTGAATAAACATTTCACTAAAGAAGATATACAAATGGCTAATAAGAACACGCAAAGATGTTCAACATCACTAATCATTAGGGAAATGCAGATTAAAACCAAAATCAGACACCTCTTCATGCCCACCAGGATGACAATAAAAAAGACAGACAAATTCAGCAAGGATCTGGATAAATCAGAACCTTCACACACTGCTGATGGAAGTGTTACGCAGTACACCCACTTTGGAAAACAGTTTGACAGTTTCTTAAGAAGTTGGCTAATCACACAACATAGCGATTCTGCTCCGAAGAATCTTTCCATGAAAACTGAAAACCCAAGTCCACAGAAAGACACACATGCAAATATCCATTGGCCAAAAACTGGAAACAATTAAAATGTCCATCAACTGGTGAATGGATAAACAAGATGTGGCTCATCCGTGCAATGAAATGCTACTCAGCAATAAAAAAGGAACAAATAACATTAAATGCTGCAGCATGGATGAACCTCAAAAACGGTGCTGTGTGAAAGCAGCCAGACACCACGAGTGCGCATTACGTGATTCTAGTTCTACGAGATGTCTAGAAAGCACAAGTGTATGGGCACAGAAAGCCGACTGGTGGCTGCCGGGGCCTGGAGGTGGGAGCGGGGATTAACTTCTCGGGGTGACGCAAGTGTTGTAAAGCTGACTTACGGGGAGGGCTGTTCAACTCTGAAACTAAACTGATAGTCAAAGGGCTGTACATTTAGAATGGATACATTTTACAGTATAAAGATGAAAGCTTGATAAACCTGTTTTTAAAAACTGATAGTTTTTTTCCCATCCATCAGACTGGAAAAAAACTTTTCAACGACTCCGACCCGGTGCAGTAAACGTAACTTGGAGTACTGCTTTCTCCAGGGGTGATGTGGAAGCGGTTTTCAAAAGTTAAACTGCTCTCAGTTTCTGACCCAGCAATTGCATTCCTAGATCCCATTCTTTATCACAAAAAAAAAAAAAAATGTGTCCCTGTTTTACTGATGCATTTGTTAAGGTTTAGAATTGAGTTTAGAAAAGTTACAGATATATTTTCAACAAGGCTTCATCCCCATGCCAGGGTTGACGGCGCTCCAACCTCAGGGGCTGAATCAGTGACCCAAGAATGTCCTGGTGTGGTCACAGTTAAGTTTCTACTGACCTGTAGTAAAGAAAGTGCACCTGAACACAACTCAGAGGCCCATTTCAAAGAATAGAGTCACTAGTACACTAGTTAACTTTATTTCTTTTACTGCATTCACATATATTTCTTCAGGCAAAAACTCTAATCAGAAAATGCTCCAGTATCACAAACAGAACAAAACTAAGCATATAGCAGTTTGCCTAAAAGCAGGTCCGAGTCATAAGAATTCACACTCCCCAAGCATTTTCTACAAGGCTGTCTTATCTTGAATAAAAGTGTGTATTTAAAGAACTGTGTGCCATCCAAAGCTTCGAACCCACAGAAGCATCAGACGACACACAGCACCGCTGACCGACGGAGCAGCCCCCTGTGCAGGCGCAGCTCCTGGTGCGGGAGACACAGCAGCGAGCAGACCAAAGTTCCTGAGGTTCTGAACCCCACACTCCACTCTGCAGGCCTCCTAGGGGTAGAAAAACAATACACCAAGAGAAAACAAGTATTTATGACAGGAGGTGCTGAGCCAAGAAGACTGAAAAAGTCAAAGCGAGGCTGAACAGTACGTGGAGTGAAGGGGCGGCATCTGAGCAGCCACCAGAGGAGGGAGGGACCCACTGAGGCCCGGCGGAGCCAGGCCGGCCCTGTCCGCAGACACGGGAGCAGGCTGCAGCCAGGAAGCCAGTACCAGGGGGACAGGGGGCTGCACACCAGGGAGGGTCTTGCAGCCCATGAAAGGTCATGCTGGGAAGGTGGTTAGTCCCTGGAGGGGTCTGATCAGAGGACCAACGTGCTGTGGCTTCTCTTCCAGAGGGATCACCCGGACCCCACAGAGAATTAGCTTCAAGGGGCTAAAACAGAAGCAGGGAGGCTGGCCGGCTGGACACGGGAGTGGTCCCGGGAGAGATGAGAAGTGGCCTGCGTCTGGAGGAGCAGCAGAGAAGGTGGGGCGAAGTGGCGAATTCTAAGTAAATGTCAGAGATAAAAGAGTATTTGCTGATAGACTGAGTGTCGGCTGTGAGAGAAATAGAGGATCGGGAATGACTCCAAGCTCATCAATTTTTAATTTAAAAACCAAATATTCTCTAAGCCTAAAATACTGCGAATACACTGAAAATTTAAGTTAGGAGTAGTTACAGAAGAAAGACCTGATTAGGAAAGAAGAGAGAAAAGATAGCCGGGAAGGTGAGATAAGGAGGAGGGGAGCCACGGAGCCTCCGGGCTCACACACCGAGAGACTGTCGGGAAAGAGGTGTGTCTGTAATTTCAGGGGTTCAAAGCTGGCCTCCCCAACACGTGCCATCTTGGCTTGTGGATTACTTTGACGTGAAGGCAACAGAGGCCCTGTGGATTCAAAGGAAACTTTTACCTCTCCCTTAATTTAAATGAGGGGCCTTGCCCATAATAAGACTTATCACCAGAAACCACTTTTTTCGACCCATTTATAGAGCAGGCCAAACTTCTAATTAACAGACATCTGCTCTTCTTATCACCCTGCAGTGACCCTCTCCCCTCTGCAGCCTCAGGGGCCTCACCTCCGCTCCAGCTCGGAATGTCACACAGCCCGCATTCCCCAGGGCTGTCCCGGACCCTCTGCTGCTGTGTGGGGTCCACGGCTCTCTTCTGCACGTGGGGTTCCCGTACACATGGACATATGGATGTGGGGTTCCCATCCACATGTATAATTAAATTCAGTTATTTTCTCTGGTTATTCTGGCTCACGTCTGTTGATTTTCAGACCAGCCACAGGGACCTAGAAGGGTAGAGAAGGAGTTCCCCTACCCCGAGAGTACGTAAAGCCACGCAGCCTTTCCCTCCAGCCCGGTCTGCCATCGGGATCTAAAGTCACCGGGCGAGAGCAGAGGGACCGGAACATCTGCGAGCGATCCCTTGTGAGGCCACACACACAAAACTGTGCAGTTCACGTGAAGAGACACTCTATCAACTGGCAAAAGCATTTTTAGACCAAAAAAATTCTTCAGCAAGTCACCTGCATTTCCAGTAAAAGATGGCGACTCGGCCTTCCCCGTCTCACGGGCAGACCACACCATCAGCCGGGTCCTTCCTGGGAAAGGTCGGCCCGGCGGACCTTTCAGATAGCGACTGTTAGTACATAATACTTAATAAAATTACGCGGACCTAACTACTTAGTAAATGAAATTATCAGGTATCCTTCTTGGCCGAGAAGTGCCAGGGCAAAATCGCAGAGACACTACAGCCATCGCGAACAGGGAAGTTTAGGCTTTCTCCGTAGCTGCGACCAGTTTCTGCACGTTGATCCCTCTTCTGAGTGCTTCACCAATACTGGTACTTTCCAACCCATACCCCCCTATCGGATCGGTACTGCCACGGTGCCAAGTTCACACATGAGAACGAGAATATGGAAGTCTCCAGGTCACACACGGGAGACCTAACTGGTTTGAACCAGACACAGGTAGAAATGACATACAAAGCAAGGCAAGCACATTTGGGGGTGCCTTCAGCCCCTGCCCTCCACGTCCGCTCCACGGACAACTGAGGTTTCCTACCGAGAGCTGCTTCTCCCACTTCTCAACTGCTGGTCTGCGATGGACTTACAAATCCAATATGGACCCAGACATGCATTGATGTGCATTGATTTTTTTAAAAGATATTATAAGTTACTTTTCTGGTAATGAAACTGAGACAGTGGTTAAATCGCAAGCACCGCACTGTCAGGACTGGTGCAAAACTGCAATATGCAAATTTGAAAACTTTAACCTACAAGGAGGAAAAAAAACATAAAACTCTAACCAAGTACAAAGCATTACAGACCTGCTGGTTTCTGTTGCCTTTTTTCTCCCTTTCAAAATTTATATCAGATCTGGAACCCCAAAAACGGAGATTCAGAAAAATGAGCTAGGCAACATAAAATGTGGCAGGGGAAACAGACCCTTTGGACACAGCGCTGTTATTTTTCAGAAACTATACAATCCCGTACCCACAGAACGTGCTATTCTAGGCACGGTGCCAGCACTGAACAGAGAAAACTCACAAATCAGGAACGACGATCACTCTGCCCATGAATGAGATTGCTGGAAAAGAAATGCATCTTTCCTAATATAACCTTGGATCAGAAACCTAAGACTTTATTCTCAAGCAGAAAATTGACCCAGTGGTTGAAAAACAAATCTAAGCTACAACTTAAATGTGGATCAAATGGATCTGCTGGATTTGTTTCAGTTTCACCGTGCATTTTTCATGATTAGTAAATCATACTGTAGGTGTTCACACTGCTATGAGTAGGTAATCCATCGCCCAGTGTCCTCGGGTTATCGGGACCACCACTGATCACCCAGCACCCCTGGCAGACACCTTCCAGATGCCGACTCCTGCAGCGACAAGCTCAGCCGTTCTCGGGTCTACGCGGAGCCCCTGCGGGGGCAGTCACCACAGCGGGGACAGGCAGGCGGCAGGGTCTGAAACTTTTCACTATGGACTGAAGGCCATCAAAACTTTTAGGGAGCATCAGAATATTAAAATAATTCAGCAAGGTTTTCAAGCACTAATGAATTCTATGTACCCCTAATCTCATGGGACTTTCCGTGCTTCTCCCAGCCACACGTAAACAGTTCCGAAATCTGCCTGAACCGGGTACATTCCACATTCTTCTCGGAAAGGTCTACACACAATTCATTTCCACTTAGGTAAAATGTTCTAAATTCTTTTGAAAAACATTAAAAACAAGCATAAACTGCTTTCATTTTAAAATGAACGAGCACAGCCTCATCAGGGCTAACTGCTAGATAAGTATTCAAGGAGATGGAAAAGGACTTTTGAAAACAAAAAATGTCGCACGCTAAGAGAACTGTGTACATAATACCAAAAAATGCGAAGCCTCTGGAGGGATTTTTTAAAGCAACCTTCCTGCTATCCTCGCACGGCTTGGACTGGCTCCGCCCCCACCCCCCCAGCGCCTGCAGCTGGAGAATGGAGCAAGGTGAAGTGCCAAGTGAAAGCAGGGCAAGTGCCACGAGAGCTTCAGCACCAGAGACACTCAAGTGTCATTTCAAGGCTGACCTGTGCAGGCAGCCTTTCGAAAAGTTAAAGACTTCTTTAACTTTTAAAGAATTGGGATCTTTCTCACTTTTCACTAACTTCCCGAGAGTTTCCTGAAGCCACTTTCCCTTCCGAACACAGACACCGTCAGTGCAGACAGAGCTGAGGGGGAACCTCCTGGCAGGAGGAAACAGTCCCTCGGCCACCTGTCACGCACGTGTGCACGGCACCGAACATCAGCACAGCTCTCAGACACTGGCTACTGGTCACGGAGAACACGGCAGAGCTTCAGGAACATCTCCCAACGTACTGACAGGGCACGTATTGAAACACACTGCTGGTCAAAGGCAGGCTCAGGGGCGTGAGGTGTCATCAGGGGCGTGGGTGCCCCTGCGCACAGGGCTTCTGCAGCACCCACAGCGCGCACACCCTCTGGAGAGGAGTTTCAGGGAACCTCCCGTGGAGCCCGCACTGAGCAGGCACCGGCAGCGGTGCCCTGGGGACTCAGAAAGTGCCTGGGAATTGGAGGGCCTGAAGGTCGGTGCCACACACCTGTCCCCTCAGACTCAAGGTGCAGTCCTGAGTAAGACTTCCGGTTACAAGTATTCCGGGGGTGGGGCAGAGAAGAAAACAGCAGTTGCTGAACCATGCCAGTCCCCACGTTTAGATGAAACCGTCCATTTCCGTAAGAAAGTTTACCAACTAAAGAAGAAGTAGCCAACAAACTTGAAATACATAATTTCTCAGGGATCTGACAAGAGGGAGCATACAAGGAGTGTGTCCATTAATCAGAAAAAAAATTAAATTAAAAAAAAGGAAAAAAAAGATACATAGTCTTCTGCTGCCAGGCCTCCCAGATTTTGCTGCGACAATGCTTCCTTTCAGAGCATGAAAGGCCAACTGAAATACCTCTCTGCAAATCGCCTAAATGCCAGCCAACATTTCAACCCATTAGCGTTGTTTAAAGTATTTCATTCTAAAGTTAGAGCTGTAAAGGCGCCAGTCTGGTTGTCTGGAGTGTGCATTCAGGAGCCGGGGCTCGCCTAACCTCTGCGGTCGCATCTGTGAAATGGGTTTCACCCCTGTAGCAGCAAAAAGGCAGGAGTGGGCCTGGCGGCCCAGGTGAGGGACAGAAGGAAAGGATGCATGTGGCACAGTCCTGGCCCGCCATCCGGGCTGGGTCCGGGGAGCGGTCCCGCCCGTGCACAGCTCCAGCTCTGACCGACTACCTGCGCCGTTCACATTTAACACTTTACTGAAGTACAAACTCGCGTCTTCTAACAACATACACGCACACAAACTTCGCCCACGCTCCCCAGTCTGCAAGCCACGAGGGCCCTCCCCAGGGTCGGGGAGCGGTGTGACCCGGAGGACAACACGACCCCCAACCGGGAGGACGGTCCCCTCGGGTCGCTCAGCCAGCAACCGAGCCCGGGAGCTGGATGGGGGCACAGCAGGGCCCCCATCCCCGCCCTCCATTCGGAGCACGCCCTGCCCCGAGCGCTGTCAGAGTGCAAGGAAACGCCCGAGACGACGTCTCCCGCAGGGTCGGAGGTCGTCTGCGGGGACCCCGCCGCAGCCGCCGCCCTGGCCACACCTCCATCCAGGAAGCGGCCAGGGCCTTAGAACGGGGGTCAAGGGGCCGGTGAACTTGAGCCGGGCTGCCTGCAACGGCCGCCGCCCCCTCCCGCGCCGACAGGCACTCACAGGTGACGATGGGCTTGTTCTCCATGGTGTAGATCACCGGCGGCAGCGGCTCCTCAGGGGCGTCCATGGGCGTCCGGCGTCACCGGCCCGGCCCTCCGCGCCCCATGGGCAGCCCCGAGGCCGCACCCGGCCAGCCCGAGCCTGAGCGGCACCCCCCGCCGCAACAGCGACGCCTGCCCGGCCGCGGGAGGAAGCTCCCTTGCCGGCCGCCTGCAGCTGCCGGCCTCATTCACTTCCGGTACCGGCTCCGCTGCGGTACCGCTTCCGGGACGCGCGTCTTAAAGGGGAGGGCTTCCCGCCCGAGTGAGCGCTGTCCTCCGACAGAAAGGCGGCCAGGCGGGGCGGTGTACTGAGTAGGAAGGCGGCCGCGGATGAAAGTGGGCGGGGGGCGGCTGCTGGCAACTGTGCGGAGCTGTAGTGGCGGCACTGCTGGGAGCCGTCCCGGGGACGGGCGTCTCCCTTGGGCGGACCGGGCACCTGCCCTCCGGGAGCGAAGGGGACACCGCGGGGCTCCCACAACATCTTACCTTCTGGAGTGTACGGCGCCCAGGGTGGGTGCACGTGGCCGCGAGGGCCCCCTCCACCTCCCCGCCCCTCCCCACACCTGGTGACGCCGGCGGGGCCCCACTGAGCCTTCCCAGCCCACCACGCAGACTCCCTGGCAGCTATGGGAAGTGGGGGTCGCTGATAGCAGGTGGACAGGGACATGACCCCAGGGGGCAATGACAAGGACGTGTGGACTCGGGGATGACCCTGGCTGGGGGTGAAGGGAAGGTGTCACTGGCAATGACATGTAGACACAGGCAATTTCTCATCGTGTGGGCCTGCGGATAGGCCGGCCTTGTTATTTTTACCCTGCGCTGGAGGCCTCGGGCGGAATCCGTTGAGACACGGGATTAATTCCCTCCACTGAGCTGAATGGCAGTTAGCCCTTGCAAAACTCCCTGTCTTGTGTTTTCTTGTTGCACTGGTCTTATGAAGTAACATTGCCATAAAGTAGAACAAGATTACTATCTTCTCACTACAGCCACAAACCCTACAGCACCCCAGTGCTCCCTCCAGCCTCACTTCCAAGGCCAACTTGCCACAGATCCTTCCAGATCCGCCTCTCTGAATTTTCACAGCATATTGACTCCACTCCTGTTAGCCCTCCTTTCCCTGTGTCCCTGACACTGGAAACGTTTTGACTTTTTAGTGATGTGCCTTTTACTTGTGTCTCCAGCCTGCACCCTTCCCAACCCAGCGACACAGCGCCTTCATGGAGTAGGCAATGGTACACATTTTGGGATTGCCACAAAATGGAACCTTACTTTCAACTGCATTTAAGTTTCTTGTGTAAGGAAAGTATGCCTAGAGTAACTTTTGCAAATGTAATAAAGTAAATGGATACGTGAAATGGGCTGAGTGTGAACACAGCTGCCAAGTGTGTGGGGGTAGTGCAGCACGGTGCACCAGAACTGGGTGGGGGGCCTAAGATCAGAGCTGGGGTGGCTGGAAGCCGAGAGGCAGGCAGAGCACCGGGAAGAAGGGGCTAGGTGGGGGTGGAGAGCCAGCGTCTGTGCGAGGGTCCCTGTAAGTCCTTGGCTTTTGCTGGGCTCAGAATGTAGGGTGAGCCTCCATGTGGCTTACCAGGAAGAGGCTGTTACAAAGTTGAGAATGGCGGGAACGGGAGAGGTCACACGGGGCCACAGAGAAGACGGCACTAATGCCTCATGAACACCCAGTTCAACAGGGGCCCTCCACCGAGGGCCACGTGCCTGGGTCAGCAACTTTGTCTGGGATGGCCCAGATAAAGTATTTTGGGCTTTAAGGCCATACACAATTTCTATTACACGTTTTTTTCTTGGGTTTTTTAAAAAATAATCATTTAAAAATATAAAAACTGCCCTAGCCAGCTGGCCCAGTTGGTTGAAGTGTTGTCCTGTACACCAAACGTTTGCAGGTTCAGTTCCGCATCAGGGCACATACTCAGGTTATGGGTTCAATCCCCAGGCCGGGCACATATGGGAGGCCATCAGTTGATGTTTTTCTCTCACACGGATGTCTCTCTCTCGCCCCGCTTCCTTACTCCCTGTCTAAAAATCAATAAAAACATTCTTGGGTGAAGATTAAATATATTTTATGTAAACTATTCTTAGCTCAAAGGCCATATGAAAACAGGCCATGGCCAAGGGTGGCCTGTGAACCCTCTCTAACCCCTGCCCTAAAATCAGGCCTACGCTACACCTACCTTAAGAAAACGTGCAGCAAAGCCTTGACAAGATCGGCGAGAGAGATGTGCACACGGAATCCCGCCAAGTAGGGTAACCTAGGACATTTCTCACATCCAGCCCAACAAAGAGTAAAGCCAAGCCTATACAAGGTCAAGGTGATAAAGACAATAATTGACCTGCCAACTACCACAAATGTCAGGACTCTTCTGGGGAAGATGAACCAGAGTCGCTACAACTTATAATTTACCAATGTCTGATATATACCAAAAGATGTACTAGATGTGCAAAATCCAGAAAGTAGAAACCACAGTCAAGAAAAAAAGTAGTCAGCTGTGGCTGGCATAGCTCAGTGGATTAGGCGTGGGCCTGTGAACCAAAGCATTGCTGGTTCAATTCCCAGTCAGGGCACATGCCTGGGTTGCAGGCCAGGACCCCAGTAGGGGGTGCAAGAGAGGCAACCACACACTAATGTTTCTCTCCCTCTCTTTCTCCCTCCCCCTCTCTCTAAAAATAAATAAGATCTTAAAAAAAAAAAACTAGTCAATAGAAACCACCTCCCAGATAGTTCAGATATTGTATTTACAGATAAAGACTATAAAGCAGCTATAATATATATATATATATATATATATATATATATATCTCCAAAGAATTACATGAAAATATGGTTTTAATCAGAAAGGAGAAAGGGGCTCACCACAAAGCTGATAGCAAGTATAAAAAAGGTTGGAAATTCTAGAACTGAAAAATACGACTGAAATGAAAATTTTACTGCATTGGCTTAATAGCCTATTGGAAATAGAAGAAATGGACGATCCTAAAGACAGATTGATACAAATCATTCCACCTGAAAAAGAGAAAAAGGATTGAAGAAAAATGAGCAGAGCCTTAGAGATCTCTGGGACAATATAAAGGGCCCTAATACCATGTCATAAGTGTGTCAGAAGGCGAAAAGACTTAAAATAGGGCAGATACTTTATTTGAAAAAAATAATGGCCAATATCTACAAATTCATGAAAAAGATCGATACATAGGTCAAGAAACCCAGCAAAACCAGAATTCACACAAAGGAAAACAAAGCACATCCCAGGCAAACTGTCGGAAACCGTGAAGAGGAAAACCTTGACAGCAGCCCACCAGAAAGACACGGTACATTCTGGGGGAACGATGGTAAGAATTTCCATCGTCTCCTCATCAGACACAATGAAACCAGAAAACCATGGTATAAACCAGCCAAGCGCTGAGGGTTAAAAACTCACCCACAACTCTGTGTCCAGAAAAAATACCCTGAAAACTAAGGGCAAATAAAGGTACATTCAGGTAAAGCTGGGAGAATCTGTGGCCAGCAGGCAGGTACGAGGAAACATGCTAAAGGATGTTCTTCAGGACAGAAGGACACGTGGTGGACGTATAGGAGGGAAGGTCAGCCTCGCAAGCCATCAGCAAGGCGGTAAATGTCGTCGTTATGCTTTTTTCTTCCCAAAATGCCCCCCGGGGACACACACACCTAGTAAGTCCGTGTGATGGTTTAACAATGCCTGTATAAGACACGGCAGCGACGGCACCAAGGACGGGGTGCACGGAGGACTCGCACGTTTACAGTCTGCTGTGCCCGCGGAGTAGGGGCTTTCAGGTGAGGAGTGAGGAGTGGGGGCTGGGAGGGCTCTCACGCACGTGGAGAGAAGACCGGAGTAATACAGTAGCGGCTGGAAATAGAATTTGATCTAAAGATAGCCATCCCTAGAGGAAAACTCCAAAAAAAAATTTTCTTAAGGGTTTGGCTAAGACGCCAGGAGAAGTAAGATGGGAAAACTAGAAGACATGTGATTAACCCAAAGGAAGGCAGGAAAGGAACGGTGGACGAAGAAACAGCAGAGCGGGACTTCCAGCAAGATGGAGGAATAGGTGGATGCACCGTACCTCCTCGTACAACCAAGATTAGAAAACCAATAATTTACTATCAGAATAACATCCAGATCCGGCAGAGGATTTATCTGAATGGAAGTCGGGCAGCCAAGAAGTTGAAGTAGACGCGTTCATCCGGACTGGTAGGAGAAGACGAGCCGGCGGGCGCGGGGCTGGGTCCACGACGCGCGGAGGTCGGGGGAAGGTTTGGCGCGAAATCGGCGCAAAAGCCATCTGGGGGCTCAAGAAGGCAGCGGTGATCCCTGAGTACGCAAGCTGCGGCTGGGGGACCCAGAGGGGCAGCGATTGTGGACCAGGGCAGGACTCGTGGCCCGGAAGCCCAGACAAGGGTCTGAGTCCAGGGGAACGGAACTACCGCCATTGTTTTCTCCCGCCCCGCTCCCGCGCCCGCCCCGCCCCCACTTATAACGTCACAATCTAGCGACCGGGGTGCTCAGCCCTGGTGAGCACCTAAGGCTCTGCCCCCCCACCGTAACAAGAGCAACCAGACCGGAAAATAAAAGGAGAGACAGGGGAAAAAAAAAATATGTTTTCAACAGAGCAGATCAGTCCCCCAGGACTCATCCTTTTGAGCGACCAAGAATTAGCCAGTCTATCAGATGCACAGTTCAAAACACTGGTGATCAGAAAGCTCACGGAACTGGTTGATTTTGGACGAAATTTAGATGAAAGAATGCAGATTACCATAAAACAGATGCAGGAAGACACGCGGAGGAGAGCCAATAGTGAAAGGAAGGAATATGAGTCTCAAAACAATACAGTGGACCAGAAGGAAGATACAATCAACCAAGCAGGAAAGCACGATGAAATAAGAATTCAAAAAATTGAGGAAAAGATTAAGAGCATCCAAGACACCTTTAAACGTTCCAATATCCGAATTATAGGGGTACCAGAATTGGAAGGGGAAAAGCAACAGATTGAGCACGTATTTGAACAAATAATAAAGGAGAACTTCCCCAATCTGGCAAAGGGAACAGTCTTCCAAGAAATCCAAGAAGCTCAGAGAGCCCCAAAGAAGTTGGACCCAAGAAGAAACACACCAAGGCACATCATAATTACATTAGCCAAGGTAAAAACGAAGGAGAGAATCCTAGAAGCAGCAAGAGATAAGGGGACAGTCACCTACAAAGGAGTTCCCATCAGACTGTCAGCTGATTTCTCCAAAGAGACCTTACAGGCAAGAAGGGGCTGGAAAGAAATATTCCAAGTCATGAAAGACAAGGACCTACATCCCAGATTGCTCTATCCAGCAAAGCTCTCGTTTAGAATGGAAGGGCAGATAAAGTGCTTCTCAGATAAGGTCAAGTTAAAGGAGTTCATCATCACCAAGCCCTTATTTTATGAAATGCTAAAGGGACTTATCTAAGAAAAGAAGATAAAGAAAAGACATGTATAGTAAAAGGACAGCAAACTCACAAATATTAACAACCACACCTAAAGCAAAACCAAAAGAAACTAAGTAAACAATTAGAACAGGAACAGAACCACAGAAATGGAGGGCACATGGAGGGTTAGCAGCAGGGGGGTGGGAGGAGAAGAGAGGGGGAAAAGGTATAGAGAATAAGTAGCATAGAATGTAGGTTGAAAATAGATAGGGGGAGGGCAAGAATAGTACGGGAAATGTAGAAACTAAAGAACTCATAAGTATGACACATGGACATGAACTAAAGGGGGAAATGTGGGTGGGAGGGGGTACAGGGTGGAGGGGAGAGAAGGGGGAAATGGGACAACTGTAATAGCATAATCAATAAAATATATTAAAAAAAAAAAAGAAAAGAAAAAGAAACAGCAGAGCGGACCATGCAGATGGCCTGTCGGTGCAGGAAAGGAGGCTCAGCCAAGGAAGTGCAGATTGAAGTGGCAACATCTCACTTCGCGTCTCCTCACGCAGCTCACGTGGTGTGTTTCTTAAAAACCTGACAGCACCACACGTAGCCTCCAAGCCCAGGTCTCCAGGTCGTGGGTCGGTTCCCACAGAGAGGTTGTCCAGCGCCTCTGAGAAAACAGTCACACAGCTGTTCCTGGGTGGCGGCACAGACCCCGTGTCCCGCCCCCCCCCCACCCCGCCCCTGGGCCGGCCCTGGTGGGGAGGAAGAGTTTCCCTTCGGGAGGGAGCCAAGGGCAGGGCGAAGCTCTCCCCCACGTGGTTTTAGGCGACTCCCAGGCTCAGGGCCAGTGAGAGGACTCCCGGGCTGTTTGCTCTCCGAGCAGCACTATCCTGTTCTTTTCTCACATGGGAATTTAGAAAGTGCTTGAATTCAGCACAAATATTGCCTTAGCAATTCCTTTCATCGTGGGGAAAAGGGTGGTATCGCTATTAATCGATGTCCATTCTTTTCTCAGATTCTTTTGTCCCGAGACAGCATTTGTTGTTCTTTAAAGGTTGCCGGAACCCAGGGCCAGATGGCCTTTCCTGGTAGCCCGTTGCGCTGTGTCCAGGCTGCAAAGAGCCTGTTCAATTATGTATCGGGAGGCAGCCGGTGCCGGGCCTGCTCCGTCCCACTGCTCAGGCCCCCTCCGCCCAGCCAGCGAGCGCCCCCAGCACGCTCGCTCAGAATGGCCCGGGCCTAGAAGCAACCCAGACGCCCTTGGATGGGGAACTAGTTAGATGTACTGCGGTCCGCCCACACCACGGAACAGAACACTACGCCGCGATCAGAAGGACCGAGCTATTCATGCGCATGACGACCTGGGTGAGTCTTGAGAGAAGGACGCCGCCTGCAAAACGTCCAACCTCGGACAGCCGCCCAGTGTGTGAATCCGTTTATAGAACATTCCTGCAGCGACCCATTGTGAAAGGAAAGGACAGGTGAGTGGTTCCCGAGGGCTAAGGAGGGGTGTAGGGTAGACCGGAAGGGGCGTGTCTGTAAAAGGCAACACGGAGAATCTTCGTGGGGACCCTACCCGTGTCCACATCCTGGATGCGATGCTAGACTGGAGTTGTGCAAGACGTCACCCCCGGGGGGATCTGGGATCCCTCTTACAACTGCCCATGAACCTACATTATCGCAACATAAAAGTTTCATTAAAAAACCCAACTGACCTTACAGTAGTAACATGTGAGTCTCCAAAGAATCCACCAGGTAACCTGCATGTCGCTGCCTCTCTGTTTAACACCTCTCTCCCCCCTAGGGGCAGCACAGTGCTGGGCTTCCGGGTCAAAGGTCATCTCCCTGTGCATTTAACGTGTACATTTCACCAAGCCTTCCGAAGTCAATGTCTTCGGACAGGCCAATAATCCACAAAGGAAATAGAATAAGTACCACTTATGTACAGAAATAATCTGCCTCATGGAGTAATCAAGGAGATGCCATATAAACTTTTTTCCCTACAATTATCAAAAACTGGGAGAAAAAAAAAGAGACGCGCTAAGGAAGGGGAGGGTGTGGTAACCCGGCAGAAGAGCAGGCTGGGCACCTCGGGAGACTCTCTGAGGTGCCACCTTTTTAAAAGACAGTGACACCCTTTTGCCCTTTGATCCCCAGACTAGACTTCTAGAGCTCTTTACGGAGTCTCTCCCAAACCTTTATGGATTAAGAATGCATCTTGCAGCATCGTTTGCAGTGTCAGCTAAAAATTGGAAATGACCTAAAATGAATATCCATTTCAGAAATACCTATGATGTTACTTAAGAAAAGTCGATCCCTGGATCGTAAAACGCCCTGCCTGGCAGTGACAGTGATCACTGCTGCCACTGTTTTTCTGTCATTATTGGAGTGGCCACCTTGGTGGACGTTTGCCAGAGAGAGAGGGACCCACCACTGCCCGGCCAGGAGAACCGTGACAGCGGAGGACCAGACAGGCTAGAATTCAGGCGTTAGCAGCGGAGAAAACCATGGCCGGCACCTGCCTGCAATCTCACCTGAATCCTGGACCTCTCTAGACCTCTGGTTTAAAGTCTCCTGAGCATTTTAAAAGGAATAAACATGGAAAAGGAGGTGAGAGGTGGTAGATAGGATCGCCACCACATAAAAGCAAAAACTCAGAAGAGATGGGAGGAATGGATCAGCATGCTGGCAGTGCCTGTCTGGGGTTGGAGGGGACTTGGTCCCTCCACATTCCACCACTCTCTGCCCTCTTTGCCGATCTGCAGGAGCCGGCTGTCCGCAGGAGGGCGCGCACTGTGGTCAGGCGGCCGACGCTGAGCGGGGTGTATGGACTTGGAAGCACTCCTCCCGTCTCCGGAGTCCCAACTTTCTCATCTGAAAGCGGGGCTCACGGCAGAGCGTTCCCTGCAAAACGTGCATCCCACGCAGCCGAGCCCCACCAGATTCCTGTCTCCGTTTCACAGAGGGGAAGTGGAGGCACAGACCCTTGCGGGGGAGCAGAGCCTGGGGCTCGGTCGCACGGGGACACGGTGAGCTCCTTACTCATGGCAACTTGGAGCCAACAGGAGGTGAAGGGCACAGTGAGAATGCAACCCGGGCCCGGGGCCCACGAGTCCTCAGCATGGTTAGCTGTGAAGGTCCTTGTGTGTTAGTCTCATAAAGAGCCCGCTGTCCACATTCACTCGTACGGAAACGATGTCCTCGTCCCAGGTTCGATTCTGCATTTGTGACTTGAATAATTAGCGATGATGCAATCAAACCTGGCACCGTGGAGGGCCTTTCTGGACATTCTGTTCAATGCTGCTATTTTTAGCTCCGTTGCCTTTTCCTTGGCTTTCTGACAGCCTGGATTCTTGCTCTCCCCTTTCAAGCTGAGGTTCTCCTCCAAGAAGCCTGTCCATGCCCAAGGCTCCCGTCCCTCACTGGTATCCCTCCTCAGTGGGGGTGGGAGGCAGCGAGCAGGGGTGACCACACTGCTGCAGACCCTCATCCGTCCTCACCCGCCTTTTCAGGCTGTTCTCAAGCCCAAGGAGCCACCCCCTGCCCTGGTGGTAGAAGCCAGCTGTACTGTAGCCTGGCTTCGCTTTTGGGTGCAGGGCCCACGCCTCTTGTGCCAGCCCCTGGCACATGTAATATCAGGATGACAGGAGCCAGGAGAGGAGAGGTGAAGGGAAGGCCAAGTTAAGGGCGGGGCTGCCCACAATGACAACTTCAAGGGCACCGAATCTTCATTGGAACAGGTGGGAAGCGTGGTGTCGGCTCACCCAGATTTCCATGCATCTCTTCCCACCCAAGCGGCCCAATGTAAGGTTGCCCAGTGACAGTCCTATGGATGCGCACAGACTCCAGCAGACACGTGGGGTGCCCGGGCCACGTGCCCTCAGCTCATTCCGATTGAACTGTTGCGGGGCAGCCCAGCACTCTGGGACTTTCAGGAGTTCCCCTTTCCTGCCCGAGGCCGGGGACCTTTTCCAAGGATGCAGAGCAGGCCAAGCCGTGCCAGGGAATTGGCACCACCAGGTCCTTCCCCACCAAGTGGGCAGATCAGTCTGCCAAGCTCCTGGTGCTCAGAGTGCACGGTGCACGGCTTCCCAGCAGGGCTGAGCCCACAGGGACGACCAACAATGACAGGCACTGTCATGGCCCCTTGCCCTTCCCTCCTCACCCTCCCCACTCCCTTCCTCCCCTCTCCGGGGCCACCTACAAGTAAACCACCTGCACCCCCGACCTCGAGTCCTCGCTCGGAGACCACTATGGTTCTGATGCCCACGCACACTGCCCAGCCCCCACCGGAGAGGGCCAGCCACGGTTGCCCAACTGTGCCTAAAACAGATGCATCCTTGGCCTGGTCACTGAAAATCAATGATTCGTTTATTGTTTCAATGCTTAATGTTTAATATGCTGCTTCAGAGCTTGGCTGGCTCAGAACCACCTGTAATAAATGCTTCGTGTGGAGCGTTGAGAGTACTTAATGGTTATAAATAGAACACCCAGTTGCTCCCTGGGTCCTTGCAGGGCGTATGGGGACAATGGGTGAGGGCCGCAGCTCTGAGGCAGGCTGGGTGGCTGTCCCGGCCAAGCGCCCGCAGGCCCCAGCCCCACCCTGGTGGGATGTGAAGGCCTCCCTCAAGGGGTCAGCCCGCCCGAGCGGTCCCGGCAGAAGGGACCAGGAGCTCCAGACCATGGGGACAGAATACCAGCAGAGCTGGGCGGGCACGCCTCACAGTCCTGGGGCGTGGACATGGGGACCCAGAAGCTTCCCGAACCCCATGCTCCTGGCGTTCCACGGGGGCCCCCTTGCATAGGCCTGAGGCTTCATCACCTCCGTTTCCAGCTCCCCTCCCTCTCTGGAGAGTGGGGGAGGGGCTGAAAGCTCCAAGTTGCCCATCACGGCTTAGTCCTTCTGGGGACGGACCCGTCAGGAGCCCACGCAGTATCACCTCATTAGAACAAAGCGGCTCCTGGTGTCCTTATTGCTGAGGAATGGACAAGGGTTTCAGGAGCTCTGTGTCCATCCATCTGTCCAGGAGCAGTGGGCCCGGGAGAGTTGAAGAGAGACTTTCTGGACCACAGAACCTCACACCCTGAGGGCAGGGCACCCTCCCAACCCCGGAGAGTCACGTGTGGCTCGAGAGGTGGGCACGTCTCCTTCCAGACCAACGCCGTTGTCGCTGGTCCAGGGGGCGCTCCTTTCTGGTTGGCCACAGCAGGAGAGGGTTTGAGCGGGAGAGGACGGTACTTCGTGCCTGCACTGCCATCTCAGGTCCCCTCCTGAGATGCAGTTTCTCCGTCCTGTCCGCGTGGCAGGGTCACCGGGGGCAGTGCCACTTCCTCATTCTGTATAAGGGTGGAGGGTCCATCTGATGGCCTTGGGCTGGCCCCGTGGGTCAGGTTTCTTACAAAGTCCTGAGCAGGGGACTGACCGCCTAATTGGAGACACCATCAGGATGCTTGCCAGGAAATAAGACGACGTAACACACAGTCTGTGGGGGGATCTGTGTCCTGGAGGCTTCCTGGTCCTGAGCTGACACTGACGGCCTGGGGGGAGCTGGACGAACCCTGCGCAGGTGTGCGGAAGCACCCCAAGTCCTTTGAAGTCTGAACCCCTGTGCCTCCATGGCAGGGCGCAGACAGGAGAGCCCCACCCCAAGCTGCTCCCCTGGTGGAGGGCTCAGATTGTACAGTCGTTTTGCAAACAGGCTGGACACACCTGGCTAGAGCTGGCTGTGGCCTCCGCCTATCCATCCCAGCCCCTGTTTAAAGTCTTCAAGGGCACCCCCAGGCTCCAGCAGACGCCTCCCGGTTTGGAGTGCTCTGGGCCCCTGGAATCCCCTCCTCTGACTCCCAAGGCTTCACTTGTGTCACACTCTGGCCCCGAGGGGAAGAGGACAGACCTGAGACAGTATGGGTTCTTGCTTCTCCTGGACGGAGCAATCATCTCTGGCCGCAGGCTTACATACCTGTTCTGCAAGACGCACCCTTGTAGAAGGCCATTTGAGGGCCTCACTGGACTGCACGGTGTGATCTTAGGGGGTCAGGCTCAGCTCCACACAGCCGTGGAACCCCTGCAAGCCACACGCAGGATTCTCCCCGGGAGGGGGTGGGGCTGAAGACCCCATATGTCACACATCCCGTGTGTTCCACACTCTCTGCCCACTTTCCATAAAACGTGCCCCTGGGGTAACACTCCTGTGGGTGCAGCACTCTCCCCCCTCCTGGTGGAGCCGGGGGCCGGATCAAGAGACATCACTAGCCCCTCTGAGAAGTCACAGGGCAGTCTGATTTCTTTAGTCTTTGGGGAGCACTTCTTTCTCTCCGCAAATCCCCCTGCCGCATGGGTCACCTGGACACCCCAGTGTCCTCTGGCAGTGCACCAGGAGGAAGCATGAAAGTGAGAATGATTCAGGAGCATAGGCTTGTGATTTCACCCCATTTCCTAATGGGGTTGCTCTTAAGTGACCCCCCACTTTCTCCTATTCTTTGTGTGTGTGTACACATATGTGCACCCGTGTGCACATGCTGGTACATGTGTGCACATGTGGGTGTATATACAGACACACGGGTGCCTATGTATGCATGTGTGTGTTGTGGGCCCGCATGGGTTTGTGTGTGTGTGTGTTGGTACATGTATGTATGCCAGCATGTATGTTCAGGGGTACGTGTGTGACCATGCTCCCACGCACTTCTCATCACAGTGGGCGGCCAGGGGCGGACTCACACATGCCACGTTCCCCCGGCAGGGTCAAAGCAGAGGCGGGGCCTGGGCCAGCAGCGGCAGGCGGGATCAGCCCATGGCCCGGGCATCCCAGGTGTCTGTGGGTCTGAGGGTGACTTCCATAGCTACTCGTTTCCACCCAGGGACGCTCATGCTCAGATAGGGCCAAGAGCACAAGTGAAGCAAAATGGTGCACACAGGGGTCAAGGGGGTGACCCCACCCTCCCATTCCAACATACCAGGTGGCACCAGGGAGGAACCTTTGGTTTCATCTCCTGTGTTACATCGCCCCAAGTTTCACACCTATGTGTTCGGTGCACATGCATGTCCACATGAATGCATGGACACAACATATGTGCATGTACTGGTACATGTATGCTCTGGGTTCAGGGTATATTTTTAAAATAAGTCGCAGTTAGATGTGACGGCCTGTCTGCACCCAGCCTTTCCGGTTCTCAGGGGGCTGAGTGTGGACCCCACACAGAGCAGAAGCACGACACCACGGCAGTTCCCAGAGCAGAAGTGAAGCCATGAGTCTTTTAGCTCGGTTTATTTTCCCTCAGACAGACCAGTGCACCCCGGTAATAGCTCTCGGTTCTAACCAGTGTTCTGTTCTTTATAATAAAAAAAAAAAGAAAAAGAAGTCCTTGGTTTTCTCCATAGAATAAATTTTTACAAAAAAATAGCTTTTGATGTCTACATGCCTACTTTAGAAACCCTTTTGTCCTTGATGGCTTTTTTAAAAAAGACCTGTTTCAGGCAGAGACAGACATGTCACAGACTTTATGCACCAACTGCCTTCCTCCAGACGGTGGCGCCCCTTCTCCAACTCCCCTCGGAAGGCAACCGGTATGAAGAGGGGAGGGGAGACAAGTGCACGCAGCTGGGGGCGGGGGGGGGGGGGGGGAGGGTCCCCCGCAGAGGACGGGGAGCAGGGAGGCCCATGCAGCTGCCAGCCCCGTAGGCCACTGAGCGCCCAAGGTCCTGTACTTCCCTGGGGGGAAAAAAATCTATGCAGACTAGAGACAAAGGAACAGGAGACAGACAGTCGCGTTCTCTTACATGGCAGATATTTTATCCCTCTCTCTCACAGCAGCAACTTTAATAAATAAGTATGACGCCTGCAGCGTTTTATCTGGAACACGGCGCCACTCCGGCGGGCTGACGCACGCCCGTGTACAAAGCGATCTTCGCGGAGCATGGCGAACAGTCGGGGTTTGGGGACACAGGCTTTTAAAATCTAAGTCAGCACACCCCCCACCCCCGCCCCGGCTCCTATAGACCAAAAATACCTCTGTCTCCAACTACATAAAGGTTGTGAGTAGCAAACTTGTAAAAAGGAAGTGTACAAAAGGAACGTCCATAAACACATTTGCACCCTGTAGACGACGTGCCACCCTTTGAGACCGGCCAACGGTCAGCTACGGCAGATTGTCGGCGTCTGCCATACGCACTGGGGTCGATGGTTTGTGTGGTTTTCCACAGAGAGCTTCTCGTTTCCACGGACAGCACTTGCTGACGGCCTTCGTGTTGAATGATTAGTTGGTGGTACGAAACTTGCTGACGGTCTTTGTGATTAAGAAGCCAGCTGCATTTCCTGGCATGTAGGCAAGTAACATTTGATTGTCGCGATGTAGCAGTTCTGAGACAATAAATACAAGCAGATCGGATGCATTTCCTCATTGTATCAAGTAACTCCAGTTTAATACAATTTAGTGCATTTCAGTATCTCATTCACAGTTTGACTTCTGTCCAAATACTTACGCAAGGAAAAGTTAAGAAATGAACAAGTTTACGAGAAAAGAAAACTCCAGGTGAACTTGTCATTTACAAAGCTTAAAAATTTAAAGCCATCCAATTGTCCTGGAAAAGAATGCGTGGCTGCCGCTGGGGCTGACTGGGGTCAGCTTCTCCGGTACTTCCCGGGTTCCCTGAAATAATCTTGTCCTTGAATTTCCCGAGTGGTTTGTGAGAAGGCCGCCATGTTCAACGACTCAGCTGGTGGCAACCACTTGTGCTAAAACCCAATTCACAGTGTCCACCCCCTCCATCAAGGAGAACCCAGTGTGACACCTTCTACCCAGACACTGTCCCTGTGTTTCTGCATCCTGGCCCTGTTGTGCAAGAATGTGAAACCCGGATGTTCGCATGCACCCTGGCAGTCCCGAGCAGGGTTTGGGACAAAGCCTGGCCCAGGCCCAGTGGGTGGTATGGCCAGGAGTGGGGTTGGAGGACCCAGGCCTGGGCATTCGGAGAGGCTGGCCTTCGCTTTGTGAGTTAACTTGCTAGACAAAGGGGCAGGCACGTGGGCCAGGGACGTGCTGTCTCCAGAGGGAAGGAAGGCGGGCACGGCGGGCCCAGCTCTTTCAGTCCTGAGCCTGGTGACAGGGCAGGAGAGTTGGAAGCCAACTCACACCATTGGACGCTAGGTGCTGCATGCTGGGGGGAGCATGCACTAGTGGGTGAGAAGTTCGCAGCGTGAGTTCACGCTCGGGGTTGAACGATTCAGCTGCAAGCCGGCTGGGCTGCAAGATTCTATTTGGCTTATCCTATAGGTGCCTCGGGCAGAGACAAAGCAACATGCAGAGAGTTACTCATTCTTCACCCCAAATCTGACATAATCATCAGTCACGTGGGCGTGGACGGCCTGGCGACAGCTCCCGAACGCACGCACTTGTGCCCGCCGCTTTTCTTCAGACCGACGCCACGCACAGCGACGGAGCGAATTCGAGGAAGGTCCTCCCGCCTCGGTGCACAGGCGGCGACCAGGGACAAGGCAGATTATTCAGAATTAATCAGTGACCACACCTGCATTCATGTTTGTTTGTTTGTTTTACAAGAATGTGCTGTGTACATTGTTGCTTTGTCATTATTTAGTGGTTTCTACGTTCAGAGCTCGTATCAACCAGATCCCATGCTTCCTGAGGACGGGGCCTGGGAAGCACCTCGGACGGGGCCGTGCGTCTAGCGTGCTGCCACCGAGCACTGGGCGGCCAGTGCTGCTTCTCGGGGTTAAAACTCCCCAGGGGGGAGCGACTCCACACGCTCCGCCAGGCCTGTTTGGAGAAAAAGAGGGCGCACAGAAAGAGACAACTCTATGACCTGCTGTCCCTCTGGTCGGCCAAGCCTTCCCCAGCATCTGCTCGCTTGCGAGCAGCGCGCACAGTCACCGCGCACCATGCCATCCGAAAGACCCCGCAGAGGGGAGCCAGAAAGTCCCCAGGTGCTGGTGGCTGCTACAAAGTCACCATGGAAATATCACAGTCACCTTAGAAGCCCCTGGAACACCCCAAAGGGGCCCTGGAGAACTGCAACTTTCTCCCCAGCTAGACACAGGGGCTAGCCCCACGAGCCAAACTCCACGCACTGGGCAGAGCCGAGACCTGTAGGTGGAAGATGACAAAGGGCTTGGAACCTGGCACCTGGGAGTGGGGCCTTGCCCTGAGCTGAGAAACACGCAGCCAGTGACCACCCCCCCCGACCCCGCCTCACACACGCCCCCCTCCCCTGCAGGATCAGCGAGCCGGCTCCAGAGGCACGCTGCCAGCCACAGAGCCTGCCCCAGCGGGGAGGGCCAGCACACAGCGCCCAGCCCTAGACTGACCGAGAGCAAGTGTAGAGGGAGCCCCCGGGGCCCGCAGCGCCTGCCGGCAGCAGCAACCAGCACGGCCTGTTCCGACGCTTGGAACATGAATTGGACATGACAACTCCAGCAACAGATGGAGCTCGGGGGTGGGTGTGAAGGCAAAGAAGAAAGAAAAGCACTACTCTGCAATTTATTAATTTGTAAAAAACTAAGAGCTCCCCTCCCCCTTTTCTTCTGAAGTCAATGGAAGGCGAGAGGCACCTTCTCAAAAAAAAAAAAAAAAAAAAAGCCTGAAACATTCGTGCTGTAGTTTTTATTGCTCCCGAAGGGCTTAGGGTGTGATGCGCGAGCTGCTCTGGGTCAAATCAGAAGGAATCGCTGAGATTTGAAACCTACACCCTGGTCTTGGTCTCTGCTTACGGAAGAGTCTGTACTGCTCATGAACTCCACGTAGAACTCGCACATTATGTATTAATTTCCAGCGGAAGGAACTTATCTTGGAAACCAGGACTAGTAACTAACTAAGCAGTAAAAGATCTAAATTTGCTTTTTTTTTTTTTTCATAATGGCTCTGCCTAGGGGTACCCTCCTCCTTCCCCGTCTCATTGAAAACGTTTTAGGTATCGGCGACGTGGCGAATGACGCCGATGAACGCCCATAAAAACAGACGAGCAGCGCGCTGTGCGAAGACAAATCAACCCCAAAGTGGCCACTCGGCCCGGAGGGAGCAGGGGATGTGCTTTAAGACAGAGGCGAAAACGCCCCTGTCACCAAACCTAAAAATTCAGGAGCGTGTTGCTGTTACGAAGAATTGATGCCATCCTGATAAATCTTCCCAAAATACACACTTAGGGCCAACACATTATTATTTTTTTCCAATATAGTTTCTAATGTTTTTCATGTCTCTTTCCTCCATTTGTTTTCCTAGAAAATCCAACCCGCCTCTGTTCAGAATGCTGGTTACAGTGTATCAGAGAGAACACCCGTTATTTTCTTTCCCTTGCTAAAAAAAAAAAAAAAAAAAAAAAAAGATGAGGGGAATGTCACTTTAAAAAACTAACTTGAAAGTGCAAGAAGGAAGCCCAGTGCAGGTGGGTGGGAGTGGAGTAACTGAGCTGAGCCCCGCCAGGAGGCGGGGAGGCCCTCCGCCCCACTCCTCCGTCTGCCCAGCCGCTCCCAGCCCGGCCTCGGTATATCAAACCTTCACTTTCAGATCAGACGCCTCCCTCTAGGGCCATGCCTAAGAAGGAGGCTGAGAGGACAGGCCAAGCACAGGCTGTTGGGACCCTGGGGAGACACTCCACTGGGCACCTGTGGGTGTGGGCCCCGCCAGGCTGGGAAGCCGCCCACCTGGCCCTCCCCAGGGACACTTGTGCCTGCTCAGAGCAGGGAGGGTGACACTGGAGGGAGACAGGCTCACCCCCTCTCGTTTTCATCAGGGCCTTGAGAGACACCAAAAGACCCACCGTAAAAACAAAATCCCTGAAAGCCAACAAGCTGTGCGTTAGCAGCCTCCAACCACCTTTAGAAGAGATCGGGTGGTGACCTCGCTTTTAAAGCGGCCCTCGCACGTCCTGGGGGCCATGGGGCAAAGGCCTCCCTCCGGCACACTCAGCACCTCTGGGTCCTGGGCTCCCGGTCACGGGGGAGAGGACACCAGCCCAGCGTGGCCTCCTCCCCAGCACCCAGCAGAGGGACTCGGTCCGAAGGCTGCAGGGAGAAAGGGCCAGAGGAGCTCTGGGTGCGGGAAGAACGCTGCATCTCAGCGAGTCACCGGGCACCTCCACGCAGGGGCGGGTAGTAGCAGCCCGTGCGTGCCGCCAGCCCGGCACGGGCGCGCAGTCCCTCTGACACCCCGTGTGTGCTCGTGGCCCAGAGAACTCTCTCGGCAGCGTCCCTGCCCCCACCAGCTCCCCAGCTCCCCAGCTCCCCAGCCCCGCCGTCTGGAAGTGCAGGTGTTGGCTGTGCCTTGGGGAGTGGGGAGGAAGACCCTGTGACATTCATTCCCAGGAGCACTGGGGGGTCCCGAAGAGCGTTTGCTGGGGGTGCCGGGGAAGAGCTGAGGGGCCAGGGCGAGTTCCCGAAATCAGGGGCAAAAGCAAAAAACAGGACCTAACTTTAAGAAGAGAAAGCACTGGAGGCTCTCTCTGGCCGGCGGAGTCCTTGAGAGATGACGCTGGATGAGACCGGGTGCCCCGGGAGCCGCCTCCCCAGAGCGGACACCGCCATCCCCCACCCCGCCCGCCCCATCTCCCTCGGCGGCAGCGGCAGGCGGCCCTGCCGCGAGCTGCGGCTGTCTCCATCCGGCAGGCCTTCCGATCTCTTTACTCTTGGCTCAAGTTTATTGGTTAATATTAGTCACCAGTTAATAAGAAAAATAGTTTCTAAGTGTCTTTTTTTTTCCTCTCCGTACGTGTTGTTCTGTTTTTAATTGAGTTAATCGGATACCACCGTCAGGTTACGTGTGTTCAATCACAGCCATTAATTACTCCTTTTTCTTAAATTCTTGGTTTCCGTAGCTGGAGCCTTTCTCTATTTCGGTGACTCCTATTAGTCGGCGGACTCCAAAGGAAGCTTTAAAACAGGAGAAAGATGAGGTTAGACAGGTCAGCTGGGGACACCGTTCCTGGGGGGCCCGCGTGGGGGGCAGGCAGGCAGGCCCACTCCCGCTCCTCCCTCTGCCCCACGCGGGCCCGGGCGGCCTGTCCCCACGGAGCAGGCGGCTTCCGCAGCAGAGAGGCCAGAGCCCGCTCTCTGAGGCCCACGAGGCCCTGCCTGGACCCCCGGCTCCTTGCCACCTCCCAGGGTGCCGTGATTGTCTCTGGGCCTGGGTGCCTCGGCAGCGACACGGCAGACCCCGGCCCTGAGCTGTGAGGTCACGCGCGTCCCTTACCTGCCCCAACGAAGCCCAGGAACGTCAGGATCAGGAGGGGAGAGCCACTGGCAAAGACGCCCAAGACGAAGCTGAACAGAGGGGACAGGAGAACCGTGGCCCAGAAGAGGAAGTTCAGCAGCGTCCACGGCCGTCGGGCTGGCTTGAACTGCTCCCCCGGAAACACGCCCTTCTGGTTGTACGCCTCCTGCAGGGCATCCTGCGCGGGTCCACAAGAAAGGCAGTGTCTTTGCACGCGGCCCTCCTCACAGAGGGACAGCTGTGCTGACAGCGAGACACGGCCCGGCCTGTGACGGGCCACGGAGAAGGGCGAACCGTGTGCTGCGGGTGGGAGAGGAAGCCGGCGTGGCCTGCGCGGAGAGCCTCGGCTGCCTGTACCACCAAAACCTGTAAAAACGCAACCCCTTCGACCTGGCATGTCTCCCAGGAAAATGATGAGACTGCGCCTGGCACAAAATGGGCACAGTTCACAAAATGCGACCCCGTGACCCACCGGGTGTGCGTGCCAGGCCCCTCGCCCTCTCCCCCTGTGTGTCAAGGGCAGGGGTGCCAGCCACAACCTGCCGGGGGTCCAGCGGCCGGCCAGGGAGAGGTCCTGGCATCGCCCCGTGCCAGCTCTGTCACCACATAAACTCACTCTGCCCCTCCTTCCTGTAGGCGAATGACAGGAGGGAGGAGCGGCGAAGACACAGGGAGGTGACGCCGACAGGGCTGTGTGGGCAGTGGCCCGGGGACTCGCTCTGCACACCGAGCAGGACGGGGGCGCCCAGCAGGACAGACTTCTCTGCAGCCACCGCACAGCACGTGCTGAGAGGAGGTGCGCCGTGGCATTTGAGGTGCCGAGGGGTCCCACGTAAGCAAAAAAATATGCACGGCCAGGTATCTGTACAGGACCACGGGGAGTGCGGTGTTGTCTGCTCTTATTTTCATTTGCTTTTTGGCATTCAGTCTTCCACAGCTCTGTTTTGTGTTGTATAAAAATGCAGGTGGGGGCCTGACAAACACCCGGCCTCACAGCCTCATGCAACTCGTAGACGGCTGCCCCCCCTCCGCAGGAAGCCTCGAGGGGCCAGGGCACCCTTGCCCTCCAGGCGCATGCACACTCCTCGGGGCGACTGCAAGCCCCTGCCCCGAGTGGGCCCCGGCACGTCCCTGCCAGTTCAAGCCCACTGGGCCACCTCCACTCCGACCCACCGCCCGACCCAGAGCACAAGGGCCCTGCCTCCAGACCCCTCGCCTCTCGAGTGTTTGAGTGTTTACGGTGGGCGGCCGTCAGGGTGAACCAGAGCCTGAGACGGCGCCACGGACAGAAGGCGGGACCTTTCCATGCCTCCCCCTGCCCTTTCTGAGCTGGGAACCGAGTTTCAGGTCGAGATCTAACGTCCACGTGGTGCGCAGGGAATTTTGGGAGGACACGACACTCGCCCTCGGCGCAGGGGGTGCCGTACACATTTCGGCTCTAGTGCCGGGCCGCCCGACCTGCAGGAATGACTCTGTGGCGCTGCTTCTCCAAATACGATGTCCTTTCTCCTCGTCCCAACTCCCTCACCTGAACAAGCGCCTCTTTTCTCTTTCGAACCTAGGCTGAAGATGCTTATTCTGGAAGGTTAGAGAAACGGAGGCTGCTCAGTTTCTTGTAGCCTGGGCGTGTCCAGACCACGCCCCTCCCCGTTTCCAGCGCCTGTCTCTCCCCGGCCCCAAAGCCGGCCCCACGCAGAGGAGGGGCTCCTGGCTCTGTTATCACAGGGCCAGCATGCATACACACTACATAGGGTGGGGCAGAAGTAGGTGTCCAGTAGTGAGTACGCAAGACACAGTTCATTCTTATATCACTTATTCATTGCTGGATATGAACAACTGTAAACTTACTCTGCCCCCACCCAGGTCTGTGACGGTGATGTGGGTGGCCAGGAAGCAAGAACCCCAGCTGCCAAGACTTGGTCCCATTCCCCTTCCCCACACCTGTGACAGGTAGTCACTCCTCAACTCGGCAGTAGGTGTGATGGCCAAGGACCTGGGGACTTCCAGCCTGGCCCCCCAGAGGATGGTCCCTTTCTTCTCAGGACCTTAGTTTCTGCATCTGTGAAGGGGGAGACTGTAGCTAACTGGTAATTGCCAAAGACATAAGGCATCGTGGCTCTCGGAAGCTCTCAGTCTGGTGGCTGCGGGGTCTTTGCATCTTTCCTGGCTGAGGGCAGTGAGACCACAGGTCACCCAGACCCTCTGTTCACAGGACGGGGGAGGGGCATCTCAGGCTCAGCTGGGGGACATAACCCGAGTCTTTGCGTCTCTGACAGACACGCTCCCACGTGCGCCCGCCCCACCAAAGTGGGACACACGCTAATATCACAGGGAGGAACGCACGGTCAGCACTCAGTGGAATGCCATGCAGCATCTGAAAGGGCTGAATTCACCCCTACCCCCGTGTCACTGTCGACAGATACAAGAAACAGTGGCGACTGGCAAAAAGAACAATGCGGAAGAACACCACAGCATGGTGTCCCCAGAGTAAACAGAAAAAAACTGAAAACGCTATGTTACATAATTCAGTATTCTAGAATAGCATAGCAGATAGTATAAGAATACTCGAATCCCTCGGTTAGGTCAAAACTTGTCCTTTGATGCACTTGCGGGGGAACATTTCAGGAAGTGAACCGTATAAGGACGAGGCCCTGCGTCCCGTCCCCTGCGGAAGTCGGAAGTCGCCCCGCTCCGGACCAGGGCTTCTGTTCCCGTGCGCGGCTTCACCCTCCCCTCCCACAGGCGCATGCGCATAACAGTGACGCCCGGAGAGGTACACGCTTCCCACTTCTCCATCTGCACGTGGCTTCACGCCCACCTCCCAGAGGCGCATGCGCATAACAGTGACGCCCGGAGAGCTACACGCTTCCCACTTCTCCAGCCACACTCAGCTTTACCCGCACCTCCCACAGGCGCATGCGCGTAACAGTAACGCCCAGAGAGCTGCACGCTTCCCAGTTCTCCGTGAGAGTCACGGCGCACACACACTGCAGTCTGCTTTTCTCACACGATTTTCTCCGGGTTCACTTACGTGGACAATGCGTAGTTCGTTTATTTTAACCGAATCACAGCGAACGAATACATAAATGCAGAGTGTCTACTTCCTGATGCACTTTTAGATTATTCCTCATTTCCTGCCGAACCAGTCCTGCCTCTTCGTGTACAAGTCTGGACCTCGTAAACCTGACTGAGCTTCAGAGACGTGCACACCCAGCCCCCGGCCCATGCGCACGAGGTCTGTCTGTCCGCCCGCCCACCCGCCTGGGGCTCAAACGCGGTTTCCTTTCGGTCGTGCTTTTTCTTCTGGAGAGAGTTATACTGTTCTTTGAAATTGTGTGTTCTATCTAAGTTTTCAAAGGTGTGAGCATAAAGCTAGCTGTACTGCTCTCACGTGATTGTCACTCACTGCTCTCTGCCTGGGCCACCTTTTTATTCTCTATTAAGGCCACTACTCCTCTTCACTGGTCAGCCTGGCCCGGGGCTTTCTGTTTTATGAGAGTTCTAAAGGACAAGCTTCTGGTGTGGTCGAGTCCTCCTGTGCAACTTTGCTTTCTGTTACAATAACTCATGCTATTTTTACTCTTCTCTGTGCTCTACACTCTGGGCTTACTCTGTTCCGTCTGCACGTGTGTGTGCGTGTATAATGTATGTGTATGTGTGTGTATGTGTACAGTTACTAGGAGGAAAATGTGTAAGACTTTCGAAGAGACTCTGACACCCAGTAAGAGATGTGTCCACTATTAACCTCACGGTCAGTCCTCCGTGGGCAGTGTGTCTTTTCTCTGGTGATTCTACAGATCTCCGTCTTTGGAGTTTAGCAATTTCATTGCCAAGCAGGGTGAACTTCTCCTTATTTATCTCACCCCAGACTCGTACAGTATTTCTTGAACCTGAGGGAATCCGTGTTCATCACTTCCATGGTCATCAGCTGTGGCAGCCGCTCTATACCACGCCTCCCTCTCTCCCTCGGGACCTGCTGACTGTTGCCCACTGCACCTTCCGGTCTGTCCTCTCCACCTTCTCGCCTTCCCTTCGCAGGTGCACTCTCTCTGGGCCGCATCCTGAACACTTTCCCCTAAATCTTCCAGCTCGCTAATTTCCTCTCCGGCTGTATCTCATCGGACAGTTAATCTGTTCAAAGTTTACTGCTAATGACTGAAATTCTCACGCCTGTAAATTCGACTTGGTTTTTCTCAGATCCGACTCATTTTTTTTTTTTGTAGGCCTTGCTCTTTTCAGTTCCTTCTTTTACGCTTAATCATTTCAAAAATACCGAGTTTAGCCTCTGTCTGAGAGTTCCGTTGTCTGAGGTTTTTGGAGTCCGGCTCCCCGGTCTGCGGTATCTGCGGGTTCTGGCTCTGAGCCCGTCCCCAGCAGCCCCCCCGCCCCACCCGAGGACGTCCCGGGCAGCCCAGGCTTGCGGTCACGCTCTTCCAGTGTGGCACGTGCTGCTCCCAGGAACCCCCGAGGCTGACCCAGAGCCACTTTTCACGTTGACAGATTGTCTTTGTTTTCCAACTATGTTGTTAGTATAAATTCAAACCCCAAACCTGTTCGAGGTCAGGCTTGCGATTCTGACTCACCAAGGGCGGGGGGGGGGGGGGGGGGCTGTTTTGAGACCGAGAGAGGGAAGCTTCCGAGTCCCTTCCCTGCGCTGACAGGCAGATGTTTTTCGTTCCACCTTTCCGAGGGTAAAACTCTCAGAGGTTTCCAGCTTCATGCAGGGTTTCCAGTTCTAACCCCTGCCTTGAGTGAGGTCAAACCCTTACCTTCTGTTTCCAGGGAGACCTTACAACCCAAGACTCTGGCGGAGAAGGCCAGCAGACTCCACCGGGAGAGCCCACAGGCTTACCACGGCTTTTCAGTTCCCCTCTCCGTTTTTGACCCCTGGAGAGTGCCCCTATTTTCTGGCAAGCGGGTCAATGCATTGGAAAGGATATCTGTTACCTACTGGAAGGATTTTCTGATTATCTCAGCCTTCCTCAAGGCTGAAAACAAAAATCGACTGTCCTGCAGGTTTGTATGTATAAAACCAGGATTCAGAGTGGGGGGGGGGGGATGGGGGGGTGGTCAGAATCCTCCCCAGGCATGCCCTGGGGGGTGGAGTGGAGCTGGGTGTGGCGATGAGGACCTTTTCCCGTCATCTACATTCTGCTGCTTCTTATAAACCGAACACACATACTTACTATGTCTATTCTGTATCTATAATTTCTTTTCCATGAAAAACTAAACCAAATGTAATCAAGTGTTATTCTCCATGGTTACACAAGCACTATGTTAGTTACTCTTACACATTTCTCTAGTGTGTTCATTCCTCAAAAGCTGAGAAAAGTGAGAGGGAAGGGACTGGAGAGAAGGATGTGAGAACGGCACAGCACTCGTGGGACTGGAGGAAGTCGCATGCCAGCAGCCTGCCCACCCTCCACAGGCCGCCCCTTCGAGCCCTTCCCCAGACCCCCCGGGGGACGTTTCACGCCTTTACCTTCTCCTGGTACAGTTTGTGCAGCCACTGAGCCGCTTCTTTCTCGTCCAGCGGGATCTCCTCCAGAGGAAACCTCCTGTCGGACGGAGAAGAAGACCAGGAGCAGAGTGAGTGACAGGATGACGGCGAACCGAAAGTGGGGAGAACCGGTGCATGGGTTTCCTCGCTGGCCTGCTTCTGCTAACCAGTCTCACTCTGAATTTCCAAAAACTTGCGAACATCAAAGCAACTTCTCCTTGGGCGTTCCCCCAGAGGCGGCCTGGGGCTCTGCAGGTTGGGGCACAGTGGCGGGGCCAGAGGCGTCTCACGGGGACCCAGGGAGCAGGGAAATGGGTGGATCGCACCCCCAGGGCCTCTGTGAGGGGTGGTCGTGTATTAGCTTCAGCAGGAGCTTTAGTCTCTCTTGATGGCTCACTCTTTGGAAATACTCACGACTCAGAGTCTCTCATTAGGCAAAGGAGATTGTGGACGGACGTCACAGAGGAAATCTACTTGCTTCAAATATGAAAAGCCATGGAGATTTGGAACTGTAATCTCAATGAACAAACAGCTGACTTCGGTCAGGACCCTAGCTTACTTGTAAACCCGGCCACCAGCTGGATTACCAGCCCCAGGGGTGCAGGTGTCTACCTGGTAAGGTTAGAAGGACAAGAACCACTTTCTGCCACGGCAACTGTCCTGCCCACAGACGGCCAGCGCACACGTGAGCTAGCCGGTGCAACTGACCGGCAGGGTGCGGGCCCCCCCAGGACCCCGGCTGCCCGCCTCAGACGGGCCCATGGTGAGAGAGAGGCCAGGTGGGATGTCCGTGGTCAGCCACACATCCCCGTGCTTTAAGGTATCTCAAACACTGTGCTCTAAGAATGGAGAACTCTGGTTTATGTGGCTTATACCTGTGTCTTGGCCACATTTGACTTTCTAGGCCCGCACATGTCAGGTATCGCAGCCCCAGGGAGACTCCCGCACATGCTCAAGGGAAGGGACGGCCTACGACCTCCTAGTAAACAAAACCAGTGTAACCTTGTGGACTCTGAAAGGTCTTGGGGATCTCCAGGAGGCCCCAGACCACACCTTGAGAACTGGCACTTAAAGGATTTGCTGCAGGTACCGACCAGTCCAGTAAGAAGCAAAGTTCCGAAGGGGTTCACCTACAGAAAGGTGACTCCCTAAAGGTGTCAAACTCAGCCAACTGCTCTCCCCGATTTACATCCATAGTCTGCATGCCACCCACAGGCCCTGTGTGTGTCTGTTAGGTGCACCATGAAATACACGCAATAAGAATTTAAGATGAGACAAAAATAAATACGAAGATGAGCATCTATCTCCTGGACTTGACTCAGCCACTCTAAAGACACTGGCCAGCAGGAGCGCGGGACAGCCTCAGGCCACCATCGCCAAAGCCCCGGCTCTGACCAGTTAGTTACAGGGCCCCAGGATCCAGTAGGCGCAGAGAATGAGGCAACCCACCCCGCACCCCAACCGGGGCTGCCAGAGCCTCAGGATGACAAGTGCATTTCAGACTCCCCAGAATACTGCTTTTACTCAAGACCCAAAGGGTAAGTGACAAAAACAGTAAGTTGAGGCTTTAGAAGTTCTAAGAATGTATCTATTAACGTAAACCATAGATCTATGTTTTCTGCACCAAAGGGGGGAATGAACAGATGGAAACCCGAGTCCGTTCCAGCTGCAGTCTGTGTCCCTGCGGAGGCATGGTGCAGCCTGGGGGTGGCTGTGGGCATCCGCCTCCAGCTGGGCCCAGTGGCCTCCCCAGCTCCGCCCCCTGCCAGCCCCGCCCCCTTCCAACCCCGCCCCCTGCCACCTGAGACTTTCTGACCATGGCTACCCATGAAAAGAGCAAGACCCGCCTCCAAGACCAACGAACACTGGACACAAAGCCCAGCACTGCTGTCCCTGTCCTAGACCGCATCCCCATCCTAACCAGAGCCACAGCCAGCGGAGAGCTGACCTGGCTTTCCGGGGTCAGGCCCACCCAGGGCCCAGAGACATCACCCAGTCCCTGGTGGCCACGCTAAGGCAGCCCCCCGCCAGGGGTTCTGGAGATCTAAGGGTGGGGGGGACCCTGGGCTCCCCGATCCCAGGACGGAATAAGAGGCTCTGAAGCTACTTTGAGCCAGTCCACTGAGAACTTCAGAAGGAAAAACCCATCCAGCTTATTATGTTCACAGAATTATTCCTGGAAATCTCCTACAGTGTGGCCAGAACCGGGTGGTATTTAAAAACAAAAGCAAGCAAGCAAACAAAAAACATTTACTGCCTCCAGCTCTCCCGACTGCCATGGAGAGGGCCTATCAGAGCCTTTGCCAGTCACACCGACCGGGACGGTCACCGAGTCGCCAGTGGTGGTGGTGGGGGGGGGCAGACAAGGGTGCTGATACAGAGGGTTCCATGTGATTTACACACAACCAGGGAGGGGCCTGCCTCCCCAGGGAACACCTGAATGTCTCCAGCAAGGTCAACCAGGGTGACCCAGGCAGAGGCAGCTCTGGAAGTCCTGCCTGGGTTCTGTCTTGAGCTGGAGTCGAAGTCACAACACCATTTTATTAACAGAGTCGTCCCCAGGCTGTTTCACATTAAAATGATTTTTCTGGGTGGATGGTCCTGAGGCCGAGAAACTAGGAGAGTCAGAGCGTGGCAGCGAGACATGCCGTTTGGGTGTGACCTTCTTGGTCACTGACCTTCCTCTTGTGCCTCCGAAATGGGGGTCGCTTTGCATGTGAGGTCGCACCTGCATCTCAGGACAAAGCCCCGGGCTCTGCAGTGGACACCTGGACACCTTATTCCTGTCTCGTCTCGCCGGCACTGGAAACCACTCGGGATGAAACCTAAAACGGACCCTCCTCCCAGACTCCTCTTCCTGCAGGCACAGAACCCTTTAACCCTGGGGCTGAAATCGCCAGTGCCAACAGAAGTCACAAACATGCAGCTTCCAGCCCGGGGGTTCTGTGGGAGAGCCCGCACCGCCAGCCTCTGGGTGGATCTGGTTCTGCCCCGGGGGGAAAGGTCAGTCCCGTCATCACCAGGCCACATGACCGCAGGCCCCAGGGGCCTACTGACCCCACAAGATGTGGGCATGCCACGTGGGCTCCCAAGGAGGTGGAAGGAGGATGGGAGAGGTGGCAGATGGCCCCCCTCATTCTGGCCCGACAATCTCCCAAAAAGGAATGAAACATGAAATTGAAACAACATGAGGGTCTCCCTTTGCATTTTCCCTTCCTCGGCTCTGGCAGATGAGCCCTGAGGCACCCCTTGCCGACAGGGAGGCCTGGAGAAGATCCCACCTCTTTCGGCCCCTGGGGCAGGGTTTCAGCCCAGCCCGGCCCAGCCCAGTCCTCCCTCAGGCTGAAGGGGGCCACCCCACCTCTGCCACAGAGTGCATTTCCCGTGTCTCCACCAGCGCATGCCGGTGGGTCAGACACTCAGTTCTCTGGTCCCTCTACCTGCCCACCCCACCCCTGCCTCTAGCCTCTTGCTTTGCATACAGTAAGCACTCAATATGTACACACTAAACAATTAATAGGAGTTGCTTCCAATAATCTGAGGATGCTTTAAGGGCTCCACAGGGCCCTGCCTCAGACTGACTTCCCCTTCTTGGATTCTCAGGGTTCCTCGGGCCGCAGAGCAGCTCTGTGTGGACCGGCTCCCGCGTCCCTCTGGCAGGACAACTCTGAACATGGGCTTGTGGCCAGCCCAGTGGAACCTGAGGGGCTCAGCCCCAGGGTCGGAGTCCCAGTGGGGCTGCGGTCGGCTGTGGCCCTTCTGTCTGGGGCTGCCTCTGAGCCTCAGCCCTGACCAAGAAAAGGGGACCATGGAGTGCCCCTCGGGCTGGGAACGCTGTCCTGGCCTCTCCTGTGGGAACCCTAGTCCCCGTGCAAATTTCAGCTCAGCCTCTTCCAAACAGCTCCTGTGCTCCTCCAGCAGGAGGGGGTCACCCCTCCCTGGACCCTCTGGAACATTCTGCCTTCACCCCACAGCCACTCGCTCACTTTGTGTGACAGCCGAGGGTTCCCGTCTGTCCCTTGTCTGCCCACCCTCGGGGGTGGGAACTTCAGCCGCCTTCACCCGGGGGCAGCTCGGGAGGTGGAGGGATACGTGTGGGGCTGGGACGGCATGGCGGAGGGGGGGGGGGGGGGCACCGGGCAGGACGGGGTGCCCGCCGGGCCCGGAGCTCACCTCACACACATGTCCGCCTCGTACTTCTTCCCGTAGAGGATGCCCAGCAGAGACGGGTTCTTGTTTCTCCGGAAGTTCAGAGTGACGTCATAGACGGCTGCGACTGCGGGGGGTGGGGGGAGGGGGGAGGGGGAGGGTGCGGGAGTGAGCCTGGTGCCACCCCTCGCCCCTCGCCCTATGCAGAGCCCAGCAGGCTTTTCACTGGGGCTGTTTTCCCTCTGCTGATCCGATTCTCGCCTTTTAGGCCTTTTAGTGGGGTGTTCCGCTGGCTTGCATCTAAACGACTTACGGCCGTGCATGGGTTTAAGTCTGCTCCGGCCGCCCTCTACTCGTCCTGTCTGTCCTCTGCCCCTTTCCGTTCCCTTGCCGCCTTTTGGGTTACTTAAATGTGTATTTTTTTCCTTTATAAGTTTCTCAGTTACATACTTTTTATTACTTTAGTTATTTTCCATGAACTAACATTCTATCACCTTGCAAATGCTACAAGAATCTTCACAAGCTAACTCCCCTTACTTGGTTCTCCCTTTCCTGGCCTGTATTTTGCATGTAATTCACTCGTGTGGTTTTTGACTGTTTTCGTTTCTGGCTTCACACGGAGCCCGGAGGACCAGTGTTTGCCCCCCCCCCGCCAGCTTTGGGGGGGCCCAGGCCCTCACCTGTCCCGCGCAGGCACTGGACCGCGGTGGTGAAGCCCTTGGTGCGAGGCAGCAGGTGGTACTTGAGGGCGGGCAGCCCCTTGGAGGCGGCCACCTCCATGCTGACGCGGTGCTTCTTCTCCGTGAAGCGCGTGCCCTCACAGTACAGGAGAAACTAGGGCACAGACACAGGGCCGTGGGCTCGGACACCCCCCATGCACAGGCTAACCCCGCCGGCAGCAAAACGCTTGCCGCCCGATTGCAGGAAGGACAGCATCGTGACAGTGACGAGCACAAGGCGTGTTCCAGGGCTGCAAGTCGCATCCCGGCCACACGAATCCCCTCGCCGCACAGCTAACAGCACTGCACTTATTCTCAAAGAAGGCAATAGAGAACTTTCCAGAAAGGAGGACGCATGAAGGTCCCTGGGCAGCAGCCTTCCAGTCGGAGTGGAAAAATACATACGTGGGGTAGAAACGCTAAGGAAGGAGTCAGCTCTCAGAGGACTCTCAGAGACCAGACAGGAGGAGCAGGGAGAGAGACAGAAGATTTGAACCAGCCGACACCATGGATTCCGGGCGGGGGCCCATCCAACTCACCTGAGGGGCTGGAAAAGCCGCCCAAGCCCCCCAGGCCCTGGCTGCTGTGACAGGTGGGTGTCAAGTGCCCTGTGACTCCTCTGCATCCTGAAGGAGGAACTTGCCCAGGGCTTCAGGTCACTAGGGTTGGTGAGGGAACCCCCTCTAAGGAGAACCCTCCCTGCAGAGGCAGCTCCTCAGCCAGGGCGCTGGACGGGCCCCCACTCACCGCCCAAGGGGACCCCGCTCTGCTGAGCAGGACCACAGCCCCACCTCCCCGCCCCGCTCCTGGCCGTGGCTCTCAGCCGGGGCGGCGGAAGTCGGCGCCCAGGCCCTGCCGTGAACCGGGACTCAGAGCTTCCTGCCGGCCTGGCCTTCCCACTCGCGACTCGGGTCGCTTTCACGTGTCCGAGGGGGACCCAGCCAGCGCGGCCTCCCCGCCAGGGCGCATGTGCGTGCACAGACTCACCCACATGTACTCGGGATAGTCGGCCAGGCGCTTCAGCCCTTCGATGACGGTGTCCCGGTCCTCCTCCCACTTCCTCTTGCAGAACACAATCTCCAGGAAGTACCACGTCCAGCCGATGAGGGGCACGAACAGCAGCTCCCTCTTGGCCAGGACTTTGGAGCTCTGGAGGGGGGAGGGGCGCAGGTAGTGCGCTGCAGGCCACGAGGACCCCCCGGCCGTCGTCCCAGGACTGGCCCGGTGGGTGGTGACTGCACTGACCTCGGGGGCACCCTGACACTGAGTGTGGAGGGGAGACCCGGACCCCGAGCGTGGCACCGCTGGGACCAGCGTGGCCCAAGAGTGCAGGTGCACCTCCTGCAGAGGAGGGCCCGAGGTGCAGGCCTGGCAGAGGGGGGGTGGGAACGCCATCCGGAGGTGCAGTCTGCAGCGGGGCTCCTCAGTAGGCTCAGGGTGTTAACACTGCGTCAGGGTGCCTGGCTCCCCCGGAAGTGCTGGGGACTCACAGGACAATAGGTAAGGCTTAAATGGGAGGAAAGGCAGGAACGTCCAACCCCAGGGGCACTCTGGGGTGGCTGAGGGCCACCTGCTGTCCAAGCTGCCCTGGGTGAGCCATGCGCCCGGACTCCAAGCTCAGGAGGCCGGGGGCTAAAGCTGGAGGGGAGAAAACTCAGACCCCAGAGAGCTCCCCGGGCCCCCCTCACATCACTCACCCCCAGCACGCCGAACCGCTCACACATGGTCCACCCGCAGAGGAAGTCGATCTCGAAGTTGTGATTGAGGATGATGACCACGTGCTCCTTCCCCAGGCGGTCCACTGTGGCCTGGTCGGTGAACAGCGTGCACTCCGTGCAGGACCACCACTCCAGCAGCATGACCAGCTCTGCGGACACACAGAGGGCAGGACCTGGGTCAGCGGGGGTGGGGGCCCCGGGCAGGGAGCACAGGCCGGCCCCAGCTCTGACTCGGGCAGGGCTTCTCCAGTGTTTCATCCAGACTGGGCTTTTTGGCTAGAAATGCGTTTTGGCAGTTTACATTTAATTAAATATGTTTTCCCAATGTATAATAAACTTCTCTAAGCAAAAGTAAGGGAGGAAGCAAATGAAACTTGCAGAAAGTGACAGAATAAACAAGAAAACCAGCATTGTGGATGGTTATCTTGAGCCTGGTTACGATTCCCACATGAGCCGTGGTCTTAGGGACTATCACACATTCCATCCACAGGAGGGGGGGTTGTGGGCATACGGCCAGCCCCGGGGCCCCCATGGGCAGCGGCTGCAGCTGTGCGGGAGCCACTGCCAGCCAGGTCACACCCATCATGGCCAGGTGTCCCCAAGAAGGGTGACCTCACCCTCCAGGAAGTGCAGAGCCGAGGCTCAGGGTCGCCAGAGCACAGCCCCCATGGTCTCTGTGCAAGACCCTGGCCCAACCATGTCTCAGGGGTCCCGGCACTTGGGGATGGGGCCAGGGAGTGCTGGCGGGGCAGGACACCCCACTCTCAGAGACAGCACGTGACATTAATGCCATTTAACAGCTTTTGGTCTGCCCATATGACAGGTGAAGACTGATTTCGTGTGGACAAACGCACAGTAACACACACACATCTACACACGGATATTTGATAAGGGTCCTTTCCCTTCAGAAACAGGCAAGCGAAATGACAGGCCACCTGAGGGAGGACTCACAACCCTCTGGGGAGGGGTGCCAGGGGACAGCGGAACAGGTCCGGCCAGGTACCGGCAGCTTTGCAGGCTGCTGATGGCAGGCTGAGTTTGTGAGTGTTCCCGGATCCCAAAGCACAGTGCCAAACCACACACGAAACTGCCACCGCGGCGGGTCCCCGTGCTCAGGTGTCCGAATGTCACAAGGTCCACCCCAATGGGGAGTTTGGGGTCGGGCACCTTTCTGCACGTCCCCTGCGTGGAGGAACCCCCCCGCCCTCCCGAGCACCTTCCGGCCTGCAAGCAGCCCCGCCCCGCCGTGTGCCCAGGCGGTACTCACGGCTCCAGAGCGAGTAGGCGAGGCGGCAGTTCAGCCGGCGGTAAAGCTGCTTGTTCAGGGGCCAGAGGACGAGCGTGCACAGCTGGATGAAGTTGATGACCAGCCCGCTCACCACAAAGACGAACCCGATGAGGAGGTGCACCACGAACTGGGTCTTCAGGAAGGCGAGCAGGCCCATGGTCGCTACTCAGTAGCGAGTGCAGGGTCCTTCACTGAGAACAGCTGTCCTGGAAGGACAGGGACGGCGGTCAGGAGGCGCGCCGGGACCCGGGGGCCAGAGCCGCAGGCAGAACAGAAACCCACGGGCCCCACACAAGAGCCCCAGATCTGCAGAACGAGTGGGTTCGGGAGCTTTCCTCCTGCAGGTGACATGCAGGTCACACAGGGGACCTGACACGCGTCACTTAATATATGCATCACGAATGCTCATACCACACACACACACACGTGAACCAAACACCCCCCCATGTGTATAAGGAAGGGAAGACTAGAAGAAATGCACCCAAATATTAATAGCGATTATCTCTAAGTAAAGGCATTATGGGTAATTTTTTTTAGCATCTAATTTAAAAGATTAAAACTGCACATGAAATCTCTATAAAAACTTGTAACTGCCTTTTAATTCCCAGGCTGTTGTGCACTTCTTTAAGCTAAAAGGCTTTTATTTTGGTTTTTAACATAAAAATAGCCGCTTCCCCAAGAACTTAAACCGCTTTTTCTCCTCTTTTCTTCAGTGTGCACTTCTTAGTTCCAGGCAGCGCTAACATTTCATGGTTGGACCTGTTTTGGGAGGGAGCTGCCCAGTCCCCACCCCCTGCCCCAGGAGAGAAACTCAGGAAGCTGTGATTCAACCCAGGCAAGTGCAGAGCCGGCAGTGGGCAGCGTGGTGGCCGCCCTGCCGTGAGCCCTGCAGACCTGGTCCTTTTGGGACCAGGGGTGGGTGCGGAGCTGGCCTTGAGGACAGCTGCACGGGCCCCCTCAGCTCCCCAGGATGGGCGCTGTGGCACTTTGGGAGCCAAGCACAGCAGGGACCGGCCGCCCCACCACTTGGTGCCTGTGCCTGGAGAACAAACTGCAGAAATGGCCGTGGGATTTTCAAGGCTGAGTCACACTGGGGTCCCCTGTGCAGCTGGCTCAGGGAGAAGCAGCTGCCACGGGAGGACCCTGGCGCAGGAGGGAGCTGAGACCTGTGCCAGGTGAGGGAGCCACAGTGGAAGCTGGCCCTCCGGGCCTAGCCACGCCTTCAGACGCCCGCAGCCTGGGAGCACCCCACCCACCCAGCCAGGACACGGAGGTGAGGAAGGTGCAGTGTTGTCCTGCACCTCCATGCATGGAGCCATTGGTTACGCAGCCTCAGAAAACCCATTCACCACTCTGATGATACGTGTGACCAATACACTGCTGTGAGCAAAGGGAAAACCACAACAGGGACAGCAAAGGCACTTCCTGGGTGCGTGACCACGCTCTGGGGCCACCGCACATACTTCCCACGCACATGACGTCCCTAGCTGACAGGGGAGCACGCGGAAGCACGGAGAGGTTAGGTGATGTGCTCAGGGTCACACAGGGAGCAGCGGGAGTTTCCCGCCCCCGCCTGGAATGTGGGAGTCTCAGGTCCAGCGGCCCCCACAGCTCAAGTCCATGGGGCTGTGTGGGAGCCTCGATACGGACCCATGGTGCAGTGCGGTGTGGGGCCGGCCTGGAGCTCCGTGATGGCTGCCAGCCTCCCGGGCGACCCACGATCACCACCTGCCCGTCCAGCCGCAAGTGGAAACCAGGCTGGATCCCAGCTTCTTCCACACGTGACCGCAGCTGCCCTCGGCTGTTTTTGTCAGATCACATGCTCCCATGTCACCACTCAGCACCGTGATGAACCAAATATACTCCACGTGGCAACAGGCAAGTCGAGGAGGAAGATGAGACGGGCCTGCCCACTGCCTGCTGCCCGCTGCCCGCTGGGCCCCCTGGCACCTGGGAGTGAGCCTGGCCGCGGGCTCTCACTCTGGCCGGCCCTCTTCCCACACGTTTTCCGGCCGCAGACCACCTGCCTGGGCTGTCAATGCCCCGAACGTGGGGTCTTTGACGGCATCACTCGCGGTGGGCCCCCCGTCCTGAGGCACGTCAGCCGGCTTCAGTTCAGGAGGCCCCCTCCCTGCCCACCCACCCACGAGAGCACCCAGTGACAGCCACGTGCCTGGGCGTCCCCTTCTCGTGGCCACCACCTGGCCCCGCTGCGCCAGATCACCTTGACAACGTGCCACACGTGCCAACTCCCCGGACCTGCGGCCAGAGCAGGCCCAGCCTCCTTCCCCTGCAGAGGGGCGGCGGCGGCGCAACGATGTCCTGCTCCCCACCCACTCAGCCCACGCCCACATCCCTCCCCGCCCAGGCCCACGGGCTGGCAGCGCAGGACAGCATCGGGCAGCCGCTGGACTCCGCAGCCCCCAACAGTGCGGGCTTGTGTACCCCTTATAATGATCTTTTTAAATGGATGGATCAACCAAAATTATTCACTTAGTATTATACACAATAAAGGCCCCAAAATATGTATTTAGTGTCACAAGCAGTGAGGGCTGCACTCGATGTGACCAGTGTTAACAAGAGACACATCTCATACTGCATCTCAGCCCTTAACCCTATCTTTTATTTTTTTTAACTTTCTACTGCATTAAAATGATTTTTAACACCACACCACAAACACAATCCTTCAAAACTGCAGCAACACACACGTGGCCATTCACCTGACGGCCAGGGTAAGCTTTCGGAGAGCACATCCCGTTCCAGCACCGCTGGAGCCTCCACCGCAGGCCGAGGCCCCGCCCCCGCCCCGCCCCTCGCCGCCTCCTCGAGGGAACCACTGTCATTCCTTAAAGTCTTCTTCTCCCCCAGGCAAGATGGTATCACACCTTATTTTTTTTAACTTTACTCTTCTGTGATTTGCTGCTTATTCAATCTTGTTTCTAGAATCCCTCCTTGAGTAGCCATGGGCCCTGGGGCTCCTGTGGGTTGCAGGAGGGGAGCCCGGGATGGGGTGGGGATGGCCCGGGTGGAGCCCGGGTCTCGCAGGGACAGTGGGCTGTCTCTGGCCTCTGCTGTGAGGGACGTGCGGTTGGGGTGCTCTGCGTGCGCTGTGGGGACAGACCTCGGACCGCAATCACGGGCGACAGACTGCCTGTGTGGACTTTCCTAGATGGTGCCGAGCCGTTTCTCTGTAGACTCCAACACCCACTGCCACCAGGGCACGCGACACTCGGGAGGCCAGGCTCGAGTCCGACCGCGTGTGAAATGGCATCATACGATGCTACTGATTTGGATTTTCCTGATGATCGTGATGTCGTAAATCCTATATGCAGAAGTGTGGGCTCTGACATCCCTGCATTGCAGATGGGGAAACTGAGGCCCTGCCACTCAAGACAGGTGAGGCCGAGACAGGCCCATGGCCACAAGCTGCTCCTGACGTGTGCGTCTGGTGCGTGAAGACAAGGGCTCCCTCGAGAAAAGGGCGAGAGCCCAGCTCGCCGCCTTCCCCCGTCACCGGGACCGCACAGAACAACCTGGGCGAGCGCCCGGCGCCCGGGGCCTCGGAGGACACTGCTGCTCCTCGTACCCGGGGAGAGGAGCCAGGTCAGGCCCTGGCAGGCGGCATGGCCGGCCCAGCCGTTCGCATGGCGCCTTCCCGTGAAAGCCCAGGCGCTGCCGCCGAGGTGGCGAGGAAACCCGAGCCCGTCTCCGAGTCTCTGCAGCAGATAATAGGCTTAGGCGGCTCCAGGGGCCTGGCATCTGCGCAACCTGGTCCCGAGGCCGAGCTGGCTGCCTCCCAGGTTTGGCAGCCCCTGCACAAGCCGCCAGGACCCACCTTCTCAGGGCAGGGGACAAGCTGCACGCTCTCCCTCCCCAGAGAGGGGTACAGGGTGGTGTCACCCTCCTCAGGGACAGGCTGCTGGCTACTCAGAGAGGGGGAGTGAGCCAGGTGGCTGGGTGAGGCCGTGCTAAAAATAGTTCCACGGCAGGGAAGCCTCCCAGAGCAGCAACCCGGCCCTAACCAGACCCTCCTCCCAGCTCGAGCGTCCCTGAGAAGCAGGGGCCCCCAGAAGTCCTGATGCTCTGTTCCTCCAGGCGCTTCGGCCAGGTCTGTGCCTGTGGCCCCTGCCACCCGGCTGCTCCTGCTCAGGCCGAACAGCGACCGGGAGAGTGGGGAGCCCGGAACACCGTGGACCAGCCCACCACCGTCAGCAGGGGACCTGGCCCACTGGCACGGCTCTGCCCGGGCCACCCTCAGGCCTGAGTCCGGCACCTCATGAGGGGTGAACTGTGTCTTCTCAAAAGATACACTCGGGCCCTAACCCCAGCAGCACCTCAGCACGGGGCTGTGGGTGGAAATGCGCTCTTCACAAAGGGCATCACGTTAAATGAGGTCACTGGGGTGGGCTCTAATCCCACACAACAGTCGTCCTTGTAAGGAGAGATTAGGACACAGACGCATGGAGGGACGGCCGTGTGAGGACACGGAGAAGACGGCATCTACAAGCTGGGGACAGAGTCCTCCGGAGGAACAGGCCCCGTGACACCCTGATCTAAGACTCTAGCCTCCAGACTGAGGGGACCCATTCCTGTGGCCCAAGTCCCCCACGTGTGGCCCTGGCGCAGCAGCAGCCCAGCAAACAAATACACTTCTGGTGAACACGCAGGCCCCCTGAACATGCCCTTCCCACGTCCCGCTGGGGACTTGGCCCTGCTGCCCAGGTGGCCCGGCGGCTGCCAGTGAACCCCGGCCGGGCCTCGCTGTGCTCAAGGGCAGATCCCACCCCCTGCCTCAGAGTCTGTCACCAGATGCCCACAGGGCCCTCTCTGCCCAGCCCTGGTCCCTCTGTCCCTCTCCCTCTAGAATTAGCCAGGCAGATGGTCTGACCTTCGGGTACCCTCCAAGGATCTTTGTGGAAAACACGGCTTTGCAACAAAGCCTTTCCACAGAAACGGAAATCGGAGTCACAGTTCCACCCCCCTCCACTCTGCCCAGAGTGGTGGCCAGGCATCTCTGTGTCTTTGTTCTCTGAAGAGAAGCTGATGACTTTCTCTGCTCCAGTGGAGGGTGTCAGACAAGGTCAATGTCAGTCCTTCCATCTGGGTGCCATTCATGCCTCTACTGACGGTGCCCCAACCACACAGCTGGGGGAGCAGGGGGACCGGACGCTGCACCATGACCAACAGCATCAGGGTGGCCCCAGAGTCACGCGTCTTGCTCTGTGTCGGAGCAGGAGCTGGCCAGTGCCACGTTAGGTGACCTGCTGCCCTAGGTCCTGAACACCGGGGAGGTGACCACCGGGGGACCCGTACCCCCTCTGAACCACGCTCAAAGCCCCACAGCCTCGCTTTGTCCCGTCTGAGCGGTCTTTCCAAGAGCAAGTCTAACCTCGAGCAGACCGTGGTGGGTGAGGTGAGAAGACACTGAAACACAGCAAAGCTCATGGTTTGTGATGTTCCAGAAAGGAGGTCTGAATTACGGGGTGAAAGTAACTTTTGGTCACACGTGGATTTCAATGATCCAAATTCAAAGTCCACAATGAAGGAGAACTAAGAAATGGTTGATAACCTTCCCTCCTTCCTTCTTCCTTTCCTCTGGACCACCCGTCTCCCATCTTCCTACCCATCTACCATCCCTCTACTCATCCACCACCCAGGTACCCACCCATCCATCCATCCATCCACCCATTCATCTTACCCATTCATCCATATACCCACCCATCCATCCATCCACCCATTCATCTACCCACCCGGCCACCTACTCATCCATTCATTTATCCACCCACCCATCCAGCCATCCACCCATTTATCTACCCATTCATCCACCCATCCAGCCATCTACCCATCCATTTATCTACCCATCCATCCATCCACCCATTCATCTACCCATTCATGCATATACCCACCCATCTACCCGTCCATTCATCTATCCACCCACCCACCCATTCATACCCATTCATCCATATACCCACCCATCTACCCATCCATCCATCTATCCATCCATCCACCCGCCCACCCACCCAGTACGTGAGTGCTGACGCCTGCAGTGCGCAGAGCAGACCTGGTCTGCAGTGAGGCGGCAGGACCCAGAGGCCGTGCCGGCTGAACACGGAGAGACCGAAGTTTGTGTGTGGGTCGTCCCGTCGCTTCCAAGTCGGGATACACCAGAGGAGAGAGGAAGTCTACAGACACGACTGACGAACGGAAACAAAGGGCAGTAGAGACACGGCGTCCCTCAGACGTCCCACAGGCATCTGAAGATAATTCAGGTGTCAACGTTCACTCCTCGGAACAAGCCACGAGCCAGGAACAAACCGCCAGCGCTTTCGGAACAGCCAGCCTCCGTGTTAACGCAAGTGAACACTTTACTCACGGGCCCCTCGCTCCTCGCCCGGCTCCTCCTCGCTCTCGCCGTGAATGAACCCCGCCTGGACAGGTGAGACCGGGCGGTGTCCTGGCCCACAGCCGACGGGAAGCTCCCGATCGCAGAGCCCGGGGAGGCGGGGGCTGAGGGCAGACATCCTACTGACGGCGGCACAAAGGCGCGGAGACAAGCCGGCGGCTTCAGGCGGCACCACCTCCGAGGGAGTCCAGTGCTGGGGGCGGGTCTGCAGACCCCTGGATGACATCACAGATGAGCACATAATACAGCGATTGTGGTCCACCCGGACCGCGCCCGTGGGCTGAGACAGGGCCGTATCACAGTCACCACACTTTTATGTTTTTTTTTTTTAAGAAGGCTGGAAATCAGGGAAGGTATGTTTATGAGCTCAACGATAATAAAATTTTAATGAGACACACAGAATCCTATTTTTTGGAGGTTGAAAGGGGCTAGCTTCAGTTCTGGAGCAAACTCACTCACAGTACCACCTCATCATTCAATAAGGCTGGAAAACACGGCACATTTCTTTGCTAAGAATCATCTGCTGCCAGTCCCACCTCATCAACATTTGGAATCACCGAGACGTCTAAAGATCAGAAAGGAGAAAAACGAGAAATAAAAACACCACTCTGTACAGATAGCAGTTTGGTATCCTTAGACCCAAGAGGACCCACTGCAACCAAACTGCTACTATAAACGGGAAGCAAGGACCGTAACGCTGAAAGGAATACAATAAAATACGCAGAAATCCACTCTCTAACGATGCTCACTAGCCAGCCCTGACGGAAGCACGGAATGAGAAGACACGAAGACAGCAGCGCTTGCTTCTTTCTGACTCGGCAGTTCCACGCCGCCGCCTACCTGGCCATGCGGGGTAACCGAGCCACCCAGGAAGCTGTGCACGGAAGACAGGGAGCTCCTGGCAGCCCAGGAGCTCTGCCACATGGGGGGTCACTGGGGACCCAGGCTGCCGAGGCTCCCCTGTCTACAGTGCATGGCTTCCCGGGTGCCTTCGCTGTCCCTCTCCAGCAAGCAGGAAGGGGGCGACCGGAAGGGGGCGACCAGAAGTCAGGACCAGGGGTCTCCTCCAGTGCACGTGGAGTACGAGCTCGGAGTTCTAGCGCTCAGCGACCCGGAATATGAGGACACGTGGCCCTGCCACGGCCAGGCAGCAGCCCCGGGAGCGTGGCCCAGTGGGCACACCACCACGTGACCACACCAAAGAGCAGGCACACGGAGGAGACAGTGCATATGTACATCTGCGATAAAATACACAAAACACCGAACCCAAAACTACAGAAGAACTCGGCAAAGCCTATGCAGCGAAATTTTAGAACATCCTGAAAGATACAAAAGCGAAACTAAAAAAAAAAATTGGAAAAATCCTGTGCAGCAGGTGACAACCACCGCCGTCTCTGTTCTCACTGCAGCCCCCGGCAGAGCATGGACTCGCTCTGGCCCCTGGGCCCGGGGCTCCCTTCAGGGCTCGCCCCGTGCACGGAATGTGGTGGCGGTGACGTCCTAGACTCTGGAGCACGGCCCTTCAGAAGTTCCCACGACACCCCCGGGCCACCGAGTGAGGAAGCTCGGGCCAGCCCGCCTGATGACGGGCTCACGTGGAGAAGGCAGGGACCCCCAGCCCCGGGCTGGCTTCCAGCCGACGCAGACTTGCAGGAAGAACGGCAAGCACGACCAGCAGAAGAACCGGCCTGCTGAGCCCCGGGCTGGGAACCACTAGAAGAGCGGCTGCTTTGGACTGCTACATTTTGAGGCGGTTTGTTAGACAGTGATACATAAATGCTACACAAACCACACTTTCTAAGTTTACAAATGTAATCAAACCCTAATTAAAAGAACAGCCCCCCACCCTTCACCCCCAGAACTAGACACGCAGATCCTACAGTTCACATGGAAAAAACGAAAGGAAAGAAAAGCACCCCCCCCCAAAAAAAAAAACATGAAAAAGAACCACAGAATAGCCCCACAAAAGATCATAACACACCACGAAGCCTCAGTAATTAGGAGAGTGGTCCTGGCCTACAGACAGACGCACGGACCAGTGGGACGTGAGGCCGGGGGAGCCCCTGGGCACGGCAGCCGGCGTGGCCTGCAGTTCGGTCGCAGGTGTGGAACCCACGTGGGCTGCACACTGCTACAAGCTAAGAAACACGTCCCCACCCCCGACACACTTCAACTTGGGCGACTCTGTAGTTCTACTGCGTTTAGGTACCGTTACAGTAAAGAGAATGCAAAATTAACTTAAAACCATTACTGGACTGTGGGGATCTTTCAGCGTCACACATTGTCCCTGCCAAGGAATGATGACGGTCCAGGACTCGATAACAGAGCCCTGCTTCTGCAGCAGGCAGTCCCCGAGGGTTCCTCGCACCCCCCACCTCCTATCTGAGAATCCTTCAAGTGTAGGGGTGCACATGCTTGGACCCCAGGGCGGCAGGGGGATTCCCAGCTCCTATCTCAGCCGTAACAAGGATGGCAGCGCCTCTTCCAGAGACTGGCCCAGGCAGCAACACGTGGCCCAGTTCCGGGCGGTGGGGCATGACGCCGGCGTCTGTGGGGGCTTCCAGCCAGGCGTCGGCTTTCCTAAGGGCAGGGACCACGCCAGCAGCTGCCACTTCAAGAGGCAGAGAGGACAAGAGTCCAGGTCTGTAAACCACCATTTCTGTCACCTGCAGCCCAAGCCCCCCCGTGGCGCACGGTCAGTCCTGTCACTGTTGTCCCCGCGGCCCTGGTGTGCAAGAGTGTGCTGCACGGAGCACTTGTGTTTACTGCGCGTACATCTCTGACGGACAGCAGCAGGACTCCCTGATCTCGTCCCACACGCATGTCATTAGGAGCCATCGCAGTGGAGGTTCCCTGAAAGGACGGTGTCACGGGACGGCCCAGGGAGCACCTCCCCAACCAGCTTGTCCGAGGACCTCGAACAAAGTCCCGTCCCACGCAGCGTGGGCCGGTCTGCTGGGCGGAGGGAGCCCGGCGAGGCCAGGAGGGGGAAGTGACGCTGGCCCCAATGAGCGGGAAACTGCTGCTCCTCCTCCTTGGAGACACGTGGGGCGCACTCCAGACGACAGAGGGGAGGGCAGACACACAGCCAGCACCGTCCTGGCCTGACCGCGGCCTGCTGGAGGAGCCACGCGGATCTAAGTGATCCCGGGGCCCCCAGGCCACCTACGGAAGGAAGCGAGACACTCCCTGGCTGCTATCTGAGGGGAAGCAGGAGCCACCTCAGGCCAACGACGGGACTGGCTCTGTTCCCACTGTGAAAGCCGTGGAGGAACCCTCGAAGGAGGGTGCAAGGCCTGCTCCGACCCCTGGACAGTGGGGGCCTGGGCAGAACCCTGGAGACACAGAAGCCACAGTGCCCTCCAGGGACCCCGCACACCTTACCTACCCCAACTCTCCAAGCCCCAGAATCTTCTGTCTTTTCGAGGTTGTTCTGATGGTTTTACTGGCTTGAGTAGGGGTGGTGTTTGCAGGGGTGGGGGGGGGGCGTGGAGGTGGGAGGGGTGTGCAAAGCCCCTGGGGCCTGATGACTGCACAATAGAGCTGTGACAGTCGCTGGGCCTGCAGGACACTGCATGGAGGCTGGCAGCACCAAAGCACCAGAGAGCTCCCTAAAGGGGCAGATTGCGAGGGCCCAGGTCCAGAACGCACACAGGTGCACACCTACCTCCACACACAGCAGCACACCCACTCACATGTGCACACGTACACACACACACACAGTCACAGCTAACGTGGCCGAGACCTAACTTTGTGACAACAAACAGCCCACTATAATAAGGACATTTCACTCTCGGAGAAGCAGACGGGAGTCTGCTGTGCAATTATCAATCAGCTGGTGGCTGATGCACTTTCCGGCATGTACAATGTATTTTCAATTTAACAGGGAGAGTGGGGGACCCGGCTTTCTCTTGGGAATATAGAGAGCCTGTCACACCTGCCTTACCGCAGGGGTAAAACCAGACAGAGTGCAAGTTCATGACTTTCCTTGGTCCCACCAGAGACCTACGGCCACAGGACAAGGAAGGTGGGGCCAGGCGGCCCCTGCAGAGAGCGGCCGAGCCCTCGGGTCCTGGGGTGGATGCAGGACGCTGCTAAAAGGGGTTCGGCTGTGATGGCTGCGGGCAGGTGGGGGCCGCGTGGCTGGGAGAGTGTGGGTCCCAGAGCTGCGGAGGGGGTCTCGCCCTCCTGCAGGCTTTTCCTCCACGACCCCCACCCCCACCCCCACCTGGGGAGGGTCTTGGGGGGCATCCCCTGCACAAATGAAACACGTAAGGGTGTTTTCTACGACGAGAACACAAGCCTTAAAGGATGAACAGAGCCACTCACAAAAATAAAAACGTCACATTTGACATTAAAGAGACACTGATTTTACACACTGAACAGAGTTCGCCCCAGCCGGGTAGCCCAGTCGGTCACAGCGTCGCCCAGACACGCCAAGGCCAGGCTGATCCCAGGCAGGGCACACACCAGGAGCACCCAGTGTGCGCACCGCTGGGCACGGCAACCCACCGACGTCTCCCTCTCCCTCTCACTCTCTCTCGCTCTGTCTCCACGTCCATCATCTCTCTCTCTACAAATCAATGCATATTTTTTTAAAAATTTTAAGTAGATTTTTGAAAAGTTAGCTATTCAAAACGGAATAAACTTACTGGGTGTCGAATGCCTGCCCTTGGCCTCCGCCCGTGGCTGGGGAAGAGCCCCCGCGTGTCCTTTCGAGGTCCCGACGCAACCCCCCGGCCCAGCCTCGGTTTGGAAAAGGCCCGTCTTACCCCAGGTTAATCCCTTACTCATCCCCCTTAATCACCTGTTACTCAGCAGTTCCTCTCTTAGTTGAGCTTCTTGTCAGAATATCAACTCAGAACATCTCAGGCAAACAAATGTTTGGAAGTTAAAGGGTAGTATCCAAAAATATTAATCCGATGCAGGAAATACGGTATTAAACAGAAAGTGAAATAAAGATCATCATCATCATCATCAGTGCCCTGGCTGGTATGGCTTAGTGGATTGGTTCCACTGAGAACCAAAGGGTCACTGGTTTGATTCCCAGTCGGGGCACATGCCTGGGTTGCAGGCCAGGTCCCCAGTAGGGGGCGCATGAGAGGCAACCCCACACTGATGTTTCTCTCCCTCTGTTTCTCCCTCCCGTCCCCTCTCTCTGCACATACATACATGCATGCATGCATACATAAAACCTTCACTTTATTTGGGGTAGTGGCAGCAAACAGGCACGTGTGCTGCCATCTGCCCAGTGGCTGGTACAGGGGTGTGACCCCGGGACCCCGGGAGCAAAACCCCGCCCCCTCCCTCACTTCCTGTCAATAACCTCCCCAGACTAGAACATGGAGAAGGTCTGGGGGCAAGGTGCTGGACACAGACAGCTCAAGGTCACAGCTTATCACCACCCCCTGATCCCAACCCGAGGGCGGGTCCTCCCCGAGCCTATGCTGGCCTGGGTCCGGGAGCAGCTGCCTGAGGTCAGAAGTGACCTCTGCTCCCCCTGTTGCCGGGTCCCATGGCGACAGCTGCGCTCTCTGAGGTCAGTTTTCCCAGGAAAACTGGGAAACCCACGGCGTCCGGGGAGATGGGAGCAGCCCGCCCCTGCGGGTCCTGAGCGGCACCCTCACACCCCGCTTCAAAAGGTAAGGCGTGACTGATGAATAGACCGGACTCGTCCCCTTCCCGGGCTCTCTCTCCTGCTGCCCTTCCCAAGTCCCCAGACATCTACACCAAACCCCTCTGGTTGTCCAGTTTAGCCCCAGTGAGGCTGCTGCGGTCCCTGGTGCTGGGCCCCACGCCCCAGCTGTCTGCCTGTGGAGGCCCAGAGACACGAGAAGAGAAGGGATCAGAGAGAGGTGCTCTGGCCCCCAGAGAGCACACACCTTTCTGCGCCCCTTTCAGGGGACCGGCACAGGGGAGGCACCTGCCCTCCCGCAGGAGCTGTGCCCACGACGGCCTCCCCTGAACGTCGGAGGAAGCCCACAGCAGCCCCGCTGCCGGCTGCCGGCTGCCGGCTGCCTCTCCCTCACCCCAGAGACCCTGCAGGCCGAGCAGAGGGGACGGCCGGACCACAGCCCCGTACCTCCTTCCCTCGGGGGACTCAGCCGGCAGGACGCAGGGACAGCCCAGGCCACGCCGCATGAGCCTCCGGAGCATAAAAATATCCCATAAAAATACCCGTGGGCGGGGGAGCTGCAAGGGGCCTCCCTGTGCCTGCGTTTCTAAGCGCGGCTCTGGGGCATCTGGTCGCAGGAGCAAACTGGGGACAGTGGCCTGCCAAGTGGGTGAAATGTTAGGGACTGTGCCGCAAGCGTCCTTTAGGACTTGGCACTGAGGTCAACCGAAGCATGGGGTGTGTGGAAGACAGGGAAGGTCAAGGTTCACACTCCACCCAGGCCTCCTCCTCCTCTGAGCAGCCTGGCCAGCCCCCCGGGGGTCCCTGGGCTCAGCCAGCTAATGCTCAAAAAGTGCTCCACCTCCGAGGGTGTCGATCTTGGGGTGAGGGGGCGGCAGGGGGGTGCAGCTGTCACACAGCGCAACACAGAAACCTTCGCCCTTGCTGTGCTGTCGTGCTGGGTCTCAGAGAGAACTCCGCTTTACTGAACGCGGTGAGTGAGCTGCCACTGCTGCCCCACCGGCACGGAAACCTCCCGGCCGGCAGGACCACGGCCCTGACCTTGTGTTCCCCTCCAACAGCTCTGCTGCAGGCTGCGCGGCCCATCCCAGGTGAAGGTGGAGAGTCCAGGCTGGGGGGGCGGGGAGGGGGAGGGCTGGGCCGGCTCAGGGAGTTGAAACTACGGGAGCCGCCACACCGAGGACTGGCCACGGCAGGCACGGCCCCACGGGTGCGAGGAAGGTCCCTGGCCACCACCGGCTGGGCACCCGCCCTCCTGGCCTGGATGTTCCTCCCTGTCCTGGGCCACCGACAGCAGCTCAGCAGGATTAAGGAGAGAAGCTATTCGCCACACAGCCTCTCTCCTCACTGGGAAGTGAGCAGCACAGGGCACTTTGGCCTCACCCCGACACTGAGAGAGAGTGTCGCACTGGCCCCGGCAGACACCCCGGAGGAGGGGCTGTCCCCAGGAATAACTGCGGAGTGCGACCCAGCCTCTCAGGGACGACTCCCACGGCCTCCCTGCCCCCATCACCCGGGGCGGCGCCCGGCACTCGGAGAACCTGCGGTGAGCCAACAGTCCGCCGACACCCCTTCGACACCAACACATTCACAGCGCGAGACCCCACGGGCACTGTGGCGACAGCCACGGCAGGGCTGGCGTTACCGAGCGCACGCGGTGCCGGCGCCACCTCACACGGCGCTCCTATTTCTGCAAAGGAACTGGCCGCGGTCGCCCTGCAGACACAGAGGTCCCTGTGCCTTCCTGACAGCCCTGGGGCCGCCCATCACAGAATCTGCTCACCAAGAGCCAATCACCCAATCTCAGCGTCTCTGTCCCCAAAGATCGACCCACCCACCTGGCCCTCCAGGTCAAACTGGATTAGCAGAGACGGCACGAGCCCATGGGTTCTGGAAGTTTCCAGGTGATAGATACTGCAAGCTCAAATCCCTTTGTAACTCGGAAGACGTCCCAGGAGCCTCCTCCGGTGCCATGAGCAACGCGCTTCCCTAAGATCCAGCTGCACAAAAAAGGGCAAATTCACTCCTGCCGTCGGCTGAGAGAAACAGAGGGAAGTGGCGGCCCCCGGGAGAGGCCGTTCTGCCCAGCAACCGGCCCAGCGCGCTCCAACCAACCTGAGAGGGCCCGTCCTTCGGCCCCGAGGCACAACGTGAAGGAGCCCCGAGGAAACTGGGGGACGGGGAGGAAGGAGAGAGTTTGAGGACACTGGCTTATAGTTATGGGTGGTCCCGAAATCCAGAGGCACTCGGGGCTGGGCGGTTGAGGCAGTGAGCCCGCCCCTAGGTGCCTTTGTCCCTCAGAACCGAGCGGTGCAGCGGGCTCGGTGACAGTGACACCGAGCGCACTGCACGGCCGGCTGACAGGGAGACACGCGTCGAGGCAAGTCACACACACCGGGGACGGACTGACCGAAATGCCACGGGAGAATCTCTGGTAATGAAATAACATGGACTTCTTGGGGTACTTTTCTGCTTTCCCTTTAAGTTTTTTTTTTTTTTTGGCATGAAACAATGACTACTTATATAATTAGAAAAATGTTATTATTATTTTTTTAAAGACACCCTTGACGTTACAAATGGCTTTGAGGGGTTATTAAGAGCAGGTCTGGATGAGACCCCCCCCCCAGCACCCCCACTGGTGAGTCGGTGCTGAGCCCCGGGCAGCGGGCCCGCCCACGGGCCCCGGGCGGCACCGAGGCTTGGCCCCTGCCCGCGGCTCATCACACAGGGTGGCCGCTGATAGCAACTGCTCGCCTCACTCTGCAGGTGTGTCTTCTGATAAAACGGCCCTATCAGGCGAGCCTTCCGCCACCAGGCAATGTGACGAGTTTGCAGAAGTGCCGGCCCCCCGGGGAGAGCTCCCAGGGCCAGCCCGCAGGGGGGCGGGGGAGGAAGGGGGCAGGAGAGGGGGTGCTGGAAGGCACCGGAACGCTGCCACGGCGGGCACTCTGGCTCTGCCACTGAGCGGGGGACTGTCTGTCGTACTAGTTTTAGTGACTTCCTGGTTAAATGAAACTAAAAACTTTGCACTGGCTGGCTCCAGAAGTGGATTCGGCGAGACGGCCAACACAGGCGCGTCCAGCGCCTGCCGGGCTCTGCCCTGCCTGGGAGGCCAGCGCCCCGGTCCCGCCGTCAGATCAGCCTTTCGAAAACACACGGCAGTTTTTATCCAAAAAACGCCACCACCGGCTTAGGAATACTTTTGCAACATTAAAAAATTTTAATTGCTTTCAATTTTTAATTCCTTCTCATTGGCATGGAAACTCCAAGCTCTCCCTCTCACGTTTGGCACTGCCGCTGGAAAAGTCGCTGTAACCCAGGAGGGCCACGCGCGGCCATGGCGCCGGAGGCGCCCAGCACTCCGTCCAGCCCCTGTGGGGGAAATGCGCCCGAAATTACGGCTCTCTCTGGGCCCAGCCTCCCTCCTTCCCGCATCACTGCCTCGCTCCCATTAGACTAATTCCTCCAAATTGTGACATATATTCCAATAGCAGCCCTGCCGACTGTGCCAAGACGATGAGAATGCATTCCCACTCGGGGCGTCCTCTGCACCACGCCACCGCACCCCACCCCACCCCCGGGCGGTAGGACGGGGCCGCCACAGTGGGTGGGACCGGGCGCTGGGGCCATGCCAGGCAGCACGTGGGTGGACAGGTTACGCTAACCTTGCTGTTGTTGCTCAACAACTCAGAGACGCACGCTGTGATACTACAGCCCAGCGAGCCTTTCATAATGAGTCTTGTCATGGTGCCACATCCGAAAGCAGCAGCTGGCGACGTCGCTGAATATAAAGAAAAGCGACCTGCGAGGGGTGCTGCCTGTGTGGCCGGGGCTTTGAGCCACCATTGTCTTACGTGTCATAGGTGGTCCTGGAATCTTACAGGAAATCTGACGCAAGGCTCACTGAGAAAAGCGTGGTTCTCTCTGTCCCTGGCCACTGTGCCCAGAGGTGGCAGCTGCAGGGACCTCCGGGGGCGGGGCTGAGACCACCAGGCCTCCCTGGCTAGCCAGAGGCTCCGTGTGACACCCCCCCCCCCCGTGACCTCGCAGCTCGGTCAGACTGCCCCTCAGAGAGCTGCTCTGCCCCCCAGCCCCCTGCTGGGGACGGGTTCACCCGAGGCACAAGGGGGAGCGTCCCTGCTGCGGAGACGCGGACAGGACACAGCCGCGGGCGGCAGCACCACGGCTGTGGCCATCGGGAACCCACCAGGGGAGCTGCCCTTCCCGAGGGCTCTCTGCACGGCCCCCACGAGGGGGAGCCGAGCACCCCAGCGGAGCCCACGAACCTTCCCAGGGAGGGCGGACAGGTTTGCAAAGGAGTGGCAGCACCTTCAACGGGACGGAGCTCCTCCTGGGACCGCAGAGCGGAGCCGAGTCTGTGCGGCAAGCCGAGCGGCGGGTCCGCGCCGGTCCTGGGGAGCAGGGGTTCTGGGCTGGGGTGGGGACCGCCCTTCAGCAGGCCACGCCAGCTCTGACGAGTGCCAGCTGGGGCACCGGTTACCGGCAGGCGTGGCGGCTGAGAAGGTGGCGCCTACATCCAGTGCCCACTGGGGAGGAGACAGCTCTGCAGCCCCAGAGAACCAAGACCCCCACGCTCCCGCCCACGCTGAGGCTGGGAACGAGGGCGGGGCGCAGGAGGGTGGGGCCGGGGCCGCCTGGCCCCTCCGGCCAGACCACAGCTCACCTGGAGAAGGTTCTTTGGACCGGGTCTCTCCCCATTTTCAGACCAAGGGTTATTCAGCGGCCAGGAGGAGAGCCAGGAGGGGGAATGTGGGAGGACAGACTAGAGGAGCAGCACACCCCTGCCCTGGTGGGCAGGCGGCCTGCAGGGAGGTGAGGCAGCCCTGCCCGACCCCGTTTTGGGCCCAGCCACCTCTGGCCAGTGCCAGCACACCTTCAAGCTGCTCCGCCTCTCCCTGCCTCGACTGGCCACGGACGACAGGGAGTGTCCTGGAGTGAGCCCTCACTGAGGACACACCTGCCTCCCGCCCGAGGACGGCCCCACGAGGGCGGCTCCCTGTGGGCCCTGGTGCCGCGCACCTGGGCTGATGATCTCTCACTCTCAAAAGTGCCCCACAGTTTAGGACACAGGGCTGCTCCTCCTCTGGGGACCTGGGGACTTCCTTACCAATAATGACCCTGCTCCCCACTCACAGGGGTCAATACCAAGGGGTCAAATCTTTCTCCCTGCACCTGGACTGATTCCTCCCCTAGCTCCCACACGTACCTGCTTATCTTTTGGGTCTGTGTAATTCTCTTTGTGTAGCGTATCATTTTAACATAAGACCTCGGATGCAAACACCTCAGGGGAGTAACTTCGTCCTAAGAAGTAGATGACTACAGAGTACAGGAGGAAGGGGGCTCCGCAGCAGGAGAGGGCCGCCGAGGCCTGGGGGGCTGGTGGGGTCTCAGGGGCCTGGAGCCAGCGGGCGAGCCCTGCCCACCTGGTGTCCTGCCACTGCAGCACCCCTCCAAGCCACCAAACCTGGAGACGCGCTAATCGGATCTAGACCAGAGAAAGCCTGCAGGCGAGGCTGGAATTCCCACCCCACCCAAGTGCCTAGGAGGAAACAGGAGTAAGTCAGGGCGACCTCCCGAGAGCTGCTGCCTCTCTCTCCAGGGGAGACCACCCGCTCTCCAGCCCCAGCCAACAGAGATGCCCCAGCTGTGGGGCTCGGGGCTTCCCCTCGGCCACCCCGACAATGGCCACCATCAGGTGGGCGCCAGCCCTGTGGGGCTGCCCGTATCTGCCGGTGAGCACAGGCTGCCATGTGCACAGGCGGGGCCGACACCCCATTCCACAGACAGAAACCGGGGGCCCAGAGCACACACACCCCCCCTTACCATCGCAACCGAGAGGGGGGCCGGCGGAACTGAGCCTCCAGCCCGCAGGCCGGCGTGGCCCACAACACCCCGCCAGTGCCCCGCGCACGTTCACAGCCAGAGCTGGCATACACTCTGGTCCCGACCGCTGCGAAGGGTCACTGGTGACTCCCCATATACTGTCCTATCTCCTATGGGCACGACAGGGTAACACCCCTCTGATGGCAGCGACCTGCTGCCCGTCCACTCGACAGACCCTGCGGGTCAGCAGCCCCAGCTGCACCCACCCCTCCTCCCGGGCAGCCGTGAGCTGGGAGGTGACAGGGATGGGGGCGTGTTGGGTGCAGGGGTTTCCCTCTGGCACTCACCCAGCACCCAGTGACCTTCTTCAGGAATGTTCTTAACAAAAAAGCATTTGTAGCCCTGGCTGGCGTAGCTCAATGGATTGAGTGCGGGCTGGGAACCAAAGTGTCCCAGGTTCGATTCCCCAGCCAGGGTACATTCCTGGGTTGCAGGCCATAACCCCCAGCAACCGCACATTGATGTTTCTCTCTCTTTCTCTCTCTCTCTCTCTCTCTCTCTCTCTCCCTCCCTCCCTTCCCTCCCTAAAACTAAATAAATAAAATTAAAAAATTTAAAAAGAAAGCATTCGTGGAAGTCCAGGATAATCCCCCCAGGACCCTCATGACATGGGAACCACATGAGCTGTGCTCCGGACGGAAGTAACTATCTTCCCCCACCTGCCACGGGGTCCCCGTCCCGCAGGCGGAGAGAGTGTGCGGACCCGCGGGGACTGAGGGGGACGAACCACAGCACTGGGGGCCCCTCCCCCAGGATGGCCCAGACCCAGGCGCCAGCCGTGCTCACCAGTACAAGTAATAGGCCAAAGCCACAGCCACCAGGGCGGCGCAAACCCCCGAGAACAGGCAGGTGGAGTAGCTGACCAGCATCTTCACAGCCCGCGTCCCGCGTGCTTCTGCGCGTCGGCGAGGGGACCGGCGGCGTGAGTGGGCGTCACCTTCGGCCAGAGGGTGAGGAGAGGGCTTATGGCCGGGCCCGCGTCACCCACGCTGGATGCGCCTCGGCTGCCAAGGGCGTCTGCTCAGCAGAAAGAGGGCTACACGCACTTCTGGGCTACTGCTTCCACCCAGCAGCACCCTGCATGTCTTGGAGGCCAAGTCAAATGAGAGCAGGGCCTCTCCTCAGCCCCTGCAGGGTGCCGGGCACCCACTAATCCAATAAGCAGCTTTCACTGGGAGCCGCTGTAAACAGGTGGTGGCATCACGGGGCTCGGAGAGCACGCAGGTCAGAGGGCCCCGCCCCAGCACCTGACCCTGGCCCTCGGACCCGGAAGCCGCCGGAAACCCCGAGAGCATGACAACCCTACAGCACCTGTGGGGTGAGCCAGTGAGGCCGAGGGGGACCCCCGTCTCGGCCTCAGGCTGGAAAACCCCTGAAAGGCCTCCAGGTGATGGGCACCCTCTCTCTGGGGCAAGCAGGCCCCCTGCCCAGGGTAGGGCTGCCAACACCCCAGAGGCCACAGGCAAAACCCAGTTCCAAGACCAGACCCCGTGGATGGCCGCTCCGGTCACCTCCCTGCGGAGAACTCTGGGAGGAGTCGCCCCTCCTGTTCCCTGGAAAACAGAGTTAAATAGGCCGGACGAGTGAACCGCAGACGGACGGAGGTCGGCTGCCTCTCGTGCCTCCCCAGCCCGAGACTCCAAATCTGCATGACGGACCTGAGAAGTGATAAAGTGACACAGGGACAGAAGCATTCCCCGCCCCCCCCCCCCCCCCGAAACCTCTCCCTGTGCAGAAGGGCCCCAACAGACACATGAAGAACAGGAAGAGGGAGAGTTGTCGGTGGAGCACCTCAAGGCTTCTCTGGCCAGCACACCTCCCTTCGGGGTGCTTGTGCTGCACTGGGGTGCCAGGGAAGTCGTCCCTGGCACAAGACACAAGAGACCCACTCCCAAACAGGTGACGGCCCCACCGCTCCTGCCCCGCCTGGCCAAGCCCACTCCAGCCCCCTGCTCCTGCGTCCTGCTGGCCGCAGGGCCCCCGGCGGCGGGAAAAGCCGGTCCTGCCGCTGGGCTCCACCCAGGGTCCGCAGTGTGACCTGGGCTGCTGGGCCTGCAGCCGCTGGGCAGTGACTGTCAGGTCCCTTTAGAGGCATCTGGCCATGACCAGCATTCTGGCCTCTCAGGATGGAAGGCGGGCCATCACCCCTGAGCTTAGTCCACCGGGAAGGGACTTTGCCCTGAGCAGCATCTTGCTGGCTACGGATTTCCGCCTCCTTAATCCCCAAAGCGGCCGGAGGAGCCGCTGACCTGGGAGGAGCAGCTCCTGAATGGCTGCGCTGTGCTCCCCTGGGACCCGAGGCCGGGCCTCACCCTCTGAGGGCCAGGCTGCTCCCCCGCCGGGCAGCCACACCCCCGCCTTTCTAATAAGCAGTGAAGAAAAGAAGCCCTCCTCTCCCAGAAAGCTGCCCGGTGGTCCATGTCGGCACAACAACCTTCCCAAGTCAACAGGCGAGGCCTAAAGAGCCCCGGGTGGGGGCGGGGGGGCCCTCCATGCGTCTGAGCCTCAGGGATGCCGGCCCCCAAGGCTGTGAAGCCCATCGCTGAGTGCAGAGGCCTCTCTCTCTCTCTCTCTCTCTCTCTCTCTCTCTCTCTCTCTCTCTCAGGTACCCACGAAGGGCAGCAGGTGCCCCTGGCTTAAATGGCAGCACCTGGGCTCGACCTTTGCCCTGAGGCCAGTTCTCATTACTGGTGGGGACCTGCTGGGACCCGGGCGGCCCTGCCTTCCTCTGGGTAGGCTGTTTGGCGCCCCCCCCACCCAGCGCTTCAGGGTGCCAGCCCCTCTCCTCCAAGAGGTGACCAGAGAGACTCGTGCGGCAATCAGGTCACGGCCCGCCCCCCCAGCTGCCACCTGCCCAACTGCAGGCTTCTGAGATGCTCGCTACATCCTGCCCCCACCCCTCGCCTCCCGCCAGTCCGCACAGTGGGAGCCAGGCCAGCCCCTCGGCGGGCAAGTGGGTGGGTGGCCTGTGGGGTTGCTGTATCCCCCTAGACGGCCACAGACCCCTCCCAGCCCTTGGCATCCAGGCAGCGCCCACAGGGGCTCCTCTGGGCCTGTCGTCGGCACCCAGCCCGTGGCACCTGCTGCCGTGCTGGTTTCTCTTCTCCTCTGCTCCCCCCTGGACCCTGGGGAGCACTGGCGAGGGCCCATGCGCAGAGCTCCCCAGTGCGGGGGCAGGGGCTGGAGGACGGAGGAACGGTCAGGCCACACCTGAGTCGCTCCCTGCCCCCGTGTATCACAGGAGGAGTCCCTTCTCTCCAGGTGACACTGCAGGAGGCCGCTGTGCTCCCCCTGGAGAGAGGGCGCATGGCGCAGCCTCGGGCACAGACTGGACCCGAATCCTAGCACCTGCTCCCACTTCCGAGCTGAGCCCCAGTGTAAAGTGGGGATAATCGCTCTACCCATGTCACTTGGGGGGTGGTGACAGGTAGGGGATTGGTACAGGAAAAGCACCTGGAAAAATGCCCGGTGTGGGCAATGTCAGAAATGGCCAGCTCTCACGGTGACGATGACGCCGTGGCTCCGGAACCGCGCCCGCGGGGGACCGACGGGCAGAGGTGGGAGGAGTCCCGGGGGTTTCTCGCTCGGCGGGACCGGAACCAGAACTACACCTCAGGCCTGTTTTTGGTTCTACTGACGATAAAGCACCGTGAGCTCGTTCTCTTTTCACTGTGTTCTTTCCATCACGTGTGCAAAACTCAGCAAACCTAGGAGGTCTGGAGTCTCGGTTCTGTTTATTTTGAAAGAAAGGCTGGCACACGAGTTTTGCCCAGCCCCTCCTCCGGTCTCTGCTGAGCAGAGGCTCCCCAGGGGGCTCGGGGCGCAGACCCGTCGTTGAGGGTCCCCTTGTCCTGAGAGCCCCGAGTGCGATGTCACGCCTGCCCCTCGACCCCCACTCAGTTTCACTCTCCAGTCTCTCACTGAAGCTAGAGAGAGCACACCCGCCCTGAACACATCACACAAGACAGTGTCGCGGGCACGTTTCGTCCCCGGCTCGCTGCCCGGGGCCTGGAAGGGCTGCGGCACACTGACCACGAGGAGAGAGCGGCGGGAGCGTGCGGGCAGGATCTCCTGGAGGCTTCCCCCGAGCAGCAGCGACATGACAAGCACGTTCTAAAAACTGAAAACTTTTCTGCCCTGGCTGGTGTGGCTCAGTGGACTGAGTGGGGGGCCTGAGAACCAAAGGGTCACAGGTTCAATCCCCAGTTGGGGAACATGCCTGGGTTGCGGGCCAGGTCCCCAGCAGGGGGCACATGAGAGGCAACCACACATTGATATTTCTCTCCCTTTCTCCTTCCCTTCTCCTCTCTCTAAAAAAATAAATGAAATCTTTTTAAAAAATAAAAACAAAACTTTTCTTTAGGCTCATTCAGTTTCTCATGAAACCTCCACACTCTCTTTCTTGCACAACTGAGAACTCGAGGTGTGATTGCTTATCCCTGTGTAACTAGTCTGACTCCTGAGGCCATGAGACACGAGGACGCGTGAGTGATAAATATGCAGTCGCATTATTGTGCAGTTCTGAAAAGAAACTCGCTTTCCTGTCCCACGGGCACCCCCTCATCCTGCGAAGGGCCCCTTTGTCAGCCGCCGGGTCCAGAGGCAGCCAGGTGCTGCTTCCACAGCGTCTGCCTAGTGCCGCAAGCCCCGCCCGGAAACCGGGAGCCGGCGGGCACCGGAGGGCCGTGAAGCTAGAGACCAGGAGAGCACAGGAAGGAGGAGGCGCCTGAGCAGGGGCGAGAAAAAGCCCTGCCCCGGGGGCCACCCACCGGGCCACCAGGGGCCACCAGGGATCACAGGTTCCATGGCGGCGCCTGCAGGAGCCCTGCAGCGAGCTGCGTGTCTCCAGCTTCCAGACAAACACACACTCCCTTCTGCCTCCTCTAGGGCAGGGGCAGGCACAGACCCAGGACAGCCCCGACCTGTGAGCCCAGGTCCAGTGCCCCTCCTGTCCCTTCTGTCAGCCTCCTCCTTTCCCCGGCCAGTTCTCTCTGCTCACCCGCAGTCCAGGTGTACGCAGATCCCCCCGCCGTCAGAAAGTGTGATCCCCTTTCTGCCAGCCATCACCCCCAGGTCCCGGCCCTCCAGGGAGGACCCCATCTGGGAACACCCCAGAACCGGGTGCTGACGGCCTGTACATTAACACTGAGGTCTGGAAGGGCAGTCAACATGGAAACTAGGAAAGGCCACAAGAGCCCCAACGAGACACACAGGTGACAGATCGGGGAGACCACGCCAGACGTGCAGGGGAGATGTCAGGCAGGCCATGCCAAGGTTGTGCTAAGTGGCAGGTACAAGACGTGAATTATTCATTGAATGGTCACAATAGCCCTGATCTCCTGGCACCACTACCAGCTCCACGTAAGCTCTGCACAGGGTCATCAGACAACCGGCCAACCCGGGGTTAGAGGCCGAGTTTGGCTGATGCTGGCCCCAGGGCATGTAACTGCCCTTGGTGCAACCGGTTCCACCTAGATCCTCCCGGAATGGTTTGTGACTTCTTCCTAGGTAGGGACCAACTCCAGGGAGTCCCCAGGAGCCAGGGCTCCCTGGGGTTTGTCCCTACTTCTCCGCCCCTCAGACTCTTGTTAACTCACAGCTCATCACCTTCTTCCCCACAGTTTCCCCAAAGCCACTGTGTCATCCCTGACATCTGGGCCTCAAGAAGCCGTGTCCCGCCTAACCCGCAGAGCGGCGGGGACGAGGAGCTGCGGAAGTTACTGCTCTGCTTTCCGCCCCTGGCTTTCCGCACGCACTGGCTAAACACGTCCGTCCCAGCCCCCCCCCCCCCCACAGCCCCACTGCTTTTATTAGGCTAATGAGATGCCGCCCGCCCACTGGGAACACGCCGTCTCACCAGCCTGTCTCACCAGCCTGTTTACCGGGACTGAGCTCGGCAGCAGGAGTGGGGAGAACCCTCGGATGCCAGCAACACGTTGCTGCTGGACCTTCGAGAAGAAGAAAAGTGGCCCAATGCGCTCACTTAACGACCCCCCCCACTCGAGGGAGGCCTCGCTGGGCTCCTCACTGTTGACAGGGAGTCCCCCCCCCCCTCATTCTTATGCCCAGGGCGTCCTTCCCACTGACCGCTTGGACCGGAGCTCCTGGTGCTTCCCCGTGGCCTTTGCAGAGGTTCTGTCCTCAGAGCTGCCTCTTCTGGTCCCCCCAGGAAGAGGCGGAGGACACAGAGTCCACCGCCCAAGCGTGTCCTAGGGCAGCATCTCCAGGCCTGCTCACGTTCACTCTGTTCCGGCTGGGGCGGGGCGCAACCGTGTGCTGAGTCCCTCTCGGCTGGGACCCCTCCCCGGGGGCCACCTGCAGAAGGGACCTTCCTCACCTGGAGGCCGGAGGTTTTGTATTCCACTCCTCACCCAGCCGGCCCTCCCACAGCCTTAAACACCCAAATAGTTAAGCCACGCACAGAACTGGAGCTCCCCGCGTGGGAAGGCTCCTCGCTTCGCCTGGCTCTGGGTAAATGAGACGCGGCGGCAGAAACTCCAGGAGCGAGGCGGGTGCTCACAGGGACCAGCTGATACGATGTCCTTCCAATCCACACTGGGACGCGGGAGGGGAACAGGTTACTATGCAAACCAAACACAAGTAAACAGCGGAGGTGTGAGCCCAGGAAGGCCAGAGGCCAAGTCTCAAGTGCTTTGAAGTGCAGTCGGGAGCTCCGGTCCAGATGCCGCTGCCTGCTTGGCTTGCGGTTACTCGGTGGCGGCGTGCACACAGGCCGCTGGGGGGACCACGCACAGGTGTGACTGGCAGCAGGTGTCCTGGGATGATGCCGCTCGCTGCGTGGGGGCTGGGGGTCTCCCAGTTATGGGTGGGCCAAGAGGCTTCACTCTGAGACTCGGGGGTCAGTCTGTAAAGCCCCCCAGGGACACGTGACCGGGTTCTCTGGCGCCCAGCAAATTCAGACAATGTGAACCCACTGGTTCCCTTTCATGGTGGCAGGTGAGGACTGGGGGGCGGCCTCCCGAAGGCAGTCACAGTCCAGCAGTAGATGACAGTGAGGAAGACAGGTGCACACAGCCCTGAAGCACCTGCAAGAGCCACCTGGTGATCCTTAAAGAGGCAAAGTCCCAGAGCAGCAAAAAGGGGAGCGGGGCGCAGGCGGGTTTTAGCTCGTCGTGCACTGTTGGTAGGCGGCTCGGACCCTGGGGGCGCCGCACACTCCAACAGCTCCCGGTGACCGGCACCACCAGCTTGAAACCCATCCCCCAAAAAAAGCCTCCTGCCCAGAAAGCAGCTTTTAAGCAAAACCCAGTTTCAGACGTGAAGTCTGTTGGAACCGCTGTCATGATCCTTAAAACTCGTACAAGCCAGCTTGCTCTGCTCCCCCTCATCCCCACCGACGCCACTGCTGAGGTGCCTGTCACACCTCCGGGCTGGGTGACCCGCGCTGGACGCTGCAGCCGGGGTGCCCTCTTTCTTCTCACGGGGGAGCGTGCCCAGCCCTGCAGCGCTGTCGCTCTGCTCTTCGAAGTCTCCTTTTTAAATTATTACTTTTTAAATTCTATTTATTTTAGAGAGGGGGCGGGGAGAAGAAAGTGGGGAGAAACATCAGCCGTTTCCCTGTCAGGATGAAGGGGCAAGGCAGCAGCGGCTGCTGGGCCAGGTGTGGGGTCCCGGACTCGGCGAGTGTGCAGCCTGATACTGTGTCCGCAGGCTCCCGTTTGCGTCTTCGGAGCCAGTGTGCTCCGTGCGGCCACGTTTCCTTCCGCAGAGCAGGCCCTGCGTTGGGGGGCTGCTCAGCAGCCAGTGAGGAGCCACCATCGCCATGTGGGGGCTGAGCCTGGGTTGACACCTTGCGTGCCAGAGCCCCCACACCACCCTTCTTCTCCACCTGCAGAGGGCGCTGTTCTCCCCCGTCAGCTCAGCAGCTGTGCTGGGCTCCTGCTGCAGCCGGAGCAGGCAGTGCAGGCTGGCTCTGCCGCCCAGCACTCAGAGAGCAGCTTGAACCAGCCCCTGGCAGGACGCACCAGGCCCGACAACGAGGGCCCCATCCACCCCAGCTCCCTGGAGAGGGAGACCAGGTTCTAGAATTTCAGGCAGGACATTCTAACAGTAGCTGCAGCTGACAGCGCTGCACAGGGTGATGCATGCTAGCCGCCGTCACCTCATCCACTCTTCACCACACCCCTCAGGGAGGGGCACACACATACGAGCTTCATTGTCCAGGTGAGGAAACTGAGGCACAGAGAGGTTAGGCAACTAGCCCGGAGCCGCAGAGCAAGTGAGCGGCAGAACTGGGATGCTAGCTTCTCTCATAAACAGGACTGGGTCCTACACAGCCCAGGAGCCAAACCCGACCCAGATGCCCTGGAAGCCGCCATTCTTGAGTCTCCGCTGAAAGACAGAGGTTTGCACCCCGCGGCCGGAGAGGCGCCTGCTGCGGTGAGTGAAGGGAGGACAAGGGCACGCGGGAGCGGGGTTCGGGGGAGACGGGAGCAGAAGCTTCCTTCCCCTACCTTCTAACATCAGGTCCATGTGGGTGGAGGGGGCTGAGGGCGGGCCCCCAAAGACCTCCTGCTCCCCCTGGGAGACTGAGACGCCGCGGCCACCCACTGCCTGGGGTGGACCAGCTGCCTGTTCTGCACCCGAATGAAACATTTCTAGCAAAAACACTCCCCAACTTTTGAACTGTGTTTTTAAAAAGACGAAATAATGAGGTTTACTGAGTTAGTGGAAAGTAATGCATTCTTGCTCTAAAAATCTCAAACCACGCAGAGGGACACGGTCAAAAGAGGACCCTTCAGCACCGCCCCACCTCCCAGGGCTGCCGCGGACCTGGTGTCTGCCCCGGATGCAGGGAGGTTCAGACGCCGACTCGCGTGGCGAGGTTCTGTGACTCTGACTTGGTGTCCCTCACACCACGCTCCGTGCTGTGGACTGAATGGCTGGGTCCCACTCCCCCCCCCCCCAATTCCTATGTTGGAACCAAATGCCCCACGTGCTAGTACTGGAAGTGGGGCCCCTGGGAGGTGACTAGACCACAAGGGTGAAGCCTCCATGAATGGATCAGTGTCCTTCTAAGAGAGACCCCCCAGAGAGCTCCTCTGTCTCTTCCACTCTGCTGGGGACACAGCAAGAAGGCCCTGCCTGCAACCCAGGAAGCAGGCCTCTCCAGACACCTGTGGCTTGATCTTGGCTTTCCAGCCTCAGGAACTGTGAGAAATCAACGTCTGTTTTCTTAAAGTCGCCCTCCTATGGCATTCTGTTCTAACAGCCTGCACGGACTGACACCCGGACAGGAGAGCCTGCCGGGTCAGCACGCGCCTCTCCTTTCTGCAAGGGGCAGCAGGTTAGAACAGGGGCACCCCACCGCAGTCCAGATCCTGGCCTCTGCGCCGCTGAGCTGTGTGGCCTGGAGAAAGGTGCTGAACCTCTCTGAGCCCCCGTGGCCTCCTCTGGAGAGTGGGGACACGGTTCCCGTCTCACCCGGTCAGGAGGGTCGAATGAGTGCATTGTGGGCGCAGCGCCAGAGCAGGGGCCGGCCCGGGGCTCGGTGCGGCCACCGTCAGCATTGCTACTTTCTTTCATGTCACTCTGGCTGCAGAGTATTCCATTGTAGGGGTGTACTAAAAAGCATGCCATTGTTCTCCTGTCCAGGACATTCAGATGCCGAGTGCCCCACCTGTGGTGTGACCCTGTGACTCTGGGCCACCCCCTCAGGCTCCTTGGAGAGGAATGAGTGGCCTGCGGTGGCCCCACCAGCTAAATCCACTTCCGCTCTAGCTCAGCAGCCTTCTCGCTCAGGCAGGGTCTGCTCCCCTCATTTCCTGGCCGACGGGGGGCACTGCCTGACGGTGGAGAGGCCTCGGGGTTCCCAGCCTGGCCGTGCTGCCCACCACCCGGCCCCAGGTCCCGCCTGCCTGCGGGCCTCTCCCCAGCTCTGTAACACTGGGGCCACCACACCACCCTTCACCTGGGGACGTGAGCGTGTGCACGACACCCCATGCGGGACTGCCCAGGCTGTGCAGTCCCTCTGGGAAGAGGAGAAGCTTCTGACTGGTTTCCAGGGTGAGCACCCCAAGGTCCCGAGAGAGCAGCCTGAGCCGCCTGGGTTGCCTGGGCTGCCGGCATGCCGCCTCTGCCCCTGAGGCGCAGCGCGGTGGGAGGGGCACTCCGGCGGCCGGTGTTACGTTACTGACCCGTACCTTGTCAACTGACACTGACCTTTTCCTGAGAGGAGGCAATCTATTTTTTTTTTTTACCTTACAGAAAAAGGCTGAGACAGGAAAGTAAAGAGAAACTTAAACTATGGCCAACAACAAAAACCACACCTCTGCAGGCCCCACAGTGGCGTTCCCCGGAGGGCCACAGGCCCAGCCCCCGCCCTCTGCAGGTCCTACCCCACTCGGCTCCACGCAGCCGCCTCCACCGCCTCCGCCTCCGCCTCCGCCTGTGGGCAGGCTCCCCGCGCTGCTCAGCCCGCTGCGCTCCAGCCTTCGAGAACTGAAAGCTGAGCCAGTGTGGTCAAATCGTCAAACCGGCTGGGCTGGGGCACGGCCCGGATCCTTCCGCCCTCCCCCATGGGCTCCCAGCCGGGCTCAGGGCTCACCGGCATGAGCCACACCTGCCTTCGGGGACGACAGCGTGAGACCAGGGGCTTTAAAGTGTGACCTGAGGAATGGGGTCTCCACCCTCCCTCAGTCAGCGTGCAGAAAAGTCCCTAGTGGAGACGGTTTCTGCAACGCAAACTGACAAAACAGCGGTCTGTGGGGAAGGACTCGAGGCGGGAGAAGCTTCTCAGATGCCTGGTTTCCCACTTGGCCCGCGGCCATGTCAGCCTTAACACCTGGGAGCTGGTCTACGTCTGGTTTTCCTAATAAAATTTTCTTTCGATTTCACGGTGAGGTAGAAAAAAAAGCATTCTTTAGATTGCAAAATAAAAAGTTTTAAAAAGTAACATGAGTTTTTTTGTTTGTTTTACTTAGAAAAATTTCTGCCTAAGCGGTAAAAGAGATCAAGAAATAAACACGAAGGAGAGAGAAGCAAAGGTGTCCCCTGAATCACAGACCCGATTACAGATTTAGTGCAACCCCTAATGTATGCCCTCGGGCCCTGGAAGGTAACTTGGTGCCGGCCAGGTGTGGTTTCCACGGTGCCTCTGCCACCAAGGTGACGCCGAGTCCCTTGTGGGTACCTCAGACGCCCCAACGACCCGGTGGGGGGGCAGGGGCGTTCCCAGGGTTGCCACCCACAAGCGAGTGCATCCCCTGCACCAACCCTGTAGCTCACGGAGCTGAGGCTCTGTGCTCAGAAGCCCCCACGGATTTTTTCTTGGAAAACGGGGACGCATTATTTCCACAATCTTCAAAAAAAGTGTGAGACCAGAAAAGCCCCTAAGCCTCCAGCGGCGGACGCCACATCTGAGAATTTTCCGGTCTGACCAGCTGTGCTGGTCTCCAGCCCCTCCCCCGTGGAGGCGGGCCCTGCTGGGCACCCTGCCTCCCTGTGAGCAGTGGGTGCCCCTGGAGCCCCTCCTGCTCCTGCAACCCAGGCGCGGGACTCTGAGGCGCAGGGGACATGCTGTGTGGGGGACTTGCCCATCGATCGCCCCCTTGTTTCCCAGGGGGGCACGACCATTCACACCTCCCATTTTTCCGGAAAAGGGAGAAAGCACAGCCCAAGCCGGCTCCTGGTAGAGACGGGAGCGGAATGCAGGCCAGCTCTGTGCGTAAAATCCCACCGCTTTTAAAAAACCCGCATGGCCCCCGGCAGACGGAATGGCTGGCGGGGAAGGGGAGATGGGGGTCATTTAAGTCATGCCTCTGAGCATGCCAAGCAAGGTGTGCTTTTTAGTGCCTTTCCAAAGGCATCACAGAACAAGTTCCACCTGGGGAAACCCCTGTTTCTCTGGGCACCGACGGAGCACGGCGTCTCCAGGTCAGACTCGCAGAACCCTGGCTTTGAGAGTGCGGCTGAAGCCAGTTCTGCTGAAACTCCGCTCCCACCGTGTGCAGCTGCCTCCACATGGCCGTCTGAGGCCTTCCGCCCAGACCAGGGACCGGACGGCACCTGGGCTCTTGCTGTGCGGTCACGTGGGGGACATTGCAACACAGACTGAGGCCAGCCGATGACGTGGCTCGATCTGAACGTCAGGAGGCTGTGTGCTCGCTACCCTCTCTGCCCCCAGCTTCCTAGAAGGCTGCAGCCGCTGGCCCAGGCTGACAGCCACCGTCTCCCTCTGTCCCTCTCACCCTGGCCCCTCCGGCCAGCAGGCACCCTCAGGCCAGACCCTGGCTCCAGCATGGGCTGGCCGTTCACGTCCCCCCCACACACAGAGAGCCCCGGGACCTGTCATCTCAATGGGCGGGGCCTCCAGGTGGTACTGCCATTGCCACAGCCTTGGCTGTCCCCCATGCTCAGCACTCCAGCTCTGCCCCTGGCCCGGGAGACAGTTACCATGCTTCTGAGCTCAGACCCTCTGTCACTCGGTTTCCTTGGGGGACTGTGTGCCTTCCCACGTCTCACCTGTGGCAGCTCAGTGTCCGGGCACTCTCCCGGCCATCTCTGCCAGAGGCCCCAAGCGCTTTCTATGGGCAGTGCAGACTCCCCACCCCGACTCCCCTGACCCCTGCGGAGTGTGTCAGCAGACACCCCCCACCGCCTCCAGCAGCTCACACCCCGGCTCTCGCAGCTCCGAGCTCAGAACCACAGTGCCCGGCCCCAGACCCGCCGCACAGCCGCCATTTCTGCAGCTCCGGACCGAATGAAACGACACAGAGGCTGGCAATAGCACGGACGGTAGAAGAGGAAGTGGTCGTCCTGTGCACGCGGGTTCGGTTCTCGGAAAATGTTTGTAAATGCAGGGAGCTGGCCCTCGAGTCACAGGAGGAGAGGGACAACCGCCGGACGGGCAAAATAAGGGGGTGCTGGGAAGGACCCTCTCCTGAGCTCCGGGCAGCTGCAAGTGCTCCCTGCTCTCCAACAAGCCGGAACGGAGCGGTCAGCGCGGGTGGATGCTGATGGTAACAACAGCCACGGAGGCCAGAGGCCGGACTGTCCGGGCTCCCCCTCTTGCCTCCATTAAGGGGGTCCCTGTGCAGGTGTCTGCTGACCCCAGCAGAGCTGGCTCCAGCACCCCCACCCCAGTGGCCCACTCTGCTGCCCGTGGTCACTGGACACAGGTTCTAAGACCCCTCCCTGCCCAGCTTTCCCATGCCCTGACTGGACAGTGCCCACTGGTGCACTTTTGCAGGAGCTCAGGTGCGGCCGCTGACCCGTGCCAGGCAATGCCACACCTGCTCCTTGACAGACGAGGGCAGACCCACCATCTATGGTTCTCTGTGCCCCTTCCCACCACAGGCCCCGGCAGTGACAGTGACCAGATAGCTAACCGTGAAGTGAGCAAATGGAGGGATGGCAAGTCAAAGGCTGAGTCGTTACTAGGGCGAGCCTTGGCCCCTGATCCCAGTTCTCACCATGCTGACCCGGGGCAAGGCGGCAGTCTGCCCACTCCACCGCAGACGCACATTCTCTCAGCCACCAGCAGGTCCACGGGCAGGCGGGAGTCAGGCACACACCTTAACTGGCAGGGAAATCTTCCCACCTCCTCCCACCTGCGCCCGAGGTGGGGCCTGTGCCAGGCGCTCTGGACCCCGGCCCGGCCACCCGCCCATCCACTCGGGCGTCACACGGGACTCTTGGGCAGGGCCCTGGGTCTCACCCTGCACAACACGCCCCCACACCCAACAGACAGAAACTAAACCACCAGCAGGACCACAGAGGACTCCTCTGTTTAAGCGTCTGGGTGCTTATTTTGCAGCTTAAAGCCCACCACACGTAGGAAGCAGCAAGGAACTTGCTGGTTGAAGTTCATTGTCACGCACGTGTGGCCCCTGTGCGCACGGGCCTGTTCTCAGAACCCACCACCAGAGCCCACCCCGGGCACCCCCAAAAAACCGCACCTCCGACCCCGCCCACAGACCTGAATGTACACTCCCCTCCAGAGCGGCTTCCTCCGGCCGGCCACTCGCGTGTTAACCCGAGGGTCATCCCGAGGGACACGGCCTGCCCGGCCACCGCAGGCGGGAGTGACAGCCGCCTCCCTTCTAGGCGAACACGCCACTTAAGAGCCCTCCAGCTCTCACAACCCCTGGAGAGCGGAGCCAGCGCACGGCGCGAGCAGGCGTCTGTCTCGGGCGGAAGTGCACACGTGACACCACCGCAGGCCGAGCACCGGCGGCAAAGAGACGTGGGCGTGCGAGCTCGCCGCTCCAGGGGCCGCGCTGAAGATGCGGGAGAGTGCAGCCGGTTTTCCGTAACGCACGGTATTTAACCCAGGACAGCCAGGACGCCGCCGCGCCCACCGGCGAGCAAGGTGCAGACGCGTTAACGAGATGTCCTGTGTCACCTGGTCCTCCGGTCTCTGCATTCCGTGAGCTCCCCTGTGCGGAACCTTCCGCATCTCTCAGCTCGGCCCCTCCGCTTCCCAGGCACCCCCACCCCCCCGACAGCCACTCTGGGCAGGGACGCGGGCCCAGGGCCATGATTGCCTCTGCCATTTCAGGTGGTCGTGTGACATTTGTGGCGGACAGACGCTTCTGAACCCCGTGACCGGGGAGACTCGACGGTCTCAGAAACTGCTCTGCTGGAACCGCCTGACAGGTGGCAGGAAGTGTGAGGCGGAGGCCCCGGGGGGAGGGGACAACACGAACCAGATGTCCGGGTCACCCAGGGCTTGCCTTCGCTCGGCGGGCGAGAGAGGGGGTTCTGCAGGAACCAAGGGCTCAGCCAGATCAGATCACAGCTGCCCAGCGGGGCAGCTCAGGGTGGGCGGTCGGGCCCCAGGCCCCCTCCGGCTTTTCACCTGAGGGTCTCCGAGCCAGCCTTGTCCGTTGTTCCACGTCCAGGTTCACACGCCTTTGAGACGCCAGCAGCAATGCCCTGGGGGAGGGTCCCTCGACCCTCCAGGGAGCATGCAGTCTTGTCAGCAGCCCTGGGGTCCAGCCCCCGCCCTGCTCTCCCCCACCTTCTCTCGACCTCTCTGGATTTCAGACGCACGCCAGCAGCCGCCCACCGTCCACCCCCCAGCACGCGGGCGTCTTGCTCCCCAGCACGAGCCGTCAGTGCAGCCCACGTCAGCGCTCACTGCGAAAACTTCTCTGCGGGTCCAGACATGTCTTATGCTGACGGTTCAGCTCAGGGTGAGGAAGGACAGACGCCGGCCACGGGGGCTTCCACACGTGAAAGAGGGACAGACGCCGTCCTGGGTGAGCAAAGGTGGCAGATGGAGATCGCTCGCCCCGTCAGCTCTTCTGCGGCCAGAGACAGTGGGGTCCGAGATGCATGGCCCTAAACGCCCACTGTCCCTCCCACCGCTAGCTACTCAGGGCCTCGTTCTGTCCATCCGTCTGTCCATCCGGGGCAGGCGGGCGGTTCTGCTGGACAACAGGCCCACGCTTACCTGTCTTACCTGGGAACCTCCCGGGCCAGACCTGCGGGGCGGCTCCCTCACAGGAGGTGGCCCGGCTCTTATCCCGACCTCAGTCCCTCCCAGCCGGGAGGTGGGGTCTGCAGGGAGGCAGGGGCCCCCAGGGGGGTGTGAGTTCTCTTTTTCTAAAGGCCTGTGGCCTAGAGCCTCTGCTCACCAGGCAGGCGGGAGCAGCCAGGACGGTGGGCGGCCTGGGGAGACCGCTGCATGGCCCAGGGGAGAGTGCGGGCGGCCTGCGGCCAGCGGGATGGGTGCCACTCGGGGCAGGGGAGCGACGAGGGAGGATAGGGAGGAGTCCCGCTTGGGGCAGCAGCTGTCCGCTTCGGGTCTGTCCTGTCTCCCATCTGCGCAGAGGCTGAGAGCTGGGACCTGCCCAGCCACCGAGTGACAAACACAAACGCGGTTAGCACAACCGGCGCGTACGTGCCAAGTGGAGTGAAGAGGGAAGCCCGAAGAAACAGGTGCAAGGCCTCCCGCCCCATCCAGGTCAAAGGTCAAGGGTGCCCTCAGTTTCTGGAGCACTGACTACCCGGGGAAGCAGTAGGAACTCGCTGGCCACAAGAGGGGTTCAGAACAAGCACCCCGAGTTAGGTTCCTGTGGTGTGTGGAGTCTTTCTTAGCTAAAGGCAACCGAGACCCTGTGGGCTCAGGGAAAACTTCTGTCCACCCCCACGACCACCCCCAACCGGCAAGTGCTGGGTCAGGACCTGGCCCATGGTACGAGATGATCAGAGGTGACCTTTTCTGACCTCTCGGGGTGGGGAGGGAACTACAAACTACGACCGCCCATCTGCTCTTCTTGTCACTCGGCAACGACCCGCTGATGCCCTCCAGACCGCCCCTCCCCGAGCTCTGACCATCTTCCGTCCCTCGTTGTCCCCTTCTGGGCCTTCCACGTGCATGGGGGTTCGTGTGGACACACGTGTGGACACAGTCTGGTCACTGTGCACTGCTGATCAGTCTCGTGTCCGTCTGACTGTCACTCCAGCGGGAAGAACCTTGAGGGTAAAGGAAAGTCTCTCCCGCTGCCACACTGCCAGTCCAGGATTCGCTGTCCCTTGCTCCCACGCCCACGGGGCGGACGTTCTGCCAGGCCGATGCTGGCTCAGCCAGAAGGGTGAGGTCCCAGGACAGATGGACTCACTCACCAACCAGGGCCCAGCCCGGCCGTGTGCAGAGCACCCTGGGGCCCATGTCATACCAACCGGGGCTCCGGCCTTCTGTCCCTAAAGGCAACGTGGGACAGGCTCCCCCATGCACAGACCCAAGGGCTGGGCTCTGCCCCAACAGCCTGCCCGCAGGCCGCGTGGGAAATCCCCGCACCCACGGTCTGCCGGCACCAGGGCTCAGCTGGCACCAGTACTCTCACCTGACTCTGCAGCCTCCGCAGGAGAGCTCCGCCCTGGGGCGGGAACTCTTCCCAAGGTCCCTCCCATTCGCTTACTCGGGCAGGGCCCGGCAGAAGTGACGCCCGCCTGAGTGCGGTTGGTAGGGTAACAATGTGGGTGTGGCAGTTTATAGTTTTAATTTGAACATCTCACCGAAATGCCACAGGGTGTGCTTGGGTGTGATGTTGTTATGTGACATGCTTATCATTTTGTAATTTAAAAAAGGGGGCATTATTTGTGCTGGACCCTGTATTTTTAATTTTAAAAAGTCCAACACAAAAAGCAGTGCCTCAGACACCCAGCACCCACCACTGAGATCACCCATCTTCCACAATGGCTTCTGCTGTGTCTTCGAAGAACCAAACCCAGTGTGTGGCGTGTATACGAGTGTGAGTGTGTGTGTGTGTGTGTGTGTGTGCGTGAATGTGCTGCGGGTAGAAACAGCATCTCGGACACACGAGCTGGGTGTGGGAACCCTGCTCCAGCTGCCTCCCGGGTCTGTCGCAGAGCTGCGACAGTCCCTTGGCCCCATGGTGCCCCAAAGCTGGGGCCGCCCCGTGCACCCGTCTGTCTGTCCGTACAGCAGGAGCCTCCCGCCCAACCTTCCACCTCTGGTCCCCGGTCGCACAGCATCCCGTCCGCCCGGCCAGTGCCATGCGGGCTCTGAGGCCCTCGGCACATGCCTTGTGCCGGCATGAGGCTGCCCCGCCGTCAGAGTGGGAGACGTGGGCCAAGGCACACGCCCTGCCCCTCCTCCTGGTCACGCCTGGCTCAGCCTCCCCTGCTCCTGCAGGTCGGGGGGGCAGGTGTGCAAACCCTGAGGAGGCAGCGCTGCCAGCCTGGGCCTCAGCCGAAGGCCAGGCAGAGAGACACCCCAGAAGTCCAACTACACACTGAGGCTAAGAGCCCACAGCTGGCCAGTGCCGTGCTCTAGCCCTTCGTGCCTGGAGGTGGCAGTCGCACTGCTGAGCAGCAGCATGAGGTCTAAGACGGACACGGTCCCAAAGGACGGCCCCGGGTAAGGAAGCTCAAGCAGGCTCCATCGGGGGACGAGTATGTTCCTCCCAGTTGTGCCTCTGTGAGCCTGAGACGGGTCACTAGATACACACACGTGCACACATGCACACACGCAGACACCTGTGCAGGTGCACACAAGCAAACACAGGCATGCACACACACATCCCACACCTGCACGCACACTCAACCAACCTACCAGCACGCCCGGCTCGCCGCCCACTGTGCCAGCAGCCCCACCACCTCTCCTGACTCCCACCCCTGTCCCCCGAGATCCACGATAAGCCGGGGCTCTCTCCGCCCACTGAGAGCTGCGCCATTGGCCAGGCCTCTGCCTTGGGGGCCCCAACCAAACCAAGAACAAGAGCCATCCCTGCACATCTACTAAGCCGGGCTCCTTGGCCTGCTGGGCCTGCAGTCTGCACTCCCCGGCCCTCCACCAGCCTCGCCCTCCTGCCTGCCTGCCGCCTGCCTGCTAAGCTCTGGGAGCGCCTGCTCCCTGCCAGCCCCTGGGAGGGGTCGTCCGCTCTCCATCAGCACCCACCCCGCCCATCACTCTGCCACGCCCCTTAGATCCCTCCCAGCTGGGTTGTCTGGCTTCTCTCCTATGTTTACTTGTTTATTATTGTCACCTTGCTTCCCCTGCTGCCCATGAAAGTGTAGCTCCCAGGGCTCTAGGAGTCCATGAAGAACAAATGGACTGAAAGCAGGACTTCACACGCACTCCAAGTTAGTTTGAGTCACCTCCCTCCACCGGCACCGAGGTCTACTGGTTGGTCACCTCCGCCCCCAGCACCAAGAGGGGGCACTGGCACACAGTGGGGCCCCCACTGGAGTGAGGGATTATCTAGTCAGATCTACACTGCCATGCAGGAGGGAGGGGGCTGTGCACACCCCCGCCGCCCCTGGGGCCCCACCGCCCGGGGGCCTCCCCGCACAAGAAGCCTCGGCAAGTCCACGCCCTCTCCTCACCAAGAAACCACACGGACCCCAAGGTGCCAAACCAGAGATGAACAGGACGTTCCAGCAACCACAGAAATGTCTTGACCTCATCGGTCTTTATTTAACAGCTATCCAGGTCTCCAAAGCCTTGTTTACCAAATGCACACTTGTTTATGAGCAACGTGACTCCTAAAAACCACGTGTTGCTAGTTACAGTGCTTCTTCAGCACAGACAACCGTAAGTACCTACAACACCAAAAACAAACCGGCACCCACACGTGAGTGCCTCGCCTCCCTGCACCTCCCCCTCCCCCGCCCCCCGGGACCCACACTCTCAGCCTCCACTCACCTAGACTGCAGGGTTAAGGGTTTTAACTTCCGGAGGAAATCGTCTTCACTAGACAGCATTCATCTCAAATAAAGAAGTCTCGACTCCCAGAACAACCTATCCGGTATTTGTTAACCCTTCACAGAAACAGCCTCAAGAGACAGGGAATCTGGCACCGCCCCTGCCGCTGGCCCTCCTGGCGCTCACGGAGCCAGCGTCCTCCGGGGGAGGACACGCCCACCCTCCCCAGCCCAGACCCGGCTCCCAGACCGCAGAGGTCAGAGTCTCCACGGGAAAATGATGCGCGCTCACCCCGGACAAGTCAGCTCAGAGAGTCAGCAGCGGGGACTTAATTACTAATTAACAAAGGCCGGGCGTCAACCCCTCGTTTTATTATTAGCTGAGAACTTATCGAAGGCACCTGATAACCCAACGGTTCCAAAGCCGTTGGCCACTTCGATAACACCCAGCGTCTCATCAGGTTCTTAGGGTCACCTGAGCTGGGACCAGAGCAGCGGCTCACTGCCCTCTCGCCCCGGGCCCCACCCTCCCACCGGGAGACACATACCAGAGTGTCCCCAGCACACCGGCCGGCCGGTCCTGGAAGCTGCCTCGGGAAGGGTCCCCGCGCTCAGGGGTGCGGGTAACGGCGGTTACCGGCGTGGCCTGGACCCAGGGCCACGGGGCCCGCTGCAGCCTGGCTGTGTGGCACTTGGGACGGAGGAGCAATCTCGTAAGGACGCCAGGCCAGCACGGTGCTGCATGTGCCCGGGAAACGTGGGTTCGAAACACTCTGGGACCAAGGTCCCAGCCCTCAGGCCTTCGCAGCGTTGGGGAGGAAGGCAGAGACAGCGGGGCGCTGCGGCCGGGTCCCCCAGCCCCCCTGCGGTGTGAGGGCGCGCCCAACGGTGGGAACGGGCGAGCAGGTTTACCGGGTGCAGTTCAAGAGAAGACGGGAGCAGGAAGGGACAGGCTGCCGACACCGGCCACTACGACCTAGGGGAGGTCCGACTGCATCAGGAACCACGGGGAGCACAACCAGTGGCGGGAAGCCCTGCCACCTGCTGGGCTCTCGGGAGACGACAAAACTAACACCGTGTGTGCCACAGACAGACGGAGACTAAATGAAGGCAAGTACGTACCAACACCTACAAAGAACGCCGGGCAACAAAATCAGACAGTAAAAGAGACTTGCAGGCGAGAGGTCCCGGGGAGATGTCCAGGGCTGGGCCACGGCGACAAGCCGCTCCGCTTGCTGGCAGCCCACACCTCTGCCTGTGGCGGAGCTAGGGACACACCTGAGGCGCCAAGGCCCGGGGATCACGACAGTGTGTCCACCTGGAGGAAGAAGCCTGAGCAGAGGGCACTGAGCGCCCCCACTCTGACAACCGACCAGCTGGGGGAGGGGGGGTGGGACGCTAGGAGCCACCGCCACTTCCTGGGCACCAGTGGGCAGCGGGCAGACAAGAAAAGCTCTGGTGGTGCATGGTGCACTGGGGGTGCGTGATGCTCTGGGGGTGCAAGGGCGGGTGCTCAGGAAGGCGCTGCCTCAGGAGCAGCAGGGACCGGGCACTTGGCTGCCGCTCTCAGCACAGAAACAACAGACATTTTCCAAAACGGGGGAACAAAGAATCCGACAGGGGGACGTCTGGGTCAGGTCGGACCAGGCGACCCCTGACACAAAACGCACGCTTCCCCAGCCAGCAGGCCGGCGGCGCCGGAACACCGCACCGCCCAGAACCCAGCCTCCAGAAAGGCGCGGCGCGGGGGCCACGTGCGCCGTCACACGCAGGTGCCAACAGCACTAATCAAACACGTGGGCCACATGGATCGACTCAAACTGGTGGAGGTCCCCCGGCTGAAAACGGGAACTACTTCGCAGAGCAAACCCCAGTCGGCCAGACATCAGAGAACTGCCTAGACCGCCGCACGTCAGCAGGGTTGAAGATCGTGGATAGACCTGTACTGGGGAAGTACAAATAAAAAGAGGGCTCAAATTCTGGATACGGGAGAATAAATATCAGGCCAGGGAGTGCCATTGAATGAGACGAAGCAGGGGTATTTATAATGCTAGAACTAAAATCCTTAAAGAAGAGTCATAACATCCAGGCGTTGAATAACCCAGCAGCACATGTCATGAAGCAGGAACGACCAGGACACCACAGGAGGGGATCACAGCGTGCTGACCGTAAGGGACCTCGCCACGTCTCCGTCCGAGAAAGGACAGGGGTCAGGACCAAGAAGGGCTCCGTAGAAGCCGCAGCAGCAAGACCAGCGCAGCGGCCCGAAAACCACACAGCCGACCTGCACTTGACCGGGAGAAACACGAGGTCTCCCAGCCGCTCACGGGAACATTCACAAACAGCGTCTATATATTAGGCAACGAAGAAATTTTCAACACCCTGGCTGGCGTAGCTCAGTGGATTGAGCTCAGGCTGCGAACCAAAGTGTCACAGGTTCGATTCCCAGTCAGGGTACATGCCTGGGTTGCAGGCCATGACCCCCAGCAACCGCACACTGATGTTTCTCTCTCTCTCTTTCTCCCTCCTTTCCCTCTCTAAAAATAAATAAAATCTTTTAAAAAAAGAAATTTTCAACAAATTCGAAACAGTGATTTTAACACAAACAATATGATCTGAAAATCCATAACACGATCAAAACAGAAAGAAGCGTTCCCTCCCTGAAACGTAAACATTCTCCGTTCCTCTCCAGGGGAAGTCGAACCCGAACTTGCAGAACTTCTAGAAAATTGCAGCCAGCTCAGAGGGAAATTCACCACATTCAGTCACTTTAAGTCTTTACGAGTGAAAGCATGAAAACAAGAGAGTTAAGCCTCCAATACAGAAAGTTGGAAGAAAATTAAAAAGTAGCAGAAGGAATAAAGAGGAAAGCAAAATATAATGAATTAGAAAAAAAAGCATTCTAACTAATAAATACATTTGTAAAAGATGGTTTCTTTAAGAAAATCAACAAAACAGATAAGTCACCTACATTAATAAAAAAAAAAACAACTAACCAAGACAAAGGAGAATAAAAGGCCTAAGAGGGAACAACCATCAAAAGAAAACATTCTTTGAAATCATGGAAATGACTGCACATCGCTATGCAAATGAACTTGAAAACCTAGATGAAGTGGATACTTTACTAGGAGGAAAAAACTCACACAAAAAATGAACACAGGAAAGACAGAAATTCTGAAAAGACCTATTTTTATGGAATTAAAAGAGGCGTGTGTCACAGCTAATGAAAGAGACTTCACAAGAGGTTCCTGCCCATTCTGCAAGAACAGATCATTTCCACACTCTTTAACCTTCTCTGGAACACGGGCAAAGAAGGAAAACTTCCCGGTGCCTTTTGCAAAGCAAGCGGGACGCTGAATTCACAGTGTGAGGATGGATGCAGAGGGGCCTCGTCGGACCCACAGTTCTCGGGCGGGCATGGTGGGAGGACCCACCCCGTCGGGGGACCCGGGAGGCCTCGGCTGCCACAGCGCGTGCTGGGGGAGCAGGTCTCTTCGGCCGCCTCCACCAGCGCGGAAGCACATCACTCCAGCTGCCTCCCGTCGGGTCAGAGGTCAAACAGATGGATTACACTGTAAAAACATTCAACGACGCCCCATCTCCACTGCATTTTTTCCAGTTCTGAAAAATGTAGTGTCCTTTACAAAAATGTTATTTATGTTAAGGTGTAATGGGCTTATTGCTGGTTTTTTAATTTATTTTTTTTCTTTTGTGGCAGCAGTACGGTCTGCTCGGCTGGGCCGCAGTGCAGGCGCTCGGGCTCCTGGCATGTGACGCCTGGAGGTTCTGCGGGTCCCTCTCGGGCAGCGGCACCAGGAAACCCACAGCTGAGAGGATGTCGTGCACCAGCTCGTCATCTGTCACCCTCACGGGGCCCACGGCCACCGCCAGACACAGCACCGTCTGCACCGGGAACCTGACTGTGGATTTCACTTCCACTTCTGCCCAAGCCCCCGGTGTGGGTCAGCGAGGGAGGGACCTTGCCAGCCCGGTTCGTTCAGGCCTGGCCCGGCACTCAGGGCGTCTGCTCCATTGGGGGCTCTGAAGCCAAAACGGCATCCTACTTCCTGGCCAGCTTCTTGTTCTCGCTGAGTTTCTTCCGTGCCTCGCTGTCCGTGTGGGGGACGTCTGTCCACAGCCTTGGCCTTGTCGCAGCGCGGCTGGCCCTGCAGAACACACCGCAGAACTGGGGTGGGCGGTGGACTTAAGCCTGAGGATGCCCAAGAGGCATTTGTCCCGCTGAGGGCCGCCGTTCTTCCAGCCGACCCGCAGCTCCGCGTCTCCCAATGCGTCCTGCGCCCGCGCTGCTTCCCCTGCAGGGCTTCCTGCGCCACCTCGCACAGGGAGTCGCCGCCGTTGGGCACTGCTGCTCACGGCTCCTCGCCCCCCAGAAAAGACAGGAGAGAGCTACTGCCTCTATTTTAAGTGAACTATTAAAGATTTCTAAACGTTCTCAGTGCTACTCTCTAAAATATACGTATCAACAGCAGGGACTCTCCACGGCACCACTGACACTCTGGACCCGACACTGTGGGGGGCGGGGGGCGTCCTGCGCACCATAGAATGTGCGGCAGCTCCCCAGGTTCCACTGACGGCAGTCAGTAGCAACCCCCCCCCCCCACTACCAGCAGCAGCAGCAGCTGTATCAGCCAAAACATCTCCTGGCACTGCCAAATGTCTCCTGGCTGAGAGCAACAGATACGACACAAAACCAAAAGCCCTCTGGGGTCCTCGATAATTTTTAAGGGTGTAGAAGACCAAAGGTTCGAGAGCCACTGCTCTCCACTGAGGAACACAAATACAGGAATGCCTCTAAAAATTGGCCAACGGAACCTAACAGCGTGTTCAAAAGACAACACACACACACACTGTCTCAGGATTACAAGGATGGTTTTATGGGGGGCGGGGGAAACCCTGTTGATAAAATTCATTGTATTTCTTTAAAGAAAATGCTGGGTCAGGTAATTTAACAAAATCCAACCTCACTTACTGATTTGAAAAAACACTCTGTAAAGTAGAGACAATTACAAGATTAGATACGCCCAGAATACACATCCCCTGATGGTGGCACGCCCACTATGGACTCGCCCCCGGGGGAGGTGACAAGGTCCAGCCCCAAGCCAGCACCTCCCGAGGGAGGAACTCGGGCGCCGTCCCAGGAGGCCGCAGGAGCTGCCCGAGGTGCCCGCCACCGAGCCAGCGCGGGCACATGCACCGGCGGGCCCTCACGGCATGTGTCCGTGAGCAGGCCGACGCGCCGCGCAGTTAAGAATAGTAACGACGGCTAAATTGGGTTCACACCAGGACACAGAAACAGCCTGCTGCAGAAACTCAATTACGCTAAATACTGACAAGAGGAGAAAAGAGAGGAAAACCAGCCGGCTTCACCGGACTCAGGAAAGGCCGGCGAGGGAGCCCAGCCCCGTCCACACGATGGAGGACGTTGCCCTCGGGGGGGCCCCCGTCCCCCCCACTGAGAGTCACTGCGGCCACCGCGGCAGGACGAGTGAAGAACGAGAGAAGCAAGGATCACAGGGCTCCGGTCACTCGCAGATGCCATGATCGCCGACACGGGGAGCCCGAGTCCTCGGGGCGCATTTCAGAGAGCGGGGAGTCAATCACAGGAGGTTGGTTGTGTGTGGAGCGGGGACATCGCTCCACCCGCGGTAGCCGCCCGCCCTCCTCCGGGTCCGCCCGCAGCCGGCACGCTTTCTGGACGGACGTTCCCTTTGGGGGGACAGGGGGACAGCAAAGTGGCACCAACAACGAGGCGGGGACATGCGTGCGTGACATTTACCCGTGCGCCGGGCCGGGGCTGGACCCCCCTCCTGGCTCAGCCCTGGTCACCCGGGGACTCGCCTCCTCCTTTCACTTCACGTGGAAGCGAGCGGCCGAGAAGCTCACACAGTGCCCAGAGCCGAGTCAGGAGGGCGGCTAAGACCGCGAGGGCTGCCTGTGACGTGTCCCCCTGCCCTTCCCCGCTGTCCTGTTCCAACCAGAACCCCCGGCGCAGAGTCAGACCGGCAGCACAGGAGGGGCCGGTGCTCCCGGGCACGGCCGCCCCAGAGGCCTGCCTCGGTCTTCAGTCCCGGGCCCCAGAGGCAAGGAGCTGCCAGGCACACGGTGTTGGTGAGACCAGACGGCGCCCTGACTGACAGGGGGACCTCTGCTGCACCTGCGTGTCAGATGCGTGCACCAGGGCAGCTCTGCCCGTGAGCACTCGTGACCCAGACAACAAAAGGCACGTGAACCTGCGTGCACACAGTGCTTGACACAGATTCCAGGAGAACACCGTGTGGAATGTTCCAGAAAACAGCGCTCCTCCCTGGGAAGGGAACCTGGTCAAGGTCACCGTCCCCCAAGAAGACTCCCGGCACCTCTGCCAACTCACCGACCGCACCGGCCAGGGACAGAAGGGGACACCGGGTTCCACGGCCGCAGGAGGCAAAGTCTGCCGTCCAGGGGTGGAGTGCCTGGACCAGCGGGCACTGCCGGACCCCAAAGCACCACCAGGGCCGTCGTCACCCTCTTCAAGGACACTGTCACCGAGGCGCCAGCCAGCCCCTCAGTGTGGGAACGAGTGTGCCAGTCTCACCACCTCGCCACACCACACACACATCCCGGCCTTGAAAACACACGCTGACCCTCGCAAAGTGGCCGTCGGGGAGCCGTGCTGAAAGACCGCCGCCCAGGCGTGTCTTACAACACGTGTGTGCACGTACACGCCCAGCCAGGCATGCTTTTCAGGGCACACACGAAAAATGAGGTAGGTCAATTACAAAAAGTCTTCCAGATACGTCACGCCAAGTTGCCCAGGTGGGTGTTATGACGTCAATGCATTTTTAGAAGCTCTGGTAGGCAGGTTGGCCCCTCGGTCACACGCTCCGGAGGGGTCAGCCACAGACCACCAACAGGCGTGCCCTCTGGGCGAGAGAGTGGGGTCTGGGATGAACCAGACAGCCAAGTTTTGATTACTTATTAAATTTGGCTCTGCATTTAACTTTTACAAGCACGTATCACACTTTTATAATCAAAATGTAAATGTTAAGAAAGAAATTACCTTGCTCACTGATTAAGCCTACCCCTTCTGTCTGCACGGTGGTTATGACAGCTTAACCAGTTATCCTGAACACTGAAAAGATTGAATTTTTTTTTAAGATTTGTATTTATTTATTTGTAGAGAGAAGGGAAGGGAGAGAGAAAGAGGGAGAGAAACATCAATGTGTGGTTGCCTCTCATGCACCCCTACTGGGGACCTGGTCCACAACCCAGGCATGTGCCCTGACTGGGAATCGAACCGGTGACCCTTTGGTTTGCAGGCCTGCACTTAATCCACTGAGCCACACCAGCCAGGGCAGGTTGATTGTTTCACTGATTGATTGTTTGTGTTTGTTTTTTAAGGAAAAAGCTTACATTGCCACAGATGTGCATCCTCCAGACACACGCTGCCCTGCCGAAGTCCAAGCCCTCTGCTGCCCCCGGTTTGGAAAGTGAGTCGAAGCTCAAAGGCAGCAACGTGGGGCGCTGGGTATGCAGGGGTGGCGCACACCCCGGCCTCCCCACCACCGCCCAGGCCCTGGCTGTGAGGGCTCTGGGGCTGAGGCCACGTTGGGTGTGAGCCGTGTGTGGTGCCTGCACTGTCCTGGGGCTCACAGGACACACGGGGCGGGCACAGGACCAGCCTGGCCTCCGTCTGGCCCAAACACCCACTGCAGCCGCGGACCAAACCCGGGAGACAGAGGCTGGGAGCACAGACCCTGCCTCCCTTCTGTCCCTGGGCTTCCCCTCACTCTGGGACTCACAGCACAGTGGGGTCTGGGCAGCAGGGGGCGCTGCCTGTCTCGGTCCTGAGACCAAAGCTTCCCGTTCCAGTTTCACCTTCCCCAGTGAGTGCTCTGGACCCCCTGGGACCCTGGGACTCTCTCTCTACCCTCACTCTCCCTGGAGGAGAGGGGTCCCTTGCTCCCCGTCCCATCACCCCCTCCGGCTTCACCGAGCAAGGTCCACGGCAGCCAGGAAGCTCTGGAAACACAGACCACAGCCGCCAGGCAGGTGGGAAGAGTCAGTTTCGCTGTCTCCTTCCTGCCTCTGCAAAGAAGCTGTGTGCGTATAACCGAAGGCGGTCGGTCCGCTGTGTGAATGTGAGTTCACTTCACTGGACGCTCGGTTATAAATTTGATCCGGGGATCGGCGTGTGACTGCTACTCTCCCTAAAAAGCACGACGTCTCCAACTTGCCATTCCTTTTCCCCCTCCTTCTCCCCAGCCCTCGACTGTTACGGAACAGTGAGGGCTCCAGACCCTAAAACCAGGGAAACCAGGCTGATTTCCGTCTCCAGTCTCCCCAAATTCCATCTTTCTGGGAGATGTCCGGCCAACGACTGGTGACCCCAGGCCACTCTCCCACAGAAGCACACCGTGGTGGAGGGCTCACGCCTGCTGTGCACGACGCAGTGTGCCTCACAGAGTACATGCAGGCGGCACCCACAACCCCTGCGGCACGGCAGCCCGTGCCTTGGGCTCCAGCACCCCCGGGAGCCGTGAGAGAGAGGATCCTCTCGGGCCCAGGCATCCCCCAGCCATGGCCAGGCGATAAGACAGGGAGAGAAAGGAATGCGCGGAGAGCTCAGCCCTGGGACACAATGTAACGGTGACTTTCTTTTGCACGCAGTAGCAGCTCGCAACAATTTAGCAGCCCAAACCATGAGCTGTCTGTTAAATCAATAATGGGCAAACAAAGCAAATACACTTTTGATTCAGAACGTTGGAGATGAGAGCTCAGAGTACTGGGAACTGCTGCTTACATCACATTTATGTGAACAGTGACCACGTAGGCACGAGTAAGAAAAGACTTAATTCTAAAGCCACACTTAACAAAGGGATTTTAATTTGAAGACCCAGGCAGTGCTGTAGCGGCTCAGTTCATATATACTCAGCAGCATGGTTTTAAACGAGTCATGGCTATAAATAGAAAAAGGGTGACATCAGCACCGGGTTGCATCAGCCCTACCTGTACCCCGAAAGTTGTTTGTTTTTACCAAACAGCAGCTACGAGCACGCCGTGTGTTGTAACTGTCACACAGGAGCTTGCATCGCCTGCCCGAGGTCTGGCAACTACGAGTTAAAGGGGCACACTTCCAGACACGGTGGCTGGGACCCGCTCTTCACAGAGGGCTCTTTAAATGAGAGGTGACGCCGGGCCCAAAGAACAAGTGGCAGGAGGCCATCTGGCCAAGGCGTGATTAATAAAAGGGACCTGTCGCTCACTCCCCCAACAGCAGTAGATCCCGAGAATGTGTGGGCGCAGAAGGGAGATGGCCAGTACAGAGCGTAAAAGGAGGGACCGGACTGCCCAGAACCAGGACACGGAGGACAGAAGAGGGGGAAGGGGGGGGACTGGAGGCCACTCTGTGAGACAGGCCTGTGGGCAGAGCCCTCAGGTCTGATGAACGAGGTGCCCCCGTTCCCGCCAATTCAGTGCTCTTGCCAGAGCTGCTGGTTACCACCAGGGCGTCCAGGGGGAGTGCCCCACAGGAGCTGACTGCCCCATGGCTGGCTGGGCCCGGCCCTGGGCACACAGGCACAGACCTCGGGCACACGCCATCCCTGGACATCTCAACTGGACAGCTACGTCCTTCTCAAAGAGGCTCTTGAGCTTCGGGGTCTGCTAACAAAAGCTGTGTCCGGCACTGCTGGGGCGACACCCACGGTCGTGCCCCCATGGACACCCTGGGACCCCGCAGTATCTTTTGCCCGGCCCCTCGGTGCATCCCCCCAGGAAAGAACAGAAGGGGAGCCCATATACCTGAACTTCTTTGTTTGGATTTTGGACAAATGGGAACCGACCAATAAATGTCTCTCAGTGGTGAGGAAGCTTCCAAGTACACACCCCTTTAAGAAAACCGGTCAGCGCGCACAACAGCCCAGCTGTGCCCCACAAGGTCTCCCCAGTGTCACTGAGGCCAGCTCGGCGAGCCTGGCCCTCCAGGCAGACGGACTTCTGTGTCTGCCAGCGAGAGCCGGGCCCGCGGCAGGGGGCAGGGCCCGCCCCAGGGCTGCTCCAGGGAGCAGAACTACGTACGGGAGCCCGCACGTGTGCACACAGGCTGCCCGAGGTCAGACGCCCCCTTCCCCTGACTCACCGAGGCCTGGGGGAGGTCAGCACAGCCATTGGACACAACCATCCTCAGAGGGTCCCACCTTGGAGGCCTGGATGTGAGAGGCATGGACACTCGTGCTTAGGTGGAAAGACACAAGGTGACCACAGCCCTGCACACCAGGGACACTGGCCATGACGAATGACCTCTGTTTCCCCGTGAGCCGAACATTCCACCACCTTCAGCGAACACCAGGGACGGGGCCCCGGGCAGGGCCTCGCCAGGCTGTCCCTGGCCACCGCCTGATAAGGAGGCCCCACAGACAGCTCAGCTCACAAATGAACTCGCCCCAGGACGGGCAGCACAGAAACTCCAACCTGCCCGCAGGCTCCGGGAGCAGCTGGGGGCGGGGGGCGGGGGGCGGGGGGGGGGGGGGGGCTCCTCTCGCCTTGCCCCCCACAGAGAGGAACAAGGAACCAGGAACAGAACAGCCCCCAGGCCTCTGAGCCTCGGGAAGCGCTCTGCCCTTCCCAGGACGGCAGCTCCGCAACCTCATTTGCATTCTCGCTCCCTCCCAGACCCCAGGGAACCGCCCCCTCCCTCCGGGACTGCCCTCCCTCCCTCCCTCCCTCCCTCAGCCGGCCTTAGCTCGTGCTCTACAAAGCAAAACCCCAAGTCCACTGGCCACTTTTAGCCCTTGCTTTTGTCTGCTTTAAATTGTGGTAAAACATACCTAAAATGCACCATGTTAACCACATCTAAGTGCACGGCTCAGGGGCGTTAAGCACGTTCACACTGTCGCACAGCCGTCACCACTGTCCCTCTCCAGAACTTTCCATCCTCCCGAACTGAAAGTCTGTCCATGTTAAACGCTCACCCCCACTACCCCCACCCCCAGCCCCCGGCACCACCACCCACTCTCTGCCCCTGCGAATCCGACTGCTCCACGCACCTCACGTGAGTAGGGTCACGCAGAGTCTGACCTTCTGCGGCCTGCTCCTGTCACTCGGCCCGGCGTCCTGCAGGCGCATCCACACTGTAAGCCTATCTGTTCCTAAGGCGGAGTCTACGCCTACCCCACACCGTCCTTCTACAAACCCTACAGCTCTAGCTTCCACACTGAGGTCGGTGACCCGCTCTGAGACCACTTTCATACAGTGGGAGGAAGCAGGGCGAAGGTCGTGGTTTCGGCGTGTCGGCGCCCGATGACACTGGCCCCCGTGTGTGTCGCTGCCTCGCCGAGTTCGACTGAGGGCGAGCGCACGGGTTTGTGTGTGTGTATTTGTGTGTGTGTGTGTGTGCGGGGGCCGTCCCAGCCGGGCCTGGCCTTCCCGCCCCGACTAGGTCACAGAAGCGACACAGAGAGCCTGGAACCTGGGTCGTCTCTTGTCTGTCTCTTCAAAACTGTTCCGGCCGTCCTAGGTCTTTAGATTTCCATCTGAATTTTAGAACAAGCATGTAAATTTCTTTTCTAAAAAAACGTGTCGGGACCGTGACGCGACCGCACTGCACCTGCACGTCGGTGCGGGTAGAACCGCCGGACGGGTGACACCGAGTCTCCTGGCTCATGAACACGGTCAGGCTGCCCCTCCACGCGGGTCTTCTTCAGTTCCTCTTGGCACGCTCTTTGGGTTGTGTCTATCCCTAAGAATTTCATATTTTCTGTGCCATCACAAATGGGTTTTACTACAGATTTTCATTGTCCAGTGCTAGTACACAGAAATCAGATGGATTTTGTTATGCTCACCTGTGTCCTGCAAATGCGCCAGACTCGCCTATTAGTTCTAGCAGCTTGTGGCAGATTTCTTGGGACTTCCTGCATCTGTGACTAAAGACAGCTTCTCTTCTCTCTTCCGTTGTGCGTGTCTCTTGCTTCCTTTTCCTGCCTTACTTTGCTAGCACAGTGCTGGATAAAAGTGGCGAGACGGTGGGGGACGTGCGCAAGGTCACGGAGCACGTGCTCAACATCGCGACATCACGCGTGTGTCCCAGTGACAGCGCCTCCAGCCCAGGCCGGAGCCACCCAGGCTGCTGCAGCACGTGGCTGCCCCAACCCCACCCCACCCCTGTGGGGCAACACGACTCAGGCCTGACACCCCCTCTGACTGTGACTTCCCTCCCACCCCCCTTTTCCATTGACGAGTGAAGAGTTTTAGAAGTTTTTAGTTTCACCGTCTCTTCGGCCTCAAATGGTTCTACGGTGGTCAGCTCTTCCACTGGATGGCGGTAGGTAGGGGAATTCAATAGTTGATGTTTTCATAGTTCTTCTTTTTTTCAAAAAGAGAAGTTAACCCGTTCCCACAAATACAATATAATAACAAGTTACAAAATAAACACTGACAACATCATTAAACACTCTCAGCTTTCTATTTCTTCTGTAAACTTTGGAGGAAGAAGCTGAACCCGTTCTAGAAGTATAAATGACCAAGTACAAACAACAGTAATCATCCTCACTTCCTTTTCTTCTTTCTTCTTTTCCTAAAGAAGGTACTTATTTGTATGAAGCCTCTCTCTTGTTTAGATTCTCTCTGTCTCTCTCGCTCTAGCCTGTCTCTCTCTCTCCCCCATGCCCGAGTGCCCCCACCCCCACACACAATTAGGAAGGGTCATCTCTGTCATCAAACCACTGGCCTGGTAGAATGCCACGCAGTTAATGTACTACTCGTCACAAGCGTCAAGTTAAACACCGCGTCAGACAAAGCTCGTCTGAAGCGCTCAGGGGCCGCTGCTGACCCCACACTGTGCTGGGGGATGGGGGGTGGGGGGTGGGGTCCCCCTCCACCTGCTGGGGCCTCCACCTGCCGGCTGTGGCACTATCTGGCGGATGTGTGAGTAGGAATGAAACGAGTGACTGGCAAAATCATCGTTGTTAAATAAACCTGTCCTGCCCTAAATGGGATGGCAAGTTTTAAAAGTAATTTTCAAAGAGGCCATGGACACGTACATGGCCCCCTCCCCCACAGGCAGGTGGCGATCAGCACAGTGGCCGAGAGGGAACGGTCACCCTTCACTCTGAGCCCATCGGCCTCCCGGACAGCAGTGTAAGACGGGCCCGCCGCCCCGGGAGCCTGAACGTGAAGTCACACCCTGCACAGTCCCGAGGGCAGCTTTCTCCCCGGGATACGGCCCCGGACAGCCCTGCGTCTCCCAGACGCAGCCCGCACACCCCGAGGAAAGGACGTGGGGCCAGAGGGACAAGGAGCCTTACCTGTTCCCGCCAGGCAGTCGCCCAGCTGCCACGAAGGGAACTCGATACCTAGTCACCGTTGCTGCTCCTCTCACTCAGCCCGCCGGCTCGCATGGGAGGAAGAGATGCTCCTCTCGGATATGCTGAGCCATGAAATGATTCAGCAGCACGGCAGTCCGGAGTTGGCACGGAAACGCAGCCCCGTGTGGTGAAGGCAGGCCGACACCCAGTGTGGGTGCAGGTGGGCAGCGCAGCTGATGCCAACACGCCGGCCGCGGCCAGGTCCCGGAGCTGCACCAGACACCGCGAGCCGCGCGGCTGTAATGCCCCCATGCCCTGTGCTCCATCCGGAACCACCCGTGTTAGGGGGTAGACAAGGCAACAGTCCTTTTCGTCTGCACCCAAGGGGAGAACGGGAGGGCCAAGACCGGCGTGAGGGGCAAGTGGGACCCTCGTCAGGTGTCCGGGGACTCCTGGCCACCTGTGCGGAGCTCAGCCCTTCTCACTGCGGTGTGTGCCAATCTGAGCCACGTTTTCTCTAAGGGCGGCCGTCCCGGGGTCAGCCTGGCTGGGACTCACCGCACACCAGCATGTGCGAGGTCCCTGCTCCATCCCGCCTCTAACACGCATGAGGTGTGTCGTGTGCACACACCTCTTCACAGAGCACTTTCACACGCGCCCTTGCCCAGCCTCACAGGCTGTGGCAGGGGGAAATCAGAGGAGGAGCAGAAGCCATGACCTGGAGGGGGGAAGTCACCTGCCAGAGCCACTGTCACCCATGACCTTGGCCTCAAGCCCACGGTGCGCCTCAGCACCTCCGCAGGGGAGAGAGCAGCCGCCCGTCATCTATTTGCACGGCCGGCCTTAACGGGATCGATGATGCCACTGTCGCATCTCACGGCGAGACGCAGCACCGTGACGTGTTAGCATGTTGGATATGAGCGTGAGAAAGTAAACAGAAACAAAAAGAAAGTATGAAGCACCTAGAAGAGTGTCATTCCTTCCCAATGCCACCGGGACGAGTGGAAGCAGCGAGAGCCTTTCAGAGGGCAAGTTGGCAACACAGGCCTAGAGTCTCCTGAACGTGCGGGCCCTCCGCGCAGCAGCCCACCCGCAGAACTGCCCTCGGGAGGCTGGCCGGAGCCGACCGGACAAGGACGGCCGCCCCAGTGGCACTGGGGAGGGAGAGGGCTTCAGCGCCCATCAGCAGGGAGGGCCGGCTGCACACGCCAACCGCCAGGTCGGGAGGCGAGTGTAACCCTCACGGCCTTCGCCCAGGGACCGGGGCAAGCGGCAGAGCTCAGCTGCGCACGGTGAACTGAAGAGAGCAAACCGCGGAGAGAGTGTGCAAGGAGTGAGTCTGTCCCCGTGTTCAACAACATGTGTGTGTGTGTGCGTGCACACATCCTCACTCACACTCAGGATAGGAAAACGCCTCCCAGCAAGGTGCCAGCCCAGCTGGAGGACGAGCAGGAGTTCACCCGGGAAGGGGAAAAGGGTGTTCAGAGAGAGGTGGAGAGATGCGTGCCCAGGTCCAGGGCAGACGCGGCCCGGGGAGGAGCCTGAAGCCCGGCTGTGGTGGGAGCGAGCGTGGTGTGTGAGGAAGAAGAGGGCATCCACGGAGCATTGGCACAGGGCATTAGAGCCAGGGTGGCAGGGGCCAAAGCCAGGCCGTTGCAATACAACTTCAGATTCACTGCAGGGGACACACTTGATGGGAGCGGAACTGCAGCACCGAGGCCTCCAGCGGGGACTGGGGTCACCCAGTGCAGCCTGTCTGGGGCCGGGGCGGGGGTTAAGTACGTGGCGTGGGAAGTAGCATCAGAGAGGTTCGGCCCGTGAGTGGACAGGGGTATAGGAGTGGGGGCCACAGAGGAAAGGGGGTCGCAGGCGCATCCCAGGGGTCTGGCTGAGATGCCAGTGGACAGTGACTCACTGCAGGAGACAGGAAGATGGGAGGGAGGCCCGGGGATGCCGAGGAAAGGGCAGGAGAGCACCTGCGGCCACCGGGGGCCTGGCCCAAGAGAAGGGGCCGCGGAGTCTGTGGGCCTGGGGTTGAGGAATCAGAACCAAGCGGGGAGGCAGAGTTGAGATCACCGCCCTGCAGGAGATCAAACAAGGGGGGACGGAAGACCCCCCAGCAGGATGACAACATTGGACAGACGGAGCCCCAAGGAGAACACCGTTGGGTGCCTAATCGTCATTTCCTTCACACATACTTCCCAGTTTTGAGATCTGACGTACTAAGATGTCATAATCATCTCCTCCCACAAACCATACTCTTTAACTCATTACGATCAACCACCTTTATAAAAAAAACCACGCTCTTTGTCACTGCTGTGCACCGCACATTGCATACAAACGGTAGTTGTTCAGCCGCAAGCAAAAGAAAAGTTACCCAAAGAAAACCCTTTAGACGGTGACAGAGTCTGCCTGCTCTAAGACGGCAGGAATCACCTGTTGTGTGGACGGGAGAGACGTGGACACAAAGTCAAGGTCATTGAAGACGAAATCTGAGACACGTCTTGCAGGTGTGTCCTGAACTGGTTAAAGCAGTTGTACTGGTGTCCCGGGAGTGCGAGGAGGGTCTTCCCCCCTTCGAATGCCTGGCACTTTCAGGCTGGGGTACCTCCCCGAAGTGAGTCATCACTTTAGTCACTGAGACCCACATGTACGACACTCCTTCGACTCTCACTGTTGCTTTATTCATCGCGATTTCTGTAGGCTCACCCAACCACTAGCAATTTCTTCAGTCTCGGAGTTTTATTTATTTTTATTTACTTTTTTTCTGCTCTGTCAACTGCATCTTTAGAAGTCCCCTTTGAGACTCCAGAAAATTAGCCTAAAGTGGTTCCAGCTCAGTCCCTCTCCTGGGACTCCTCACAGAAGCCCAGCCCCTCCAGGGGGGCTTTGCTCCATGAGCCCCACGGGAACCTGCATGCAAAGCTCCCCCAGATTTACAGTCTGCAACCCGAAGTTACAGAGCACTTGGGCGGCTAGCTTCAGGGGGTGACGGGCAGCAGAACAAGCAATGGAATGCAACCCCCCTGGAAATGTAGGCTTTGGTATCACGTTTGGTATTATTGTTTTGGTATCATCAGTTGCAGTGTGTAAAATAAGTACATTTAGAGATAAAAGAGGACATTGAAATACATGCAAAGCAAAGAACATGGAGCAAAAGAAAAGGCAGATTTGGAAAAAAGCAAAGAGAATTTTTAAGAATGAAAAATGTAACCATTGACATGAAAAGTGGAATAAGCAGGTTAAATACCAGATTAGACAGAGATGAAGATAGGGCTGGAAAACTGGAAAAGAAAGCCAAAGAAGTTGACATGAAAAGTGGAATAAGCAGGTTAAATACCAGATTAGACAGAGATGAAGATAGGGCTGGAAAACTGGAAAAGAAAGCCAAAGAAGTTACCGAGAATGCAGAAAAAAATGACTAAACCACAAGAATAAAAGTTTGAGAGGCCTGGAGGGTGGTGTAAGCCGAGTGCAAGGTAGGAGCAAAAGGCGGCAAAATGGTGCCTCAGAGTTCTCCAGAACTGCTGAAGGACACAAAGTTTGTCCCCAGGAAGCATAATGAATCCAAAGCAAAATGAATAAAAGACACCTGCTCTAGGCCGGTACCAGTGTGGCTCAGTTGGTTGGAGCACTGTCCTGTAACTGACAGGTTGAGGGTTCGATTCCCGGTGCGGGCACTTGCCTCGGTTGCAGGTTCCATCCCCGTTCTGGGCACAGGTGCCTGCGACCCTGGTCTGGGCACCAATGCCCGGTCTGTGCGTGCATGGGGCGGGGGGGCGGGGGGAGCAACTAACCGGGGCTTCCTTCTCACACTGATGCTCCTCCCTCTCCCTTCCTCTCTCTGTAAGAGCAATTTTTTAAAAATGTGCTCAGGTGACGATAAAAAAATAAAAAAAATAAAAATAAAAGAAATCTACTCCGAGACGCCACACATGTAAGACGGAAGAACACGGGGGCCAAGAGGCTCTCGGAGCAGCCGGAGAGGGAGCAAACCCCCCACCCGGGAAGGACAGGCCGCCGGCTCCCGCGGCACCGGCAGGAAGCCAGACACAGTGACGGGATGCAAGGCAGGGCCACACAGACCGTGGCCTGTGCCCACAAGGCAGCTGGAGTTAAAAGTTAACCTAAAACCCCCACTTGCTTAGAAAACAAAATGCCTTCTACCGCCCTCGTGGGTCAGAGTAACACAGAGAATGCTAAGCACCAAGAACTGAATGGTGAGGTCACCCCGCGCCAAAGGCACGCAGCCCCGCACCCCACGTTCAGCAGGACCCAGAAGGGCAGGCGCAGCCTTACAGGCTTCTGATGGAAATGCAGTCTGACCACGGAGGGACTCTGCTCGGGGAGGGGGGGAATAAAAAAGAAGTTAAGCTTTCAATTCAATAACCAGAGAGACCACGACAGGACACACTCGAGGGGCGTGGACAGCAGAAATCAATGACGCGGAGGCCAGGGGGGTGTGGGGGGTGGACACAAGGGAGTGGGTCCAGAGCCAACAGCACAGCAGCCCCCCCCTCTGCTGAGGCGAGGCGGGAGAAAGGGGGGCCACAGCCACTTGAGGAATGAAGAGGGGGACTCACCGTGAGGCGCAGGAGCAGAGCGTGCGTGGGAGGCAGCTCAGAGGCGATGCCCCTGGTTGCACCCTCCAGTGGTCCCTGGCTGGCTCTCAGCACGGGGAATGGATGCTCACCTCTGAGGCCAGGGTTAAAAAGAGTGTGACTTTCGCTTTCTCTTTCGGGAAGCCCCGAAAGGCGCTGGCTGCCACGGCATGCTCTGTCGGCCCCGGTCCCCCACGGCCACACAGCCAGGCCCACTCTCCTGTGCCCTCCCTCCCTTCTCACGTGGGCTGTGCCCACAGGACAGCACCTGCCACCTTCATAGCCTTCGGACTCACCAACCCGGCACCTGTGCATGGCCGGGGAGCCCCACTGCCCGCCACCACCACCAACCGGCACGTCACCAGACTCCCTGTCATCCCGTGGAGGACTGGCACTCGCCCCTCAGACGAGACGGTCCCTGGAAGGACCCTCACCAGCCCATCCCTGAAGTCCGACGGGCACTGGAGGGACGGCCTGGCCAGACACCAAGTCTGCGGCCCCCCCACGCTTCCTTTCCCCAGGCCCTTCCGGGAGTGACAGGCATTGGATGTGCTGTGGGAGAGCCACCAGCCGCCTGCTTTTCTTTCCTTGGGGGGTGACCCCCTCTCGGCTGCCCACGTCTGCTAGGAGGGGTCTCTATGTCTGGGTCACCGTCCCAGGGGGCGCAGGGCCCGTGTGCACCCAGTCCACGCTCCCGCCTGAGCGCGAGCAGCTGCCCGGGGCGGCGGCCTCAGTCGCTGCCGACCACACTCCCTGGGTTTCCTGATTGCGCGCGTGTGGTTCACGGGGTTATTGACACAGACGCTGGACTCCTGCCGGTCGGCCGTGTCTGCCGTTGTCTCTTCCACGCTTTTTTCAAGTATAACGTACACTTAGAAAGGTGCACACATCTTAAGTGCACAGCTCAAGCTCTCACAAACCAAACCCACCCACGTGACCCACTAGAAGGCTTGGCGCACTCCCTTCCCGCCCCCAGTGCACCCCTGGGCCTACCCTGACCCGGGGCAGCACGCCCTGGCTTCGCCTGCTTCTGCACTTCACATGCACGGATCGGGCCGTGCACACATCTCTGCCTCACGCCCTGCGCTCGGCACACCTGCAGCACCCACAGATACCTGCCGCCTACGGCTGCAGCTACTCCGTCTCTTTCCCATCGTGTGGATTCTATTTGACATGATATTCCACTGTGTGTATACGAGGTCTGTCCAGAAGGCGTCCAGCCATGTAGTATGAAAAATAGAGACACTTATTGAAGAAGATACAAGAAACATTGCACACAGGACAATGATGCCTCACTCTCCTTAAAAGTGGGCACCCTGGGACCTCGCACAGTTCTCCCAGTCACCATCAGCTGCCACATCGTATTTTCCTGAATCTTATCAATGGTCTGAAATCTCTTCCCTTTCAAAGGTGATTTTAGTTTCAGGAAAAGCCAGAAGTGGCAGGGCGCCAAATCTGGGCTGTAGGGGGGCTGAGTCACCTGGGGGATTTGATGTTTCACCAAAAACTCCACGTGAGACACGGCGCATGAGCAAAAGTGTTGCCATGATGACGGTGCCCATCGCCAGTTGCCCGTAGCTGGGGCCTTCTGAATTATCCCAACAGTTTCCGCAGAGGAATATTCAAGCCTAATGCAAAATCTGATGTAGATTCGTTGCTCCATTAGCACAGTCATTTTGAATACGACAGCCACACAGTACACATGTTCACTCAGTGGCACCTACCGCCACCACTGACGAGTACAGTGAAGTCGTCATTGTTCACATATGTGCGTTCCAGCCCACCCTCCTTGGCTGCCAGGCTACGTGGATGCTGCTCAAACTGTTCTCGTTACATTAATAGTGGCTGCACTGTTTCCAGACACAGCTCGTGGACCACGTTGGTCTTCCCCAGGACACGCCCACTGTAAAGAGCCTCCGTGGCCGTCCCGCCCGGGGTCCTGCCGCGTGCCCCAGGTCGGGCCTGCCCGCGAGACGGCCTCTTCTGCAGGTCCAGCCGCGAGGTCTCTGAAGCACTGGGCTTACCCTCGAGCCACCCAGTAGGCAGGCCAGCACCTCCCTGGGGCTACACTTTGGCATGTCCCTGGTGACCCATGGAGGTTAGTCTTTAACCTCTTTATGTTTCTCTCCATCCATCTGCCTCTGATCCGGAGAGGGGCAATGGGGCAATTCAGAGCCAAACACCTGTGTTTGCACCAGCACAACAAGGGCCCAGCATCCATTCACGCTTCCATTCAGCATCGTTGTAAAGGCCCAGGCAGTAAAATGGGGAGGGAGGGCGGTAAGGGCACAAGAACAAAACAGAGCCACCACCATTCCCAGACGATGCAGATGTCTGCACAGAAAACCCAGAAACGCACAAACCAATGACAAGAAACTGAGACTGCTAAGGCGACTTTCTGTACAACACCAACAAGGAGTTAAAGTTTAAAAATAAACCTTAGCCCTGGCTGGTGTGGCTCGGTGCACTGAGTGCAGGCCTGTGAACCAAAGGATCGCCGGTTCAATTCCCAGTCAGGGCACATGTCTGGGTTGTGGGCCAGGTCCCCACTGGGGGGCGCACAAGAGGCAACCACACATTAATGTTCCCTTCCCTTTCCTCCTCACCCCCCTTCTCTCTGAAAATAAATAAATTAATAAAAATAAACACCAAAAACACCACTTACAAAAGCAACAAAAACAATGAGGGAGCCTGGGGGGAAAATCTCGCCGTAGAGTCTAAGACAGTGTGTGGACTGTCACAGAGCCTAACTCCAAGTCACATAAGATCCTCCTTCATGGAGACATGTGCCCTCCCGTGCACTGCAGGGCGGCCGAAGAGCAGGAGGATGAAAAACACCCCCAAACAGATCCACAGAGTCAATGCCATTTCAACTAGAACTCGGACACAATTTTTCATGACACTTGACAAGCTGATTTTAACATTTACGCAGAAAAGCAGAGAGTGAGGGACAGCCAGGCTCTGGAGACCCAGGGAAGGACGTCCAGACAGCAGGGCAGGTGGGGAGCCGAGCGGCAGGATGCTGCCCACGCAGACGCACCGACCAGTGGGACAGACAACCAGGCGGAGGGGGCCTGGGCACCGTGGGTCCTCGGGGGAGGGGACCCACTAGCTGAGGACGGGTGTGGGGACAGGAGAAAGCCAAACTCCCCACTTCTGCCACCCACAGTCCACTCCAGGGGCGCAGGGACTTCAGTGGGGAAGGCAAACTTGAAAACTCCTACACGAAAATACGGGAGACCCCAGGGTTGGGAAGCACTTCTTAGCAACACTCGCAAGGCATTACCCATAAAGGAAAGCTTTAACTCTACATTAAATAATTTCTGCTCATCAGAATAAAGTAAAAAAAAAAAAAATTAGACGCAGCTGGGACAAGGCATGTGATGCGCACGTTACAACACAGGATTAGGATCGCAGCTGGGTGAGGAAGCATGGCGAACGGAACCGCATGTCAGGAATGCAAGCGAAAAAGACACGGCCCGGTGGGCGTGGGCGGAGGAACCACAGAGGAGGAAACACGCATGGCCCGCAGCTGGAAGCAGACGCCCAGCGTCCCCGTCCTGGAGGAGGAAGCGAAGCCACAGCTCAGACACCATGTTCGCATTCATCCTGTTGGCGAAAATCAGTGACAGCAGCAGGGGCTGCAGGGGCTGCAGGGCCCGAGGGCCCACCATACACACCGTAGGGGGCTGTGCAGTGTGGGACAGGCGTCCGGGAAACAGCCCGGCACCGCCGCGTGAGCTCTAGCGTGTCTGCCCTGCTGCCGGGTACACGGGACGCTCCCCGTGCACCGACAGACGGCAGCCGCAACCGACCGAGGCCAGGAGTGCCTGCCGCTGAACGAACGGACGCTCTGTGTAAACGTCTTCACGGCGATCGGGAGCGCCTCCTGCATGCTCCTGGAAACCTGGCGTCCCCTTGCTTCCCGGCTGGCCGACCTGCTCCCGGCCCCACCCTCTCTCTCCTGCACCTGTCGCCCCAGAACCCCAGCTTGTTTCCAGCTACCGAGCGAGACAGGGACGGCAGCTCCTTGGTTTTCGCCTGCAGGGAAAGGCGCGGGTTTCTGCCATTTGTTTCCTGCGACTCTGGCATGTATCTGGGACGTGCCAGTTGTATCCCCATCGGTTAGCTCAGTTACTTTGTTTCAAACAATGAAGCAAATATTTCAGACCAGAGGTTGTAACAATAGAGGCCTACAGGCTGGATTCAGGCAGGAGCGTTTTTGATTTGCCTGCACGGTCTGTTAAAGATACTTGCGTATAAACCCCAGATTTCTGGCTTGTCGCAGCAGGCCAGAGACCCGTCAGCTCTGGGCCTGCACCCGCCTGGTTGTGCCGGCTGGGGGGTCAGGGCTGGGGTCAGGGCTGGGGTCAGGGCTGGGGTCAGGCAGCCGTCTCTGCCATGTCGCTGGCTTACCTTCCTGCCCAGCCCCTGTCAGGATCTGCGTTTACGACTTTCACATACACTAGCTTTGTCCCCCCAAAACCAGACATGGGTACGCCCAGTAACTCTCTAAAACTCGAAGGGAAGAAGGGAAAGGGAGAAGCAGGCGCGGCTCCAGGACAACACCGTGCTGGTCTGGAGCTAGAACTCACCTGCGGGCCACGGGTGCGTTTGCTCCCAAACGTTCTAGAACTCCAGTTATATGGTAGCACGGGCCTCGGTTTAGAAAACTGCGGACAGTGTTTGCACGGTGACAAGTGCGTGCCGACCTCTGCCACCTGTGTGGAAGCACCTGCTTCTCTTGCCGGGACACTCAGACAGCGCAGGAAGGGGCCAAGTGTCAGCTTAAAGAGACCCGCCCTGACCATGGACTTTCTCCAAAGCCAAACTGAGCATCACCAACGCCGTGCGCCTGCTAACCGCGGAGATTATTTCCACTGTGCCTGCCCGTTTTCGTGGATTACCGAGTCACTAGACCTGGTCTCTCAGGAAGCCGCAGAGCTCTGTCACTCAAACCCCACTGAGAGGACCAGCCACATGGTTCAGGGAGGGGGGAGCCTGCAGCCTCCAGGATCCCCCAGAGGGAGCTCAGACAAGGGGCGCTCATGCAAGGCTGGGCTGTGTCCTGGCCTGAAGACCCCGGGCAGAGGCCCCTCCCCAGGCCTCCACCCTTCCCGGTCCCCTCAAGGGGTCACAGCTGAGCATGGCGGGCCCTGGGCTCTTCTACCTCCTCCTGCCCTCTCCCGTCAGCCTCCACAGCGGACTCCCCATAACCCTCCTGGCCCCCCCTCCTTGACACCCGCCCCCACACTGAGGCAGCCTTCGCATGAGAAAACTGGGCAAAAATTCCTGCTGTCGGACTGCATTTTGCAAGGTCTACCGATTGAGTGATTTCTCTCTGAACACGAGGATTATGTGCATCTTCCTAGTCAAAGGTACATTCCCTCCTTCATTCAATCAATCACTCCACTTAGACTAGGACAATAGTCTAGATTCGAAATCAATCTATGGAGAGGTTCACGCAATCATCAGCAGTTTCTTTTGTCAATGGACAGTTCTTCATGTTCATCCTACCTGCTGCCTAATGAAAAGCTGAGCCCAATGAATTTACATAAAGTAAATTTCTACTCTTCCCGGTGCATCTTGTCTGGTGCCTCTTTCTGTCATCTCAGACGGGCTCTCCCGACCCCCACCCGCCACGCACCGCCCCCTGCAAGCGAGGAGTGCGTGAATGAGTGCTTCTGTGAGGCCAGTCTCGGTTTCTAAAATTCGGGTTTTCCAGACACTGAGTTTTCCGAGCACCAGGGAGATTTGGATTCAATCGCACCTCCGTTTGGGATCGAGATTCACTGCTTGCTCTCCAAGCGACCCTGGCCCGGCCCACCCGCCTCGGCCTCTCCTCTGAGTAACGGGGCAACACCACTGTCCTTGCAGCATGCTGTTTTGAAATCACACAACAAAATAAGCACCTAAAATGCCTGACTGTTGCAAGAATTGTAGCCGCGGTTAGGAACACAACACACAAAGCCTAAATTACACAGGAGGGGACACGTTTCGTGGTGGCATATACTCGGGAAGTTTTCAGGTCAACAGACCACGTGATGGAGAGAGCAAGCCGCCACCTCTGGCGCTCCGGAGCCCGGCCCCTCGCCTGGCCGGCGCCCAGGGGGCAGCCGGTCCCCGTGAGCCACGGGTCTGGGCAAGGGCCTCCCTGGCAGCAACGTTCCCTGCCGCTTGTGCTGGAAGCCGTGTCTGCCATCCTTCACGGCCGGCTCCGTCCTCCCGCTTCCTCTGGGGAGGGATCCAGACGCCGCACATGAATGATGCATGGCCGGCCAAGGCGCCCGGGGACAGGCCTCTGGCCAGGGCCGCGCCGCCCAGGCAGGGGCACCCAGCCTCAGCTGCGAGTCCTGACCCACGACACAGAGCACTTGGCCAGGAGGAACTCTGCCTGTCACATGCCCAAGGACGCGTGTTTCCTTCAGTTTGGTGACACTGGCCTCTAACACGTGTCTGCAACCCTGCGAGGCAGGTGGGCTGGGCCAGGGTCGCTCGCCAGGGCCGCCGCAGGACCCGGGGCCACCACAAACCCCAGGACCACTCAGAGACTTCGGGCCCACGGTGAACACTCAGCCAACTCGCCCCCCCACTCCGCTCCGCTCCCCCCTGCAGACAGACACGCGGACGGCCCCCGGGGTTAGCAGTGTTTCGGTCTCCTGCGCCTTGCTTGATAAGGACAATCAAACACGGGGAATTCTTCCAAGTAACCAGACGGAAGACTGTCAGAGGATGGACCACGGATGCATCAAGGCCTAAAATGCTGCCTTTTAAAATTAGTAACGTAGGGCTAATTTTAAAATGATCATCAAGTGGTTTTAGGCACGACAGGTCAGAGGTCAGTCACAGTCCTTCCCCTTTACCATCGGAAACGGCCCATGTAAAACCTCCAGCATTCTTCAGCTGACCAAAGAGTAATTTCCCAAAGTAAAACCCATAAATTTCTGAGCAGCCGTCTTACGAAATTTACTGCACTGTAAATTTTCTTAATGAGAAGACTAAGCAATAAAGATCTCAGTTCCACAAACCGTTCAAAAAGAAAACAAATGTCACCAGTCTGCCCGACGCTTTGCTCTCTCAACATCAGTCAGCATCAGCTTGTGACGGTCAAGTATTAGGAGCTTTTGACAAGGCCAGGGCGCAAAGACAAGGATGGGAACAGGAGCCACTGCTTTCACCACAGGTGCGCCGCCAGGGACAAGGGGCAACGTGCTACAGTGGGGGGCCGGCCCCCTCTAGGGCCTCCCGTTAAGCCAGGCTGAGGGTCCATGGAAGGTGTGTGTTTCGGGGTCAAATGGGACCGGACAAACTACCCAGACCCTCCCTGCCAAACCCCCAGTAAATCTGGCTCTTCTCAAACACGTGTTTTTCATGTCCCTTGTTTGTAAGGATTTCCGGGGTTCCCTCCCTCCCTGATGTCGCTGGAGACAAAGGTTACCGACTTCTAGCGGGCTGATGGGCCTGAGGAGACGGGAGTCCCAGCAGCTTAGATTAAATTCTCACCGCACTGATCTGTGACCTTCAGCAGGTAACCGACTCTCACCGTTTTCACAGACCACTCTGGACAAGATCAGAGTCTGATCAGAGGTAACCCATGCCAGGGGCTAACCAGGTGTGTCGGGACCCCCTGCTGGTTCATGGGGAAGGAGGAGTGAAAGTGGTCACTTTGGTGGATGCTCTTTTTCTAACTTCCAAAATAAAACAACTTCCAATGTGTCTCCGCCGCCCTGGCACGCCAGTAGGAGCACAGACACAGGGGGGATCCCTGCCAGCGAGTGGAGTGGGCCAGCTCAGGGACGGCAGCAGCACCACCCCCTCCGCCGCCCCGGGCGGCTTCTAGAACCAGGACTCCGCAGTTCGAGGACCCCTCCTGAGTCCGCCCGCAGCATCCACAGTGCTGACGTGGGCCCTGCTCTTGCAAACACTGCAGGCGACTGCTGAGACGCAGGCTTCTTGGCTGAGATGCCCGGGCAGGGCCCCCGCAGGTGGGGTGACCAGGGGCTCGAGCCAAGCACATGAAGTTTGGCTCAGAACGTCAAGGCACCTACGCCTCCCAAGGCCGAGGAGAGGCCCTGGGCCCGCTGAATGTCAGTCACGTGCAGCTTCTTTTTGAAACAATGTAATCCAGACAATTTGTGAGCCTCACCAAGAAATGGATACAGAAGTGGACTGGAACGGGCTAACTCTGAAACTTTGGCGTGAGGGGTGGGGAGAAGGGAAGGGACAGAGGAAGGGGCAGGGAAGAGAAAGCAAGGGAGCAAATTAGAGAATGGCCAGGGTCTGACCAAGACCTCTTAGGAAGCTCTTACAGGAAGAATGCTGATAAGCAGCCCCCAAATGAGCATGGCTGGCCCGCGGGGGCTGTAACTGAGCACACGGGGGGGCCTTCTGGGTTAGAGGTAACCGCCCGGCCCATCAGCACCGGCCCCCCCTCGCAGGTCTGGGCCCTCTCTGGGATGATTTTCACTTTTCATGTAGGTGGCCACTTCTCCTTCCAACCTGTCTCAAGGCCAACAGCCCTCATTTTTCCTTCTCCTAGATCACATTCCCTATGAAAAGACACCCAACTGCTCAAGGATTCCCTTAGACAAGACTTAACATTATGCTTAAAAAAAAAAAAAAGGCCTGGGGAGCCATTTATTAAAAAAGCATTTTTTCCTATGTCACTGAACTTCTCTCAAAGTTAAAAAAAAAAAAACTGCACAATTTTTCAAGGTAGCACCAACTGCTCATAATCCTCTGGTCCTGGGGATCTGAAGCTCAAAGGGTCCCAGGAGCTCTGGGTGGCCCTGGGGTGCGGGTGGCTCCCTCCCCAGGGCCCTGTCTGGGATTATGGACCCATCACCTGACTGGAACCCTGGAAATTCATAGTCAGCCTTTGGTCCAAACCGAAACTCAGCAAGCCCCTCCCTTGCAGTACACCTGCGGCCCTCCCCCCGTCAGCACCCCCTCCCCCTCCCCGCGCCAGCCCGCAAAGAGTGAAACCAACCCGGGTGCCGCATGTGCTGGGTCCGGGAGGAAGGGTACACCCCGCGGGTCCCGGGTCACCAGCTTCGTCCACACGGGAAGGGGTGGGGGGCGCGTGGCATCCGCGATGGAGCACATCCTCCACCCCTGGAAGTCCGGGGTGAGGGGAGGGGGTGGCGCGCCCTCTGGCCAGCCACCAAGCCCGCCTTGGGTGTCCCCTCCCTGGGCCCAGCGCACTCGGTGCAGCGACCGCGGCAGGCAGGTGGGAAAGTGGCCTGGGCCTCTGCTGGGCAAGGCCCCGGGGAGGACGGGGGTGGTGGGGCGAGGGAAGGACCCGGGCCGCGGACCCCTCAGCCCCCTCGTCCCGCAGGCCCCGCGCCCCGGTGGCGCGCCGCTGGCCCACTGCGGCGGGGCCCCGGGGCGGGAGGGGGCGACCTCAGGCGGCGGGGCTGGGGGCCGACCTCGGGCGGCCGAACGGGGACCCGACCTCCGCAGCGGCCGCGCCGCTCACCTGCTCGTCGCGCGCGTGGCCCCGGCGTTGCCTCCGGGCCGCTCCGGCCTGCGCTCCGGCCCTGGGCGCCCGGCCCTGCGTCGGGCCTCAGCGAGTGCGGCGCCCGCCGCCCCCGGCCCCCATCCCCCCGCCCGGCCCGCCGCCCTCCGCCCTCGGCCGCGCCGCCCCGACACTTCCTGTGCGCGCCGATCCCACAGTTCCGCCGGCGCGCGGGGCGGGGGACACGCGGCGGGGGGAGGCGACACGGGACGCGCCGTGGGGGGAACAGGAGACACGCAGGGGCCTCACGCCGGGGGACAGGGGAGCACTCAGGGGGCCAGGGGGCGTAGAGTGCCGGAGAGCACGCGGGACAGGAAACGGGGCGAGGGGCACGGCGTGGGGTGGGGGCAGGGCGGGCGCCGGCTGAGAAGGGACCTGCCGGGCCCTGTAACGGACACGCGGGCAGGAGGAACGACGGGATCCGGGAGGAGGGCCACGTGGGGTGTGGGACTCTTGAGGTCCGTGGAGGGGCCTGATTAGGGGCGCAGGGACGCGAGCCTGCGGGGGCACCGGCGCCCTTACCTGACTTAGGGCCAGGGGCACGGCGTGGGGGGAGGGGTCAGGCAGATGGGGGCAGGAAGACAGCACCGTGGGCCCTGCGACCCCTCCTCGACTCGCCCTACCTCCCCGGGAAAATCTCCTGAGGGCCCTGGGGGTGTTTCCGGGCATGAGCTCCCCCTCCCGAATCCTGGTGGCGGTCTGAGGTTCACCACGCGGGTGGCGGCCCGGTGGGGAGCGCCCTGGGAGCCTTGGCTCCGCTGGAGGTTCCACTTTCAGACCCACGTGTGTGCGGTGTCCACTGACTTATAGCTGACACCGGCTTGCTGCGTTGTATTGGCTTTTGACCCTGGAGGAAGTTCCCCCACTGGGGGGAGGGGTGGCAATGGCCCTGAATTGGCCTTGCTAGGCCAGCCGCTTGTATGTGGTCACTGACCCCTAGGCCAGCCCCTTGCCTGTGGTCAGTGACCCCTGTCCTCTCCTGGCCTGGCCAAGGGGCGGGGGGTGGGGGGTTCCTGCATCCGAACAGGGCGCCTGCCCTGTGGAGGAGCCAGCAGAGGGAGCAGCCAACAGCACTGTCCCCAGACGTCCTTGTCAACCGATGGCTACTGCAGAGGGTCATCTCCATGTGGCTTTCTCTGCCTGATACCTGGACGAGACCCGATGCCTGCTCAGGGCCTCGGGGCCTCAGGGCCACCTGTTCCCCCGGAGCTTGAACAAGTTTCATCTGAGAGCTATTTAAAAACACCAGGTGCCGGGGTTACTGCTGGCTGTGCCTGATTGGAAGCCTCCTCGAATTATTTCTCAAAACACCTAGACGAAAATAAACATAGGCGCACCTGCCCTACTCACAAGTCCCTCGCTGTTGAAATAAAAAGCTGTGGTTCGTCGCGTTCATGGAAATGGAGCGTTTGTAAGAAGACCTCGGACCCTGCCCAGCCCCTCCCAGCCCCCCTCCTGCAGAGGGACCCCGCCAGCTCCGGCAGCTGTGCGCAGGGGAACATCCCGACAGCACGGAGTCACGGAGACCCTGCGAGCAACCCACAGAGGCCGGGTTAAGTACACTCCAGAGTAGTCGAATAGTATTTTAAATGTAAGACACTCCATAAATTTAATGCGGCAACCCTGTGCTTGCTATTACATAATCCCTACGACGTAAGTTAAAACCCAGGAGAAGGGGCAGATCTACGGGGGCGCTGTGACCCCTTTCCTGGGTCAGGAAGCAGGACACGGGTTCACGTGGGCAGCAGACTTCAAGGAGGGCGGACCCCGCCCGGACATGCGTCCACCTGGGCGGGGGGTGGGGGGAGCAAGCCTCGGCTGTGTGCTAGGCGGTGATGTCAGGTCAAGTTCATCATGTGCACACATGTTTATAATTACTTGTTAAAGCTAGTCAAAAAGCACCTCGTCGTTTAGATATTTGATGGCCTCTTTGCAGTTGGAGCTTTTCTATCAGAAAAACAAAAACAAAAAAACATTGCCTGGGTCTCAACAGCGTGAAGCAGGAGCCAGTCTCCATTGGGTCAGAATCTGTGATCACTCATGCCCGACCCGAGCAGGCGCTGGCCTCTGGAAAAGCTCATCTGAACGAAGGAGCCAAGGGGACGTTGCGGCAGAACTTGGAAGTCCGCCAGCCAGCCCTCCGCCGCTGGCCGAGCCCCTCGGTGCTCGGACTGACAGGGACGGGGTCGTTGTCGCTCAGGTGTGTTGAGATGCACCTACTATGTGCGTGCATTTCAGCTACTTACGGAAACAAGGCCTTGGGTGGAGACTGCAGGTGCCCATTTTACGGTTGTGGACACTGAGGCACCGCAAAGCCGCCTAGCTTTCCCAGCAGGATACAACTGGCGGCAGAGACCCCTGGCCCGGCCACAGGGCCGGAGCTTCTCCCAACCCCAGGAGTGACGGATGCTTTCTTATCAGGAGAGAAACTCGGGTTCCCAGTTGCCTAAGTTAAAATGGGGAAAGGAACCTGGCTGGCGTAGCTCAGTGGATTGAGTGTGGGCTGCAAACCAAAGTGTCACAGGTTCGATTCCCAGTCAGGGGACATGCCTGGGTTGTAGGCCATGACTCCCAGCAACTGCCCATTAAGGTTTCCCTCTCTCTCTCTTTCTCCCTCCCTTCCCTCTCTAAAAATAAATAAATAAAATCTTTTTAAAAAATGGGGAAAGGGAAATCCTTGCCCAGAGTGTTGGCGACACGGATTTGTAGAGTGAGGGCATTTCTGCCGTGAATGAGAAGGAAAGTAGCATCTAAGTGCCATCATGAGTGTGAGCTGGGCCCTGGGGCAGGGGCACCTGGTTCGAGATTTCTAATTCTCAGAGCAAGCTGGCCGGGCTCCCATGTCTCAGGTAGGTAAACCGGAGCCCCAGAGGCCATCCCAAGGCCAAATGGCAGGCAGCTGCCCACCCCCGAGCCCACAGGGGCTCTGCCAGCTCTGAGACCCTCCGTGGAGCACCTTCCCACCAAGGTTCATCCAGGGGCACAGAGGTGTGGGTCTGGGTGGGTCCCGGGAGAGCACGCCAGCTGGCAGGTGACCCCAGGGAAGGCTTCCCAGGGCAGCTGGGCACGGACATCGGGCTGCTGCCACCGCCCGGGGAACTCAGAGCCAGCCTCCAGCTGAACTGTGACCTTGGACAAGGTCGTTGCCCCTTCAGGTCTTGGTTTCCTTTTCTGTAAAACAAGGAGGTTCCCATTTGGGACTTCTCTGAGTCCCGAGAATAGGCCGAGAGAGCCGTGACCCCGGGGTCACTTCAGGCATTTTTAACAGTCTAAAGGGAACTTTACATTTACCCAAGATACAAAAATATACCGCAACCAAAGATAACTTTGCTGGAGATGTCTAAGTCTGGCACATGAACACTGATCTCAAATGGAGAGATGTTATTACATGCTTTTGAATAACACATAACAGGAAAACAATGATAAATGCAATTGTTCGGGAGACACAGCGCACTGTTGAGAAATCCCCCAGCCCTGTCAGCTGAGAATACGGGGACGTGGTGCACAGGGGGCTGGAGACAAGCCTGGCCTGATCAGCCTGGAGGTCCAAGTCAAGGTCACGAGAGCAGCAGAGGCCAGTGCCCTGCCGAGGACGGATGGCAGGCAGACACGCGGCACGTGGGGAGGCTGAGCGCGCAGGGCTCGAACCCGCTGCCCTCGAGCTGGCTGTGAGCGCAGGTGCGCCATTCCGCACCAGTGCCCTGCTCGCTCTGCACTCAGTCACTGCTGGAGGCAGTTGTCGCCATGTGGGGCCTGAGGACCCGTGACCTGAGCACAGGGCCTGCTTCGCCCAGAGTCACTGAGCCATCGTCAGCACCCTCTTAAGTGAGTCCCACAGAAGAGTCAGGGATGCCCGAGAGCAAGCGCAGCTGGGCCAGAGGGCAGGCTGAGGGGCAGCGGCATGGGGGCCAGAACAGGGCTGTGGGGTGCAGCCTGAGCCCCACCCCCCGCAGCTCGAGCCAGTCGGAGCAGACAGGGTGCTGGGACCGGACGCCCCTAACAGGCCGTCTGTGCTCTGAGCCTCTGCCGGCTGCATTGGGTTGGAGGCTTCGCCTACCCAGTCCTGCCCCCTGTACCTTTCACAAGCATTACACTGCCCTCCCCGACTCTGCAGACAGAGGCAGGCCTCTGGTCCTGGGTCTGTCAATCACTGATGTGCTTGTACAGGTGGGAGTGGCTGCCCTGGGCGGGCTCTTGTCCACAGAGCCGTGGGCCGGAGACACGCAGCACACAGGACCTCTCAAAGGACAGTTTCTCCCTGCCTCGCCCACCCCACCTCACACATGCATGCGCACAGCAAGCAAAAACTATAATTTTTTTTCTCAGCACAATTTTTTTTCAAATGTTCTCTGGGATTGAAAAAAAAAAGTACATGCTGTTTCTAAAAACCCACCTGTTCCACCTCCGTGTTACTCACACCTGTGGGAAAAGGCTGACCCACCCCCCCCGCCCCCGCCCACAGGCCCACGGGGCTAATTCCTGAGACACAGGAAAAGGCGCTACTCAGGAGTGTCCTCAGTGGGATCAAGGAAATGCTCCCAGGAACCAGATAGCCCAGTGCGTGGGCCAGCACAAAGGGGAGGGGTGGCTCCACGGCTTTGCAGGGGAGCAGAGGGATAGTGAATGCCCCAGGCGTAGGGGTTTAACCTAGGTGCAAGGTGATTGGACTGGAAATAAAGTGAGTAAAATCCAAATATTCAGAATAACAGAAGAGTTGTTTTTGGGGAAAAAAAAAAAAAGAAAGACAAGTGCGCATAAGCTCCCTTGGACCGCACAACGCCCGCTCCGGCCCTGGCGACAGAACTGGGCTGCCCACCCCCAGGGCAGTGGCCACGGGCCCGGCGTCACGCGGAGACACCCTTTCCGCCGCAGTTCTCACCCGGCCGGTCCCCTTACCTCCTCGCTCACGGCATTACACGGAACAAACCAAAGCAAACAGACAAACCACCAAACCCTGATTCATTGGCATCAGGATGGGCTGCAGACTGAACCTCACTGTTGCAAAATAAATCCATGGTTCCTCTTTTTTCCGCAGGGCAAGTCAGGGCTCGGGGTTTTGCCTCCGGACACAGAGTGGTTGGAGGGGGGCACGGCGTGGGCATCCCCCCTCCAGGAGGCCCCTGGAACTTACTGTGGCTCAAGTGGTTCACGCCAGGGACAGAGACAGGGTTCTTCCAGGTGAAGCTGGTCGCCCTGCCGTTCTGGGCCTCAGTTTACTACTGCATGTTCAAAGAGCACTAATGAACCCCCTCCCTGGGGCTCATCAGTAGGGTCTCTGGGAGCACCAGGTGAGTCTGCACAGGGAAAGGCTCGAGGTTTCTCTGCAACCCTGGTCCCCGCCGTCCCTCACCTGCCCCACCACCACCCAGGGACCTTCCGGCCCCGCCCCCTGCTCAGTCTCCCCAGCATCATCCTTCCACCGGGGGTCCTGTCACTCTCTCCCAGCCAGCCTGCTCATTCTCCTGGGGACTGTCTCCTAGCCTGTGACCCCACCAGGGCCCCAGCACGGGCGCTCCATGAGGATGGTGCCCACCTGGCCCCTGAGCTGCGCCTGGCGCCTGCAAGGCACCCACCACCATCTGTGCACACAGGCTCTCGCCCCTGGAAGGCTGTGCAGCCAAGTGCACCCGTGGGGACCTCTGGGTGGCGGGCCTGCAGGGGGCAGCACTCTCTCAACTACTTGCCTTGGTCTGTTAGGGCCGCAGGCAGGGCAGCCTAACAGCTGGAACGGTCCCACGAACCAGAGGTCTGCGGCCGTTGTGCGGGCTGTGGGCGGGGCTGATTGCCCGAGGCCTCCCACGTTGGTGTGTAGACAGCCGTCTCCTCCCCTCCGCGTGTGTCTGCGTCCCAGTCTCCCTTTCTTGTAAGGACACTGGTCTTGTTGATTAGGGCCCACCCCATGACCTCAATTAACCTCAGTTACTACTTGAACGGGCCCTCCCCAGCTCCAAATAACATGCATCCCATTCAACACGTGTTAAGTGCAGGCCTCACTGTGCACGCTTGGGGTGGCCCAGTCCCCCAAACGCTTGGCCCGTGATGTGTGTATTCTCCCTCTCTCTCCCTCTCTCTCCTTTTTTCTATTTTTTACAATGCACGTGTATTCCTTAGGTAATACAGAAAGGCTGTGGGCTGCCCAAACTCGGGATGAGAGTGGGCCCCGGGCTGTGCTGTGGGCAGAGGCAGCTCCCTCCCTGGGGCCCAGCAGGCCCCAGGCATGCACCCTTGTCCCTGTGAGCATGCCCCCTGCTGGGCACAAACACGAGCTGATCTACGACCAAACCCCAATGACTAAAGCAGCAGGTGCACCCTGGGAGTCAAGCCATCTGATAGACAGCAAGGCCGGCAGTCCTGTTTTATAACCTGCCTGACGGGGAGGTCGTGGTTTCAGTGCCATTTCGCCCTGATGAAGATGAGGTTTAGATTTCTAAGGTCCCCCCTGTGGCCCCTCCACATGCACCAGATGCCTCGGGGGACACACTCATCCCCCACTCTGCCCCCCCGTCCTGGGCTCCGGCTGGGGTCTGCTCAGTGGCGGCCTCCTGCCCATCTTCTTCCATTACCTGCTTCCACATGGCTGGGCCCTGCCCTGCCTTTGACTGCCATTATTCAAGAAAACAGGAACTGGCCCTGGCTGGTGTGGCTCAGCGGAGGGGCACTGGCCTGCAAACCAAAAGGCCACTGGTTCGATTCCCAGTCAAGGTACCTGCCTGAGTTGCGGGCCAGGTCCCCAGTTGGGGGCCTATGAGAGGTAGCGGACTGATGTTTCTCTCCCTCCACTCCCCTCTCTCTAAAAATAAATAAATAACATCTTTTTAAAAAACTTGAAACAAAAATGAAAACAAGAAGTTGCATCAAGGCCCTGGCTGGCATAGCTCAGTGGATTGAGCGCGGACTGGGAACCAAAGTGTCCCAGGTTCGATTCCCAGCCAGGGTACATGCCTGGGTTGCAGGCCATGGCCCCCAGCGACCGCACATTGGTGTTTCTCTCTCTCTCTCTCTCTTTCTCCCTCCCTTCCCTCTCTAAAAATAAACAAATAAAATCTTAAAAAAAAAAAAAGAAGTGGCGTCAAGCGAGTGTCTATGAAATGTCTGCTCCCAAACAGGCTGGAGTGTCTTTCCAAGTGCCAGGCCAGTCAATGACACCCCAGCCACCAGCCTGGCTGGGCCTGTTCCTCAGGACAGGGGACCTGGGGTCATGCCTCCAGCGCGGGCTCAATTTCTGTATCCAAACACCGGTCGTCTACCTGCCACGCCCAAGGCCCCTGCTGCCCCGTTCCCGTCAGACATCTCTGCTGTGCAAGCCACACGGTGAGGGCCACCCTGTGCCACATTTCCTCCAAGGCGGCCCTTAGCATCTGCCCCTCGCCCCCACGGGAGCAGGCACAAGTAGCCCCAATGACGCTCAGTTCCTGCCATCAAGGGGTGGGCTTCTCCCCCAAGACCTTGACCCCGAGATGCTCTTGCAATTTGCTTCGGCCAATGGGACTGCAGCAAAGGTAGTGGAAGACGTGGCTCTGAATAAAGCCACTGAACTGTACACTTAGAAGTGGCCGAAATGATACTTTTATGTTATATAGGACTGGATTTTTTATATTGTGCTATTTTTTAATTTTTATTTATTTTTTTAGATTTTATTTATTTATTTTTAGAGAGGGAAGGGAGGGAGAGAGAGGGGGAGAGAAACATCAATGTGCAGTTGCTGGGGGCCATGGCCTGCAACCCAGGCATGTGCCCTGAATGGAAATCAAACCTGCGACACTTTGGTTCCCAGCCCCCGCTCAATCCACTGAGCTACGCCAGCCAGGGCGGATTGGATTTTTTTAAAGGAGTGATGTTAAAAGATCTTGCATATGGACAGGGTTTGTTGTCTTGTTGTTCTTTGCAAGCGGGGATCCCATCACAGGAACGGCCAGCTGGTGGGTGCTGCCAGGCATACGGCAAGTCGCCTGTCGCCCCAGCCAACCGCCAGTCTCGAGAGTGAGGCCACCGACGCCAGCTGGCTCCAGGTGCCGGCCACCCGGCCGAAACCAGCAGGAGAGCCACTCAGCTGAGCCCAGCCTGACTGCCAGCCCCCGGCATCAAGGGCTGAAGAAATGGTTATTTGAAGCCGTCAGTGCTAAGGTTCACGGCGGTTCGCCCCCCAGCTAGAGATGAGCTGAGGCCCAGCGAAGGGCCCGCTCTGCCAGCTCCAACCCAGGCAGGCCTGGGCGCGTTCTCCTTCCGCAACCCGCGGGGAAGATACCACCAGCACCGAATGCTTCCGCGAAGGGACATCTTCATTATTTTGTAGCGGCGACGAGCTGCTACGTTTCCCATGGCGACAGGCACTGGTGCCACCTTCCTGTTCATCTATGAGAGAGGGAGCCAGAGGTGTCCGCTCACCCTCCCCCACCCACCGGGGGTGGGGGTGGGGCTGCTGGAGTCGGGGCTGCGGGTGGGGGGGGGGGAGGTTGTAACCTTGTAGAGACACACGATGAGGAGAGCTTCCGACGGCGCTGTCTTCAGAGCCTGCTGAGCTGAGCTCATCACCACAAGCCTATCCCAGCTTTGCACTGGACATGATCGAGTCGGGGGCTGGGGAGGGGTGTCTCTCCGCTGCAGAATACCACGGGCCCCAGACTCCCCCCCAGGCCTCGCCGGCCCTTCCTCAGCAGCCGTAGACCGACCTGCCGCCACCCGACACGATGCTGAGTGCGAGGCGTGCAGTGCACGCTCGGTGCCCACGTGCTGTGCGCGCGCGCAGCCGGCCAGGAGCTGGGGACCAGGGGGCCAATTCCAGGGGGCGTCCGGGACACACGCAGCGCTGACCCACTCGGGAAGTGTCGGGCACCGGCATGGCGTGAGCAGCCCAGCCTGCAGCCGGTCTAAACGCAGTCCTGGGTCCCGCTTCAGATGCCGAGTTACGCGGCGCCTCCCTCCACAGCACCGCCCTCCCCCGCCCCTCTGTCCCCTCCTGCCACCGTCGCACTGAGATCCGTTTCTGCGATGGCCACGGGGGCCTCCCCGCACCTTCCGCTTCAGCCCATCCGGGTCCAGCCTGGGCTCCGTGGCTGGAGTCGCCTTCCCGAGGGCCGGCTGGATCCCTCCGCGCCCAGGAGCCTGCGGCGAGCCCTGAGCGGGGGCAGGTAAAACCCCTCACGCCGGCGGTCAGACTTGGGGTTCCAGAGTGAGGAAGCTGAGGGAGGTTTGAGCACAGTGCTTCAGCCCGCAGGTCCCATCCCAGGGCAGCTGGAGGGAGGGGAAAGGAAGCGAGTCCAGGAGGGGACGGGAGGGACAGGAGGGGACGGGAGGGACAGGAGGGGACAGTGCTAACAGTCCACGCTGGCTGCTGTGTCCAGGCTGCTGGGTTAGTGTTGGGGGCCGCCCTGCCTGGTCTCAGGAAGCTGTAACCCCCCATGACTTAGGCTGAGTGAAAGACCCCCGGACCAGGAGCCACTAAGGAGACAAAACTTATTTCCCTAGCATGAACGGCACTCAATGACGAGTAACAATTCTCTTGGATAGAGAATGAATCTAAGACAGACGCCTTCACGAAGGAATGACAGGGACGAGACTCACGGGGCTGTGGAAAATAACGGGGTGATCAGCATCAATCACCAATTTTGCCAATGCCTGAGTCCTTGAGAAATCCAGGTCTCCCAGCTGCCTTTGTCTCCTCTGCCCAACTCAGGCCCCTTGGAAGTAGCAGGGGCAGTGCAGCCCAGACCAGAAACGGCGGACCCCCCGGGGTAATCAGGCCTAAGGCATAGAATATGAAAGACCCTGTGAAATCTGCTTGCTGGAGGATGCTCTTTAATTAGAATATGAAGTCAGGGGCAGGAAACAGAACTAAGTTTTAAACCCTGTAGTCTTTTTAAATGATAAAACCCCAAAATCTCTGGCTTAGGATCCCAGTAGGAAATCTGCCAGCACCTTTTCGAAAGCTAACTGCTTGTAATTTGCAAACGGTATTGGTATTCAAGAATAAAAGCCTGCTTGTGCAGGGGGCCGAGGGGCTCCCCACGTGAGGAGTGGCCATGGCGCCCTCCAGGAGAGAGGGTGGCCAAGGCGCTCCCAACGTGAGGAGTGGCTCTGCTGTCCCGATTCTCCCACAGGACCTGGTTGTCTCTGTGTATGTTTTTCTCGTGTTTCGACGAACCATCCGCAGTGTTGTGTGATCACCGCCGGCCAGTGATCACGCGTCAGGTTAGGGCACCTCAGATGGGACGCACAGAGAACTTGGGCCTTGAGGCAGCCTCAGAGGCAGGGGGAAGAGGGCATGGCCCCCAGCCTCCTTCCTGTCTCCAAAGCAGACAGCCACCAGCTGCTGGGGGTCGGCCTCGCCACAGACAGCCGCTCCCCAGAGGTGACGCCATATCTGGGGGCTGGGTGGGCGGGATGAGCCCAGCCACGCCAGCCCACCTGGGGACACTCTCACGGCCAGAGTCCATCCAGAGCTCCCAGAGGGCTTGGCCAAGGCTGTGTGGGGCCTTCGTCCAGTTCACCCCCAGCTCTGCCCCATCTTGCCCCCTCCACCTCCGGTCACAGGTGGGGACCCTAACGCACCTGCAGCTGCAGTTAACACAACTCAGCCAGTCCCAAATGGCGTCCCCAAAATTCATATGCGGAAGCTCTGACCCCTAGTGCATCAGAAGGTGGCTGTATTTGGAGATGGGGCTTTTACCGAGGGGACCAAGATGGAGAGAGGCCACCGGGGTGGCCCTGCGTCCACGTGACTGCTGTCCTTATAAAAAGAGGCAGTCGGGACAGACCCACACGGAGGCGCGGCCACGTGAGGCCACAGGGAGAAGGCAGTGTCCACACACCAAGGAGAGGCCGGAGGAGGGGCCACCCCGCCCACACCCCGGTCTTGGATGCCCAGCCTCCAGAGCCGTCTGGGTTCAAGCTGCCTGGTTTGTGGTATGTTGTCACGCCGCTCAATGTGGTGCCACTGTCCTCTCCAAACCTCTGTCTCCTGCCCTGTCAAATGGCCCTGTCCACCAGCGTCGCAGGTAGCCTGCCTTCCCTCCACTGTGGTCAGTGGACAACGTCCCCCACCCCAGTGGTCCCCTCGTTTCTCCGCTGAGCACGGGTTTGCTGGGAGCCCTAAAGGGTGAGGGTGTGGCCAGCAGCCACTCGGGCCCCAGGCCGGGGTCGGCAGAGGCATAGGATTGTTCCACACCGTGTGACCCTCGCTCTGTGACCTCGTGGTCACGGAGAGACCCCCAAATGTTCTCTCCGAGGGAAACCCCGTCCCCACAGTTCAACATCCCGGCAACCCCAGTGGCCAGGGCTGGGAGGCCCAGGGCCCTGCCCTCACCCCCCCAGGTGCAGGGTTGGTGCACCGCGCACACACTTCTTGGTGCGGTGCTGCAGCTTCCCGAAAATTACGGAGTAAATAGAATTGTTGAGGGAATTTAAGACACTCAAGGGCTACTTTCAAGCAATTTAGAAGCAATCTCCTCACAGGAGTTGAGATGCTAATTATAAATAATTACGATCTACTAAGACAATCAGCACTATTACCCCGGCCGGAGCCGGTCGGTGCCGCTGACTGGAACAGGAAAACCGCAGACACTGCCCAGCAGGTGAGCCGGCCGCGGGCCTCACTGACTCCCACGGGGCGCCTCTGGGCACCTCCAGGCCGCGTGGGCCTCGGCCCTCTCCTCCCTCCTGGCTTCCCCAGGAATTCATGCGTGCCACCCTGAAACGGGCGCCCGAGAGCTTCGACACCCTGCCTCCACCCCGCCAGGGCCAGCCCCCGGCTTTGAATCCTGGCTCTGCCACTCACAGCTGTGTGACGTTCGGCAGGTTTCTCAACCTCTCTGTGCCTCTCTGTTTTCTCAGTTCAAACGGGAATAATCAAAGTATCTGCCACTGAGGAGTGTTGTGAGGACCACAAGAGGTGATATCAAAGGGGCGGTGTGGATCGCCTGGTGTGGGGGAGCAGCCACATATACACCACGTGGGCGACCCGTGGGGCGGGGTCAACAATGACCACCTCTCTGCTCTCCCTCCCCCCACTCGTGACGGCACGTCAGGGGTTAGTTTTACCATTTCATTCTTAGTGGATTTACCTGACTGACTCTATGAAGTAGTCGTTCTAAAAGGGTGGGCCCTAGACCGACCCCCACAGCAAAACCTGGGCACTGGAAAGCCAACCTCCTGACCTCCCCGCCGGCCTGTGGAACCGGGAACTCCGGGAGGGGCCCAGCGCTCTGTTTCAATAAGCCCCCTGTTCCAGAGGGTCCAGGCTCTGCTTTAAAAAATAAAAATAAATGCAGCCACCTCACTTGCAGAGTCGTTGAAGAAAAGGAAATGGAAGTTTCTGTCCTTTCTCTTCCTGTGCTGAACATGAGGGATGCTCCATCGCCCGCTCTGACGCCGTGCCCCAGCCGCCCCTGGGTGTGGGTCCCGGGGCTGCCACCACCGGTGCCAGGGGCTTCGGGGCACGGGCAGCCACAACTCGTTCCCGCACGGTCCCGGAGGCTAGAAGCCCAAGGTCAGGGCGTCGGCAGGGCTGGTTCCGCCAGTAGGTGCTAGTCAAGGATTTGTTCCGGGCCTCTCTCCCAGCAATTCTGGGGGTTCCTTGGCTCGTAGAAGCAAGCATCACCCCAATCTCTGCCTCTGTCTTCACAAGGGCTCATCTCTGTATGTGTCTGTGTCCGAAGGTCCTCTTTTTCTAAGGACAGTGATGCTGGATGAGGGGTCACCCTATTCCAGTAAGACCTTGTGCTGAGTGATTACACCTGCAGCCACCCCATTTCCAAATAAGGTCACATGGGGGCGGGGATTTCAACGTGTGACCTGCAGCAGGACGCCGTTCAGCCCCGAGCACCCAGGAAGAGCCAGCCTTCTGACTGTCCAGACGGAAACGGCACACGGGCCCCTTGCCCCCCGGGTGTGCTGCCCAGGATTTCTGAGCTGGAGATGCGGGCACGACACAGGTGCTTGGTGACACTCTCTGACCCCGAGCTGAGCAGGAGGAGCGTGCCACCTGCCGAGAAAGGACCCTCTCCTGGGCCCGGCCTGGGCGGGGCACGAGGCCCCTCAGCTCCGCACAGGCACAGGGCCCGGGAGTGACCTGACCCCCATCCCCTCCTGGCTCTCCTGTGAGCAGGTGACAGCTCCCCCACCGGCCCTGCAGGGTGGCTGCCTGACTCAGAAGTCACCTGCACCGGATTCTGGCGGCAACGCTTCGCACACGCCACTGCGGGCGCGTGTCGCCACGGGAGAGCTCCACGTCACGTTCTATTAGGGGACTCGGTATGAAATGGCATTTATTTTAGAGAACTTACAACGCAAAGCGCAAACTGCCTTTAGCGAAATGAGATTACTGATATCTGTTTAATATCTGCTTTCCCGAACGCCATTACTTCTAAAGCAATTAGAAGTGCCCTCAGAAAGCCAAGAAGGGACCGGGTAGGGAAGCACCGTGTGTTGCCGTGTATAATGCGCACTGTTTTGCCCAAGTTTTTGAGGGAAAATAAGGATGCGCGTTATACACGGGTAGAACTCCCGAGCAGTTCTTGGCCTTCTACGGTGAGTAAATACGGCCAGTTTGTTCCCGGCACACCAAGTATCTGGTGCCTTGTATCTGTCCTTGGGCTTTGTAATCATTGGGTACGTGAAATCTCTGGTACCACAATATGTTCACAAATAAATGCTATAAATTCCTTTATAATACACAAACCAAGTATCCAAGTAGAAATAAATAATGGAATTAAAAATTACAACGAAAGATTTTTTTCCTGAAAGTTTGGGCCAGAAACCCGGGTTATACATGGCAAAACACAGTAACTCGTGTGCACTTCCTGTGGCCACGCCACCGCCGGGTCCCAGGTGAAGCTGCTTTCTTAGACTGAAGATGTCCCTGCCCCACGTGTGTGTGTGGGGGGGGGGCAGCCACGGGCGTGAAGGGCCGTTTCTGGAGGCGAGTGAGGCCACGGACTCCAGGCAGCTGTTCCCGGCACCGGTGCGTGGTCAGAGCTGCTCAGGAGTCCGGGGGCCACGTGGAGTCGGCGCCTCGGGTCCCACTGAAGCCCTGTGGGGGGTCGAGTTGGGTGTTCCCTCTGGGGGTCTTGTTCTGGAAGGAGAGCACAGCATCCGCCGGCTCCTAGGGGAAAGGGGCCGACTCAAGACCCTCCAGTCAAGGGCACCCCCTCAGCTGCGGCACGGTTCCTGGGAGAGACCCTTCATCTCTGCTCCAGGTTGGCCCTTCCCTCCCGTCCCCTTGCCTGGCGGGCTGCTTGTGCCCCCAGAACCTCCCCCAGGGCCACCCTGAGGGACTGCAGCCTGGGCACCAGCCCGAGGGGCCTCGGAGGGGCCTGCCCCATCTCTGCAGCCCCCAGCCGTCCCCGTGGTAGCTTGGGTCCAGGGGCACGTTCACCTCAAGGACAAGGACAATTTCTGACAAGACGGAGGTGAACCAGCAAGGCCCCAGCTTTGTGCTGGCGGGGGTGGGGGGCATAGGGGCGCCAGGACCCGGCCTGAGAAGCCGCAGGGCGCAGGGCCAGTGGCTTGGCCTGGATGGGGCGCCAAGGAAGCCAGAAGGAAAGACGGTGGCCCCCGGTGTAGACAGAGGTGAAGCCTCAGACAGGAGAAGGCTTTGGTCTCCCCCTTCCCCTCGGGCGATGAGTGGGAGCTCTCGGCCTCAAGGGCACGCAGGGTCAGGCCCAGGCCCACCCAAGGCCCGAGAGAGTCTCCAAACGGTAGGCCTCCCTGGAGCGCTGCTGCCAGATGAAGACAGAAGGCCCCCCCTTCCCCACGCCAGGGCGAGTTCTCTGGGTAACTGCTCGCCTCTGCAGCCCCGGCTTCCTGTTCGCTCGGCTGCTTCCGGTTTGCTCTGTGTTGGGTGTGGTGGCCTTGAGGTGAAGGGACAGTTTACTGGGAAAGCTTTATTCGGTCCTCTCCGTCTCCAGGAAAGTTCAGGGGTGTGGACGAGGCCAGGAGAGGCCAGGGGAGTCACTTCCACCAGAGACACTACCTATGGTGGCTGCCACAAAGCACCATGCCCCGGGCGGCTCGCTGCAGTTGACCTTGGCCTTCTCCCAGGTCTGGAGGCCAGGAGGCCGAGAGCAGTTTCCTGAGCTGGGATCGAGGTGTGGCAGGGCCGTGCTCCCTGGGAAGCTCCTTCCTGCCTCCGCCAGCTCCTGGCGGCTCCAGGCGTCCCTGGCAGTGGCCGTACCACCCCACCTCTGCTTCTGTTGTCACATCTCCCTGGGCCTGTGCCACCGCTCGGCCTCCACAGAGGGACACCAGTCCCTGGACCAGGGTCCACCCTGCTGCAGCCCGACCTCACCTTAACTAATCCCTTCTGCAGCCACAGCGGACCAGTCACGGGCATGGTGTGCTCTGGGCCCCACCCCGGACCCGGCTCTGTTACCCAGGCAGAGCCTCTGCTCGCGTAGGCCTCTGAGAACACACGGGGGACACGGAGCCCCAAGGCTGCAGGCCTGAGAGACAGCATTAGTCCCCGGCTCCCCTGGTCTAGATTCTCAGCCAGGCATTGGACCCAGTGCTCAGTGTGGAAGGGGCTGGGTGGGGCTGAGCTTAGCAGACCCTCCCACAGCTCACCCAGGACAGACGGCCAATGAGACCCCACGCGGGCCAGCGGACTCTCACGACAGAGGCTGTTTACTGAGCTTCCCTGGAAAGCGAGGATCCTACATCCGGCCCCAGCCTCCTCCTCTCTGACCCAGCCGGCCTCCCCCTACCCGTACCAGGCTCTGGAACCATCCCCCCGCCAGGGGGAGAGGTCTTCCTGTCCGCCTCCCCTGGCCCTGTGACTGGACAGCCCTGTCACCGGTGTCTAGCATTCCTGGAGGCCACCCACACCCCTCGAGTGTCTGACTCCAGCCCCCAGGACCTCCCTGTGAGCCCATGCCCCACACCCGCCGAGGAGACCGAAACCCCCCGAGCTGGGGCATTCTGAGCCATCCTCAGACACTGGTTCTGTGAGCAGAGCGCACTGTAGGCCTCGCCTTGTGACACGGACTCCAGTGTCCGGCCCCCCCCCCCCCCCCCCCCCGCCCAGCAGGGACACAGCACGAGGCTGAACAGGGACCAGAGGGGCCCTTTGAGTCCAGCCACGCACTTCACCATGTCACCTTGTTCCTGCAGCTGGTTTGGACCAAACGTTCCTTTCAGAGTCAAGGAGAGCGTTGGATGTAGGCACAGTTACGGTCCGAGGAGGGCTCGGCCCCACAGGGACGCACACAGGGCACCAGGCCGCCCCCCGGGGGCCGCCCCCGTACGTTAGTGCAGAGAGGGCAGCCAGGAGGGGGTCCCAACTCGGAGTGAACTCTGTCAGCATCACTCCAGACATCACTTGTCACCTGACACGTGGAGAGATTTCCAAGGCAGGGAGTTAACACAGAAAGCAAGTGTCCCGATGACACGTGTGCATGACACCATTTATGGGGGGAAAGAGGCCCCATCGGCGTCACATGCACCTGCTCTGCCTGCATCTTTCTCTACGCCAGTGCCCGTGTCCCCGGAAGACCCGGGAAGATGCGCCCCGAGCCCCCCAGGTCGGAGGGAAGGGAGACCCGGACTGGGGCAGCCCTGCGCAGCCGTCGCCGGGTCACGTGACCCACTCACTACAAAGGACACAAACGACCCGCCAGAGGGGAGGCCCCCAGGGGCGTCCCGAGGCAGCTCTGGTGGGGGCTTTCTGCTCCTGGGGACCCGGGGTGCTGCCCCCCAGCACCTGGATGCCCTGCCACCCCAGGGGCTCCCCGATCCATCACTTCTTCATTGTCAAATCTGTACAGGGACAGTGAGTTTCTCCTGGTAAAGTGCCACTTGGGTAGTCAAGAATTATTTTTAAAAGTGAAAGCAAACCCATCACAAAACCAAAACGAAAAGGTGGAAAAGAAGCCGATGAGTCCGGTGTTCCCATCAGAGGAAGGTCAGGAACCCGAGTGGAAGTGGCCCAGAGTGACCTCTGTGGCGTGTCTGCCGGCGGCTGAGGCAGAAACACCGGTGGCCGCACAGATCTGGGCTTCCACCGACAGAAGGGAGACGCGTTTGTCTGAACAGAAACCCACGTTCCTCTCCTGGAGTGAAATCGGCAGGAGCTCACACGTGGACCCTTGGAGGGGAAGCAGCTGTGACGCCGGCGTCAGGCCCGTCTGTAAGATGAGGACCCTTTCCCCCCCCCACCCCGGGTCCCCCCCGGGGCTCTGCGACAGCAGGAGGCGTGGGGACACCAAGGCTGGGTGGGGGCGGAGGTGCCTCTCAGACCCCAGGCCTCTCCCGCGAGAGGACGGGACGGGTCATCCAGATACGCGTGCAGGCAGCTCGGGCCGGAGGCGCGGACGTGAGCACACGCCTCACACACACTCTGTGAGTAGGTTCCGTCTCCTGATCGTTACCGTCCTGCGCCCACTTCCCAAGGGAGGAGACTGAGGCTCAGAAGCTGACGTAACTTGTCTGAAACCTCCCCAGGGCCGACAGAAGCAGGACCACTTGGGCCCGGGCCGTGTGACCGGGAATGCACCTTCCATTAACACGCACGCTCATTGCTTTCTCCTCCGCTCTCTGGGCTCAGTGGTGATGATGGGGCTGCTGGGGGGTTACTCCCCGGGGTAGGGGGGCCTCCCCTTCTAGGGCGCCCCATCAGACTGCAGAGGCGGAAAGGCAGGACGGACCACTGTGCCCTTGGCCACTGTGTCTACACTGGGGCCAGCTCGTGACAGACGCCCGAGCAGTGTTCAGGGATTCAGACCCACACCCTGCGGGGAACGGAAGACTCTCACCCCAGAGGGAACACGGAGGCCAGGGGTCTGCCCCGGGTGCCCCGGCTGTAACTAGGAGGATCCTGAAGGAGCAAATCCACACCCACAGGGGGTGAGGACGGTGGCTGGGGCAGCTCTGACATCTGAGAGGGGCTGAGAGGGGCTCTCCCCGCCCCCCGCCGGGAGGTACACCATGTCTGTCACCCTCGGTGGTCCCTGCGAGAGTGCAGCAGCCTGTCCCTTTCTCCCCCCACCCCGAGGACGGGCACCCTGCCCACTGCCGCGGTGGGGTGGGGAGCGTGGCAAAACACCTTCCAGAGTCCCCGAGGCAGTGCGCGAAAAGCCTGCGGGGTCGTGTGACCGTGCTTGCCCTCTGCTTCTGGAACTTTTCCACTGGGCAGTCACCCCCCCCTGCCCCCCACGCTGGGTGGCCACCCTCCCGCTCCTCTCTTGGTGGAGCTACCTGTCTGGGCGTTTCCCAGACGCGGGGTCGTTCGGTACCTGTCCTTCTGTGTCCGGCTTCTTCCGCACGGCACCACGTGCCCAGGGTCCAACGCATGAAAACCCAGGACACCCTGTTCAGTCGGAATTCCAGGAAAACCACGAATAAACTCAGTGCCAATATGTCAGACGTCGCACGGGACGGGCTGTTCCCACGAAGTGACTCGGTCTGCCCGAGGTTCTCCTCGCACCGGGAACCCCGCACTTCCTCCCCGACCTCCCCGGGGGGTGTCTGTTACCGGCACACCACCCGGAGGGCCCCGTGGGAGCACCAGCTTCCCCTCCCTGTGGCCAGAGCATGCGCAACCCAGCAACCGCTGGCCAGGAAGGTCACCTGAAACGACCCCATGCCCTCCACCTGACCTCCCTCCTGCTCGGGCTGGATGTCCTTCCTGCCCACGCCCCGCCCAGGCCCAGGCCAGTGCAGGCCACCAGCAGCCTCTGTCCTGTTGGCCTGAGGGCCCCTGCCCACAGAGCAGGGCAGGAAGCTGGAACCCCAGCCAAGTCCATACAGGCAGATGTCTGGGGAGCACTCCTACACACAGGGGAAGGGAGGGGCCTGCACACATTAAGTGCCTGCTGCACGCACCCAGTGAGTCACTGCTAAACAGTCTCTTCAAAACAATTCCAAAAAATAAGCACTGTTATTTTAAAGTATTGTCTTCACTGTGTGGATGAGAAAATCGGGTTAGGTTGGGTGAAAGAACTGGCAGACCCCTTGCTACCTAAGCAGGTGACGACTCTGACCCTGTGTCCTCGTCTCTAGGGCGGGGACGCTGGCAGCCGCTGTGGCCCCCGGAAGCTGCCGGGGCTCAGAACGTGCACGTCTTCCACCACAGCACACAGACGCAGCGCGGCTGTCGTGACGACGTCCACACTCCAGTCCCCGTCTCACAGAACCCTCCGGGACACGATGAAACACACTCAGGACCCCCGGGCAAAGGGTACCGGATGCTGAAGACTCGTCTTTGGTCACCCAGAGAGCACGCTGGGCCCTGGCCAGGTGGCCCGGTGGGTTGGAGCGTCGCCCTGCACGCTCAGAGTTTGTGGGTTCAGCGCCTGGTCAGGGCGCACACCTAGGCTACAGGTTCAATCCCCGTACAAAAGGCAATTAATCAATATTTCTCTCTTCCTCTCTCTCTCCTTTCCTCTCTAAAATTGAGGACAATAAATATACATCCTGGGGTGAGGAATAAAGCAAGAGAGGGAGAAGGAAAAGGAAAAAAAGGCCAAGAAAGAACGTCGGCCTTGAGGGACCGAGCTGCAATCGGCCCCCTTGAACTTGGGACGAACCACAGGAGAGGCAGGCTGGTCAGGAGGTGGCGCTGGCCAGCCCGGGCTTCCTGCGCACCGCAAGCAGCCAGAATGGCTGGAAGTAGGCCTTCCGTGTGGGCCCCGAGGAGGGCCCCCCCACCCCCAGGAGGAGGCACCGGCTGGGCTGTGAGTCATCCTTAGCTCCGAGTGCCAAACCTTCTAGAAATGGATATTTTGAGTTCCTTTGGAAACCAGTTTCTAAAGAGGAGTCTGACGAGGCTTCACAGATGTGCACGGAGAGGAGAGACCCCAAGGGCCGGTGCTCTCGGGAGAGGGGAAAAGGGGGCCCTGGACATGCTCAGGGCCGTGGGGAGAGCCGAGAGCCCACTGGGTGGGTGGTCCCCGGGGGGACCGGGCTGCTAGGAGGGGCGGGTCCCTGAGTCAGAGGCCCCTAGCTCAGCCCCCTCGGGCTGGCCCGTGTTGTCTGTCTCCGGACCCAGCTGGGAGAGGGCCCTGGGAGGGACAGGGCCCTGAGGGGGGAGGACCGTGCTTCTAAAGCTCTGCCCTCTGTTCAGGGGTCTGTGTGGCCCTGTCAGCAGACCCCGGGTGCTCACCAGGGTCACCTGGGGACAGACAGGGTTGGGAGGCCTCAGGGACAGCAGTGCACCCACTAGGCCTCGTGGGCGGGGGCCCAGCCCAGAATCTGGCTGACAGTGCCCGATGACCGAGGGCCCTGGGACACGGCCACACCTCTCTCCAGGTTCCCTTCTGCACGAAGGGGGCAGAAATGGGACTTCAGGGGAGTCTGGGAGGCTGACAAGAACCCGGCTGAGACCTGTGTCCCGGGGCCGGGCCCTGCGGCTTCCACGTGGGTCCTAACCGCACGCCCTCCCTGTACTCAGAGAGCAAGTCTGTCCCCGGCGCCCGCTCGCCCGAGGGCAGAGGAGCTCCTTCCACCCCAACCACCTAGAGACACAACAGCCAGGGAGGGGTGCCCGGTGGGTCCTCCTTCCAGAGCCTGACAGCTGTTTCTGGGGAACCCGTTCTCCAGCCCACGCACCGCAGCTCGGCGTGGACGGCCGGCTGCCCACCGGTTTGGAAGCCGGCAGGTCCCTGAGGCACGAGGGCAGACCCGGGGCTGTGAGTCAGACGAGGAGGACCGCTGCACCGGGAGGTCGGTCTCACACCCTGCGGGACAGTGTCGTCGGGAGGGTCTGGGAGCCTGTCTTCTCAGAGCGGGGACGGCCACCCTGCCGGCGATGGCCTTTCCTGCTTCTCCATGCTGTGTTCACCCCGTGGGGCTATGGAAGATGCCTGCCCAGTGGGGACCAGGGGTGTGCTGATGGCCAGAAGCCTGGGGCCACAGCGACTCAGCACAGGAGGAACGGGGCCTGCACGCCCCCTGCCCCCCACCCCCACCGCCCATCACCGGGGATGTCAGTTTCCCCTGATTCCTGCCCTCCTGCAGGCACTGCCTGCCAGCCTGCCGGGGCCCAGCTGGGGGTTCCCTCGGCCCCTCCCCCTTTCTCCCCTGGCCCCACAACCCTTTCCTCACCCCCTCCCACCCCCACCCCGGCCCCAGCACCATCTGCCCGTGCAGACGGGTCTACACTCTGCACCCAGCCAGCTCAACACTCAGACCACAGCGGACAAGTGGGTGATGAGAGCAAAATCAAAAAAGTCTATTTAAAAAATGGTGGCTACTCCTGAGAACAGGTGCGGCTTTTTTTTTCAATGAGCACGGGTTAACCACGGAAACTGAACAATGAAAACCCCTCGTGCCTCCTGTTGACACTGTACGGAATGAAATGACATTTCCGGACTGAAAACACGTCAGAGCTGTAGCCGCAGGCGGCTTCCTTCCAGACTGCGCACGCTGGGGGCCAACCCCCCCCACACCCCACAGGGGTCCCAGCCTGAACTGGTCAGGGCTGGTGGACCCCCACTTTATTCCTCCCCCTCCTTCTTAACAGCGGTGACGGCCTGGGCCACATGCAAGGTGTCGCCCAGGCATGTGCTGGGTCAGAGGGTGTGGGTGCATCCTTCTCACCTCCACCCTGACACAAGAGCCAGAGATTTGATCCCAGCTGGGGACGAGGACCAGAAGGGGGAGGGAGCCCCTCAGTCCCTGCTGCTCCAGGTCTCCACCCACCTGCCCCCACGAGGCAGGCTCAGAGCCCCTCCTCCACCAAACGCGCTGCACTCCTCTGGGGGCTGTGGCCAGGATCGCAGGGGAGGGGGTTGGGAGCCAGGGGATGAGCCCAGCCCCACCCTCTCAGAGCTCGCACTCTTAGGGGGAGACAAACAGAAGCCATAGCCCCAAACTGTTGTCAATGCTGTGGATGAAACAAACAGGGACTAGAACAGATCGGGCAGGGGGCCTCCTTCCACGGGCGCCCTGTCCGACACCCATTCTTCCCTTCTCCCGTGCCACACAATCTTAGTATTGGTGATGCAGCCATGAGCCCAGCTTTGAAAATGTTTCTCAGCTCCCCTTCCAATGGGCTTTGCTAACGAGATATAAATAATAATCTGAGACTCGAGAAAAGTTCCTTAAAGAGGACTGCCTCAGTCACTGAGAAGTGCGCTCTTCCCCCATTCATTCTCCTTCTTCCTGCCTGGGATATGGTTATGATGGCTGGAGCAACAGTGGCCATTTTGTGACATGAACTGACCTTCCAAAACAGTGTTGAGGAAGCCAAAAGTTTAAATAGCAGGTACATTGTAAAGTCAAGCATTGGACTTTCAGTTCCAAAACCTATGTTCCTCACCCTCTCCAAACTCTACCCTCTACACTCACACACACACACACACACACACACACACACAGCTGAGATGGAAGACAAGGAGGGCCTTTTCACATTCCGAGGGCTTCTCCAGGGATGGAAGGCCCCTGTGAATGCAGGAAGCTTCTTGCCCACGTGCACTTGGCCCCGAGCAGAGGGAGCAGACACACCAGATGACAGCAACTCTTGTTCTACCGATGGTTCTAAAATCAAACCCTCAGTTCTTCTTTGTGACTGCAGCCAGATAAAATTACACAGTGCCAGCAACTTATAAATAGAAAAAAATAAATGGGGAGAAATGAGCAGATTAAGCTGTAAACTACCAGAAGAACCCAGAGGGTGGAATTGCTTTGTTGGGTTTTTTTTTCGTTTGCTCGTTCGCCAGCTCAGTGGCTGGAAATCTCTGTGCCTGCATCTGCCGCGTGGTTCCTGGCGAGCCTCTGGCCCCGTCCCTCTCTCACATCAGCTGAACTCGAGGTGCAAATGCAGCCGAGCACAGGGCCGGCTGCCCGCCGCTGCAGAAGCCAGTACTCGTGAGGCAGGTGCTGATGCAAAGGAACGTGGTTTATTTGTAGATGCCGGCCACCTGGAGGATGGGGACTCACATCTCAAAGCCCATCTCCCCCTCTTGGTGGAGGGAGAGGCTTTTATAAGGGGGGAGGGGGGAGCAGAACACAGAGGTCAAGGGAGGGGGTCTAAAGGTCCTCGATGCTCAGACGGGCTCCGTCCACTCTGACAAGACAGGTGACGGCCCGGTCAGCGTGCGTCACCCTGGGTTAGTCATCCTTCCTCCACGTCATCCTGGCTGCGTGCTCGAAGGGCAGCAACCCTCCTGCAGCTGGGACGCCTGAAGGTCGGAGTCTGTATCTTTGGAAGTAAGTTCCTAGGATCCTTACACAAACAAGCTGTTCACAGCTACAAGCTGAGCATTAGTCAGAGTCAGCACTTGCAGAAACAATGTGAAAAGACCAGCAGGGCGGGTTATGGCTCCCCGCTGTTGCAAAAAACGCAGAGAGTCGGGCTCTGAAATCTCACCTGCACTGGGGCGTCCGCTTGGGACGCTGAGTCCATGCGGCTGGACACAAAGCAGGGGACACACAGTCGCTTTGACGGTCTGCATTTGGCAGACACCCCATTCCTGCAGAGAGAAGCCCCCAGGGAGCCCCTCCCTGAGCAAGGGGGCAGCGGAACCCCAGGCCCATGGCCGGCACTGGCAGAGGGACGCACATCCCCCTCCCGCACCGCCGCTCTGCCTGGCTTCTCCCGGGAATTGGACGCTCACTCTCCTTCGCACACACAGCCGACAGGAAACGCTGGCAAGCTGGAGGCAGGATTAGAAAGAACAGAGCCAGCGTATGGTGTCTGGAGCTGCCAGACTTCTCCAGCGTGCAAGGGAGGCACGGCTGCGGTTCGCTGTCGATGGCAGCGTTCTGCCACACGCAGGACAGCAGCACTGGAATCCATCGGAAGGGACGGCAGGTGACATGGAGAGCGAGCCAGGAAACGGAGGCCGAGTCACATGTGTGGGCTCACCTTCCCGGTGACGACCCCTATTCTCTGGCTAAGAGATGGCGGGGTGGGGGCAGGCCTCGAGCAATCGAGCTGGTGCCCCCCGTCTGCGCATTTCCGGGCGGGACGAGAGCAGGAGAGATGGAGACTGCCCGGCGTGCACGGCGTCCGTCCCGGCCTGGCCGCCGGCTCCTCATTGTAGTATTAAACAATTATCTTGAGAGCAGATTCACATGCAGTTGTAAAAAGTAACACAGAGGGACTCCCTACCCAGTTTCCCTGATGGTGACAACTTGGAGGACAGCAGGACGGCAGCGTGAGCTGGGTGCTGACCTTGATACAGACGGGTAGGGGGCATCCCATCCCCACGGGTCCCTGTGCCGCCCCACATGTGTCTGTTCACTCCCCCCCATTGGCCTCTCCAACCACCAGTCCCCCCTCCAGCTCCACAATGTGTCATTTTCAGGACATTCTGTAGAAGGAACCACACACACGTAGCCTTGTGGGATTGGCCTTTTCTCTCAGCAAAATGTCCATGTGAGTCCGTCTCTTTTTGTTGCCCATGTCTTTGGAAAGGCTGTCTGCCTTTGGGGGAGTGCCCAGGTAGGAGCAACAGCTCTGCCCCGCCCCCCACCAGCAGGTGCAGGCCCAGGCTCCAGCCCTGACGGGTGGGGGCCTGGAGGCCCGGGCTCGGCCTGCAACCTTTGAATCTGTGGGTGCAGGTGAGCTCGGGCTGCTTCTAGGGGCACAGTGTTCAGGGTCAGGGAGGGTGGACGCGCAGTCAGGGACCTTCCTGGTTCAGTGTTCAGTAGCGGGGGGGGGGTCCTGGCAGGCCAAGTCTCAGCAAGGCTGGGGGTTACTTCTGGAAGCTTCTCTGGCCTTCCCACAGGCCCTGCACTCCCTTCAAACCGAACTAGTGAGCTTCCACTGCTGTCACCTGAGGCCCCCGACTGGTGTACCCGCCTCTCCAGAGGTCAGCCAGGGTGTCAAGCCCGAGTGCACCCCCATGAGGCCCCAGGGTGGGGGCGGAGAGGCTCAGAGGAGAGAGCACCGAGCAAGGGGTCCGCCCAGCTGTGGGAGGGGACACGCCCCATCTGGCAGGTCTCTTTGGTGGAGTGAGACGACACATGTCCCACCACAGCCAGTGGCAGCGTTTCTGTTCGGTGGGACCTGGAATTTGGCTGCTGGGCTGTTACAGACGGAGGAACGCTCCTCAAGGAGACAACGCCTCATCCCTGCGGGTGCCCTCGGGGCTCATCCCACTGTTGTTCTCTCCCCCCCAGCACACACTCACACTCACATGCATGCTCTTACACACACATGCTCACTCACACGTATTCATACACTCATGCTCAAATATGCTCACACTCACATGCTTGCATACTCACTCGCAGTCAGTGCATGCACGCATGCTCACACTCAGGGGCTGAGCTCACACTCTAACCTCTTTATGCTCCTTGGCTTTGATACTCAAAGATGAGCTTAAGGCAAGAAAAAAAGAAAGAAAATAAAGTCTGTTCTCTGCCTGCAGTTCACCTGATTCATCTTCGCTGCTTCTGCTGGTCCCCTGACGAGCAATTCACCCCGTGCTTGTTTCATTTCTGCTTCTTAGGAAAGAGAACTGATTAGCCCAGCACTGCCGCCAAGGGCCAGCTGCGGTGCTGGGCTCATCTGGGGACAGCAGTGGTCCTTGCCCTTCACCACAGGGTGGGGGTGACTGCGGAGTCCCCCCACCACAGGGACCGGGCCACCCCACTGCAGGGTCCTCTCTTCTTGCCCCTCCCATCTCACTAAGCCCAAGGGCGTGGCCACGTCACAAACTGTATGTACAGAAGACCAAAATTTCAGTGTGGGCTGCGAACCAAAGCATCGCAGGTTCGATTCCCAATCAGGACACATGCCTGGGTTGCAGGCCATGACCCCCAGCAACCGCACATTGATGTTTCTCTCTCTCTCTCTTTCTCCCTCCCTTCCCTCTCTAAAAATAAATAAATAAATAAATAAATCTTAAAAAACTAAAAAAAAAAAAAAACAAAATTTCAATGCCAGGGAGGGAAGGCTGGCTGGGCTGGGGTCCTTCAGGGCCTGGTGTGGGGGAGGTGGGCCTGGGCTGGAGAGTGTTGCTCATTTGGGCAAAAAAAAAAAAAAATAGGAGGCACTAAAAACTCAGCAATGGAGATAAATAGTACTTGAACACACTATTTTAACAAAATCAAAAGTGATGCTAAAACATCAACAATAAACAGACCTGGCTGGTGTCGTTCAGCTAGTTGGAGCATACTTCCATGCACCAAAGGGTCGTGGGTTCGATTCCCAGTCAGGGCACACACCCAGGTTGCGGGTTTGATCCCCGGTTAGGGTACATATGGGCAACAACCAACTGATGCTTCCCTCTTTCTCCAACCCCACCCCCCCTTCCTCTCTCTCTCTCAAGCAATGAAATAATGTCCTCAGGTGAGGATTTAAAAGAAATCAACAACAAACAAAATACCAAAATTTTAAATAAACACAAAATCTGGCCCTGACTTGCCAACGCATCTCGGTCACCTCCCCCTGACCCCTGCCCCACCCGTGAGCAGCTTGACCCCCAAAGCAGGGGAAAAGGAGGGGCCAGGGCTTCCCAGGGGGGGCCGGACCTTCTGCGCCAGGCTCCCATCAGACCCCACTGAGGGGGCCCAGGGCACACCAGGCCACTCCAGCCCCCGCCTGGCCCAGCCAGGGCACCCCTTTGCGGTGCCTCTGTCCCTGGGACGCCCACCCCGTGGGATGGTCTGGCCCAGGGCTCGGTCCCCTGCTCTTCCGGGCCGTGGGGAGGGCAGGTGGGCTCCGGGACCAGAACTGTGCCCCCACCAGCCCCAGGTCAGGGAGGACCTAGAGAGCAAAGGCACCCGGGAAGGAAGTGTGCATGCTGGGTCGGCGCTGCAGCCGCGGGCCTGGTGGCGCCCGCTCCTTGCAGGGGCTGGAGGGGCAGGGACCCAAGTGGCCCTGCCCCTGCCCTCCAGCAGCGCGGCCTGTGTCAGGTACGGCTGACTGTCTGACAGACACAAATCTCTACTGTGACTCGTAACTCGACCTTTACGGTTCGAGAGCGCCCTCGAGAGGACAGGCCTGAAACGCGGGGCCGCAGGCCTCATGTCTCTGGCAGGTTAAGTGGTAAAACTGCCTCTTCTCTTAAGCGATGAGTGTGCTTTTATGTCGCAAGGGGCCTCTCCAAAAATATACCTTCCTTGAAATAAATCGGTAATTGCGCTTCCCCGAGGGCGGGGGGGACGCTCCTCTGCCCCCTCCCCCGTCACCGGGGAGGGAAAGGCTGCCTCCCACACCCAGATTCAGATTTAGAAAACGCCCGGGACTCTCCCGCCTGGCTCCTGGGTCTCTGAGTCCATGTCCAGCCCGCGCTGTCCTCCCAGAGCTGGGGGCCTCTGCTCAGCACAGAGGGAAAAACACGATGAAAAAATCAGACCGCTGATGCTTGCCCACAGCTGCTCTGTCGCAGCAGCATGGATCAATCTACTCAGTCTTCAAACGACCCCTGAGGCAGGCACCACTGCCAATCCCTGTGGGACAGATGGGGAAACTGAGGCACGGCTGTCCGGCTGCCTCCCACAGGCTCGCACCCCAAGTGCTGCACTGGGCCAGCAGCTCCCCAGCCCCAGCCTGGTGCCCCATGTACCGAGACCCGAGCTCGCTGCTTCCTCAAGTAACTCACTGGAAACTGACGGGGTCCCTGGGCCACCTCCCAGGTAAGCACAGAAGCTGTGTGGCTCGTCCTCTGAAGTGCAAGGCCCCAGCCCCAGGAGGAGCTCCTGAAGACCTGTGGTGACGGGAGGGGGCTGCATGGCCGCAGCAGTTGGCTGCAGGTGGAGCTGGGGTTTCCCGGGACGCCCAGCTGGGACCTCTGGGGGCGGGGGAGCTGAGCTGGGAGCAGAACCAGCAGCCAGCAGCCAGCGGGGGAGCCTGGGGGTCCTGACCAAGCCCCAGCCTGCTGGGCACAGAGCTGGGTACACGGGGGACACCCAGGTCCCCTGGCTCTGCACAGGGGGCAGCACACAGGGCGAAGGTACCCAGTGAAAGGACTGGAGGGAACGGTGGCCCTCCAGGCCAGGACGGTGGTGCTGACACCGGGCTCGGGGACCATGGTAGTGAGGGGGCCGGGCAGGAAGAGGGGATTAAAGTCACTAAGCACTAAAAACGTTTGTGCTTATGTCCAGGTCAGGTCTGGGGAAGGAGGCGGCTGCCTGCCAGGACCCAGGTCCCCACAGGCTCCTGCCCATGTGCTTTTTAAACACAACCCGTTTCTTTTTTTTTTTAAGATATTTGTTCAGTTAGAAGGAATTTTTTTTAGATTCCATTCTTTTTTAAAAAAGATTTTATTTATTTATTTTTAGAGAGGGAAGGGAGGGAGAAAGAGAGAGAGAGAGAAACATCAATGTGCGGTTGCTGGGGGTCATGGCCTGCAACCCAGGCATGTACCCTGGCTGGGAATCGAACTTGCGATGCCTTGGTTCACACCCCGTGCTCAATCCACTGAGCTACGCCAGCCAGGGCTAAACACATTCTATTTCTAAAGCCCCAAATGGTGACAATAAAATGGAAATCACGAAGATAATATTTTCTAGAAACTTCTTTTGTCTTCTTTTACATCTTAAAGTATGTTTTATCTCAAACATAGGTAAAAGGAGAGTCGTATAGGGAACCCCAACCACATCGCCAACCCTGCCACGTGCCCTTCAAGAAGGACACCGTCCTCCCTCCCCGCACCTCGGCCTCTCGGGTGGGGGACACAAATGCACTGTCACCATCCGGCCCTCACTCCCAGGGCCAGTGACGTCCTCGAGAGCAAACCGTCCCACGCAGAACTGGGTCTCCGGTCACCCCCTCCGTGAACAGCAGCCTCCTCACTCCCCCAGGTTGGCAGGACCCCTCAATGTCCTCACACTGTTCCCACACCGGTTTCGGGTTTTTGGTTTTTGTTTCTGTTTTCACTCTGGTAACACACACGCCCAAGAACTGAGACTCACTGGTGTCCCGGTTCACTGGCTTACCAAGCTTCTGTGGAAGAACCAGGCCGCTGCTTGCCCTGTGGACGCCCCCTCCCCTGACCTGAAGGGTGCTGTCCGCGTCCCTGATGTGTCAGGAACTTGTTCCTGGGTCCCTGCATTTCTGTAAAGGGCGTCAGCTCTACCGAGTAACCCAAGGCAGGCTCCTTGATGCACCCCCACCGCCACCATCCTCAGAGGCAGCGCCTGTCCCTCCCTCCACCAGGGGGCACTTTCATCTGCAAGTTTCTCTTTTATGACACGAATACCTGTGTCATCCTCGTGACCCCTTCATGCACTGGGGGTGACGCAAAGGTGTCGCCTGGATCCCACCCTTCCATGGTCCCTGTCTTCTCTGAATTGAGCAGCTCACTCTCATTGGTTCTTGATGGCCCTCTGGCAGGGAAGGTCTGGGGTCATCCGGACAGGAAGGGCAGGTTGGCGGGCGACCTTGCCCTTGGTTGAGAACGGCCTGGGCCCCAGCATCCCGCAGAAGTCCGAGTGCTGGGCTTCTCCAACATTGCCATGAGACACACGGCTGACGGCATCACTCGGGTCCCTGTGGTACTTGTCCATTCACTCCTCCCAGGTGCTGACCACAGCCGGGGCGGCAGCAGTGACGCCGCTAACGCCACAGTCAGGGCCAGAGTTCCCACGTGGAACCTGACCCCAGCCAGCATCACCACAGGCACAGTGTGATGAAAATGGTGGGGACAGAGCATGGGGTGGGCAGGCTGAAGGGTGGTGGCTGGCCTGTCCTAACCTTGTCCCTCCTGTCCCGATTTTGACACAAAGCCAACGTCTGGAGCTGTTTTACCTCCCGCTCTGGGCCCGGAGAGGAGCTCCGTCCCGTGCCAGCCCACGGCTCCCTGTCGGCGGCTAGCCTCCCTGGCTGCTTTGGCTGCTCAGGCCCCTGAGCTCAGGCTAATGCCCCGCTGACCCCACCTCGAAACTCTTAACAACATTAAGGAGGGCCCAGCAGGTTCCTTTTGCACAGGCCCCTCCCACTCCAGCCCGTGGGCACGGGCTGGTGCACACCACGCACCTTGAACGTTCTCATCAAGGCCCTACACGCCCCCAAGGGGGGCAAAACACGGCCCCGACCCAAGATGGGCCCAACCCCGAGGCTCAGTTGTGCTCCGGGGGGGGGGGGCCAGGCCCGTGTGTGGCTCACCCCTCCTCCGGCCCCCACAGTCAACTGCCCCCGCCCACACCTCCCATCCTGTCTCAGGCTCTGCGTCCAGGAGCCACTCTTTCGACCACGACGTGCTGCAGGCTGTGACCATGACGTGCCACAGGAGAGCCTAGGTCACACCCGCGGGCCCCTTCACAGCAACCAGGGTGCTGGGCAGAGAGGCCTGCACGACGCCCCACGCACAGGTGTCAGACACCTAATGCCCAGCACCCTGCTTCCAGCTGGGAGCAGCACACCCCCCTGCACGGGTTCATGCTCCCCCCGAGGGCATGTGCTCCCAGACAGCACCAGCTTCCCCAGAGACAGCTAACAGCTGGAACGTGCCAGACGCCTCGCTCCGAGGGACGGGCAGGACGCTGCTCCTAGCTTGCAGATACAGAGAAAGGCGAGCATTGACCAGGACTTTCAAACAGGCACAGGTGCCTGACGGGACAGGTGTCCCACTGCGACCACGGCTGGCTGCCCCCACGCCAGGAGGAGGGGCGGGCAGTCGGCACCCTGAGATGAAGGGGCATGTCAAGACAGCCGGGCATGGCCAACCCCCAATTTAGTCATCAGCTGCCCGTCCTCCCCATCGGTCTGAGAGCCAGGTGCTTCTGAGTGCTAACACGTGTATCCACTTTGTTAGACGTTCTACCCCCAGAAAAGGGGACGACTCGGGTTTCCTGCTTGGAAAAGCCCAGGTGGGAGAGACGGAGCACACGCCTCCCTCACCTGCACAGTGCCTCCATTCCCACGTCACCAGCGGCACCTTCTTCTGACCAGGAGGCCGCTCGGGGCGGCGTGGCCCCCGCCGGGCGAGCCTCTCAGTGGAACTGACCTCGGGCTGGAGCCCCGGGGCTGCTGCTCAGCGGGTGAGAAAGGGACTTGGCCCTCGGTGACCTCACCTGAGGCCAGCACTGCCTGAGCTCTCTGGGGCTGAGAGCCGGTGAATCCTGTCCGGGTTAGGCCCGTCTGCGTCTGGGCTGCTCACTGACGCAGACTCGCAGGGCCCACTTTTGAAGTTCAAGCGCATCTTGGGTTCACACCAGGACACTTTATTATAACTATGATTGCCATGAAAACGAGCGAACTGTCCAGCAAGAGGCCGTAGAGGTCTGGCTGCAAAGCAGAGGGTAGGGCGGCTCCTCCCTCCCCGGATGCCTGCACATCCGAACAAAGGACACAGAAAGGGCGACACTAAAAGGCCACCAAGGTCACCACTGAGAATAGCGGAGTCTGCTCCTTGACCCCAGGAAGGGAGAACAGGGAGTGAATCACAGGGTGGGGAGGAGTGGGGGGGTTTTTTTTTGGGGGGGGTCAGTTGGAACAAAGCAGCACTTTTTTTTTTAAGATTTTATTTGTTTTTATAGAGAAGGGAGAGAAACACCCAAGCGTGAGAGAAACATCGGTGTGTGGTTGCCTCTCACACGCCCCCAACAGGGGACCTGGCCTGTAACCCAGGCACAAGCCCTGACCAGGAATCCAACCAGCTACCTTTCGGTTCGCAGGCTGGTACTCAGGGCCCTGAGCCACACCAGCCAGGGCTGAAGCAGCATTTTGATTGGTACGAAGTGAAGGGGCCGTGGGGAAATTGTCAGCTTGGAAACCAGGAAGCTGGGAGCCATCGGGGGAAGGGGAGCCTGGCGGGCGGGTGGGCAGGAAGCCCTGCCCCCCATGGGTGCCCTAGGATGGAGCTGTGGGGCGTCTAGGCCTCAGTGGACAGTGGGACATTCTGTCCTCAGAGTGAGGGCTGCCAGGATGGACACTGACCAGCCCACCCCCGCTTCCCACCCAGGGAAGGAAACATGCCAGGACGAGGCCCAGGCAGCTCTAGTGTCTTGAAGCCAGTGGGGTGCTGGGCAGTGTCGGGGACCACCCAGCACACTACCACCCCATGCCACAGCCCTGGGGCCAGAGAGGGGGGCAGGCGAAGACAGGGGTGCTGGGGCACAGAGGTGGGGATATGGGCTTGGCCCTTGTGAGTGGCCTGGCCCTCCGGCCTGCAGGTAAGATCCACCCCAGGAAGCTCGGGTCAAGGTCAGGGATGGGAGGAGCCAGCGCAGGAGCCCACCCAGCACACTCCAGGGAGAAAGCAGGGCCGGCCCCCAGCAGCGTGGTCAGAGGCTTTCCTCCTGGCGACACGGGCCCACACCCAGGAGACAGGGCTGCGGGGCCACGACCACATCAGGCGGCAAACAGGCCCAGGCACCAGCTGTCCTACACTCGGCGTGAGCTCCAGCCTGCTCCCTGCGGCCGGCCGGGGCTGGAGGCCCAATGCTGGGTCAGCCTGCCCTGCCCCATCCCAGCCCTGGAGACGGCAGGCATGATAGGCAGTCAGGGCAGACCTGGGGCGTTGCAGGGTGTGGGTAAGCAGGGAAGTGCTGACTTGGATGGGGGCCGAGGGTTGTGGGTCAAGGGGAGGTGACTTGGAATGTCCCTCCCCACTCCCTGGACCCGGGTGGAGGGATCCTTCCTGGCATGGCCAGGCAAGGGACCAGCTGGGGCATCCAGGGAGTTTGCGTCCACTTTCTGGCTCTGTTGACCCTAATGCCCACCCCCCAACATTTCAGTGTTTTCTACCCCTGTCACTCTCTGGCAAACCTTCCAGAGCAGGGCACTGCCCAGGGGCAGAAGAGGGGAGGGGCCCCTGGGTCTTCTGCTCAGGGTCAGATTCGGAGGCGTGAGGCTCAGGAGAGAGGATCAGACATAGGGACCTGGGGCAGGACTCTCGGGGGCCCTAAGATGCCCACCCCTGGCGCAGCCCCTGTGACTCCCTCCCTCCCTCCCTGCCCGGGCGGGCTGGACCTGACCGGACAGCTCAGAGACTGCAGGGGCACGGAAATCCAGGGTTCCTCCGGCCAGCCTTGGGAGAAGGCAGGGAACTGTGGGCAGCCAGGGGAGCTCAGAGCAACCCTGGGTGACAGCCAGCAAGAAAAGGGGAACCTTGGACCCGCAGCTGCAGAGAGATGCATTCTGCCAACAGCTGAGCTGAGGCCCCTCAGCCTCACATGCCACGGCTCCAGGCTGGGCCCTGGCTCTTGACCACGAGTGCCTGGTCACCGGTTACGCAGCAGAGACATCTAACACGGGCTGAGTCAGCACTGAGGGAGGAGGGGAGGGGAAAGGGGAAGGGACCCAGAGGGAGGAGGGGTGACTGCAGGGAGCACCTTCAGGCCCAGGATGTGGCCCGGCACCACCGACAGCTGGCTGTCACGATTCGGAACCCCAAAGTTCCAATTCCTGAGACCCGTGAGAGGTGTGCTGAGGGGACCCACGTCACTCTGTGTGAGCCAGGTCCTGGTGGGGACAGGGGCTTGTCTGCACGGGACCCTAGCACTGTGATTCAGGCCCACCCCCGCCAAACTTCGTGTAGGAGCCACAGGCGGGGGCAGCTGGGGCTGGGCCAACCTGGCCCAAGGACAGGAGTACAGCCTTCTGGGCCTGGCTCCCCGGCAGTGGGAAGTGAGGAACTTGGGGGGTGGAGCACAGCCTCCTGGAGCTCACCCAGACTCCCCTAGGGCCCCCAGAGGGAGGGGCCAGAGGTGCCTTCCAGGGCCTGGGCAGCCAGGGAGGGGCCTTGTGACCCTGAGAACCCTCGAAAAGGAAGCCCCCCACGTGGGCCTCACCCATGGGCAAGACAGGCTGGTGATGAGCTGAGTCCTCCGAGCCAGTAGTATGAACATAGGCTCCCCGATGGCCAAGCCTGGCTCCAAGGACCCCGGGGCCTCTGTCCCATCTGGGAATGACAAGATAAGCTGCTGGGCCAGCCAGGCTGTGACCAAGAAGCGCATCCCCACTGAACACTCAGAGCCCTGGTCACTTGCCCAAGACACAGGGATGGACAGAGTTGGGAGGTGCCTTTGCAGTCTCCACTCCAGGGAAAGAATAAGATGGGGTGGGGGGCAGTGGAGTTGGCCACTGGGGCCCCTAGGCAGGGGTGGGACTGCATGGTGACACCACAGGGAAGGAGGGACTGGAGATGCCCAGGGCACCCCCCCAGAGGCCGATGGTGGGATTGCACCTGCTCCCTGGGGCCAGGGCCAAATGGGAGCAGACAAGGGAGGTGACAAGGGGAGGGGTGGGGAGAGCAACGTCCCTGGACCTCCACCCCGCCCCATCCACCACAAGGGTGGAGGGCTCCACACAATTAAGGCACCTCCCCAGAGGACGCCAGTGCGGGGTACCGCTCAGGGAGAGAGGACACCCACAGGGAAGTGTCACTGCTGCTGGGAACGGGCTCCTTTCAGACCACCACCTCAGCTCTAGTCATCTCGGAGGGGCAGGAGGGAGGAGGTGGGAGGGGGGCAGACGACATGTGAATGACGGTGGAGATGACAGGCAGGGAAGCAGGTGGGCAGCTACAGCGGTGGACAGAGCACATGAACAGAGCACCACGTCACCGTGTCCGTCCACAAACCAGCCCCCAGGCAGTGCTGCTCGGACTGACCACATATAACGCCACCTGAGAGGACACGTCGGGCTGGTCACCCGCTCAGAAAGGAACGGTGCCAGACGAAGCCCCAGCACCAAGAGGCTGGGCCTCGGAGAGAAGCCTTGAACTCCCAGGCCAGCGGGAAGGAGACCCAGCACCCCCCCCCCCCCCCGCCCCGACACAGCCCCTTCCGGCCAAAGCTGGGGTGGGAAAGTCGGCCCAGTTTACAGGCCGAGTGGCCCGACAGTTTTGTCTCCATGCCCGACCCAGCCGGTCAGCTGACCAGCCTGTCCTTTTCACAGAAGTCCACTTGGGGGAACATGCCCATTCAAGGTTTAATTGACCCTTCCGGATGGCAGGCTGGGGCTGGCCACGTGAGACGGATTCCCACTGGGCCCTGCTCTTCCTCCTGCTGGCACTCTGGACTAAATGGGGGCAGGGGGGCTCTCCTTCATGTGCCCCTCCCCTGCTGCCACCACAGTCTGGGCAGGCCCCACACTGACCACCTGGAGGCCGAGCCCCCCGTCTTGCTGACCCCTTCACTTCTGGGTGCAGGACGAGCAGGTAGGCCCCTGCTGCTGGGGCCTGTGTGACGAAGAGGCTAGTTTTGTAATGCAGTTTGTTGGAGCTCCCCAAAACACTGGGGACAAGGGGACCGACGTCACCTCTGCAGCGCTCCTGCCAAGAGGTGTCACCTGCATCCAGACACGGGGCACCCTCGGAACCCACAGCAGGGGACACGCTGCAACATTGCCGGCCTGAGATGTGACCGCTGTCTGGTCCCCAGTGTCCAGCACAGAGACGAGTGGGTCCAGGTGTAAGGGGGCTGAAGACCTGAGACCCGCAGGAAGGTGACTTTCAATGGGGGAAGGGCTGGCCGAACAGGACCCCCCTGAACAGGCTGAAGCTGCGCCAGAAGAGGGCCCCCACCCCCCACGGTGGGGACACGAAGTGCTGTGACCGCTGTGACAGTCTGGCAGCTCTTCAGACTTAAACATGGGCCCTGGCTGGTGTGGGTCAGTGGACTGAGCAGCAGCCTGCAAACCAAAAGGTGGACAGTTCAATTCCTAGTCAGGGCACACGCTTGGCTTATGGGCCAGGTTCCCAGTAGGGGGGTGCTCGAAAGGCAACCACACAGTGACGTTTTTCTCTCTCCTTCTTCTCTAAAAACCAATAAATAAAATCTTTAAAAATGTATTCTAAAAAGAAAACCAACACTTAAACACGGCCACCTCCCACCCCCTGGCCCAGCGAGCCCACTCAGTTGCCTGCGCGTGAACATTCACAGCAGCCTTATTCCCAGGAGCCTGGGGTGGGGGGACAGGAGGGGACGACCCCCACGGGCAAACAAATAAACACGTGGCCCATCCCCACGATGGGACGTCACCCAGGCGTGAAGGGAATGAGATCCTGCCCCACGCTGCAACATGAACGCCGGACACGTGCTGAGGGGAAGCAGCAGACGTGACCGCCTCACGCTGCAGGACGCCAGTTACTCCACAGTCCCGCCAGGGAACCCGTGGACAGGAAGGCGAGTGGTTGCCGGGCGGGGCAGGGGGCCACAGCCACAGACGCCTCCGGGGTGAGAGTGCTCTCAGTCGACTGCAGGGGCGGTCGCAGCTCCCCGAACGCACGGAGAAGCACCGCCCCGTCCTCTGGAGGCGGGCGGCCTGTGCGGCGAGTGAGCGGTTCTCGGTGAAGCGTTTTTAAGATACACAGGACGGGGACTCGGTGCCGGCTTCGGAACCCAGGCTCTCCCGGAGGACGGGGTTCGGTGGTCACGCTCCACTGCCTCCCGGGGCTTCGGCACGCGGCCCAGCGGGAACGTCTCCGGGGGAAATGCCGCCGGTTTGTCGGCGAGCCAGGAGCATCATGAGGTCACAGGGGCTGCAGCTCAGAGTCTGAAGGGGGGCTTGGGTGAAGCACTGCGACCTGCCCTGCTGGCTCCTGCACCCCGAGATTTCTGTACTGCAGCTCTTCCCTGACTCTAGGAACCTCACCAGAGAGCAGAATTGGGAGTCAATGTGGGGAAAGGGAACTGTGAACTCCCGATGACCCTGCTGCCACACTCCCTTCAACCCTGCCCCGCAGCCAGCCCCACCTGCCCAGCAGCTGGACTGAAAGGGGGTCACGGCGCTGGCTCCTGTGGGCGGGGGTGCTCAGGCAGCAGGGACTCGGGAATTGGGGTCCAGGTCACACCTCTGTGGCCCTTCAGGGAGGTCCCCTTGCTGGACTCACCCACATACCTTGGCCCAGGAGTGGCCCAAGTGCAGAATGTGGGCTAACCCTGAGACAGCGCCCCCTGTCGCCCCCGGGCTCCGCGGCAGCAGCACTGCCTGGAGGCCACTGGGAGCCCACACCACACCAGGTTGTTCCTGTTTCCTGTCTGACTGGGCGTCTGGGCCAGGGGCTCTGCACAGCACGCCCTGTCCGGCAGGCGCCCTGTGACGGTACTCCGGCCGGCGTCAGACGCACAGCTGCTCAGACCCCCCGGGATGACCGCAGGGCTGACACCAAACTCGAAGGCGCTGAGAGGTGTGGGGGTGGCGGGTGTGCCCACTGGACGTGTCCACCGGACATGGACCAGCTCTGCCTCTGTCACAGAGACGGGGGTGAGCAGAGCAGCTGCCCTCCCGCCGTGGGCACATTAACTGCCAACTTGTACTTGACCTCCTCTTCCAGGGTTTGAGAAATGTATAAACAGACCCCCCCACCCCCCACAAATGGATGTAAAATTAAACCCTATTTGGGACCCCCCCCCCCCCCCCCGTGTAGACGCAGGTGGGCAGGGCTCCGTCGCCTCTGGGAACAGTGCGCAGTGCTTTATTTACAGCCGCCCCGCCACCTGGCTGGTCCTCCGCCTTGCCAGGGAGGGCCATTTACAGGGAGCTCCAAGTTCAGGGCTCCTGCCTAACCAAGGTCAGCACAAAGCAGCGCTCTGGGATATGGATGGCGCTGAGTGACAGCCGACCTCATTCAGTGCTGACCTTCTGACTGTGTCCAGAGTCTTGGGAGCACGGCCCACCGACCTGTCCGCTCACTCAGCAAGGTGCAGGCCGGGAGGCGCCACGAAGAGAGCACTGTCCTGCCCGGGCCGGGCCTGGGGGCATCATTTCTTGCTCTTCTGCATCCGCTTCTTTTTTGTGCCTGGCTCCCGGCAGCCAGGCACCTTCGGGCCGGCCCCTGCCCGAGGCCGCCGCCTCCTCTCGCAAGCCCCTCTCCTGCCACGGCCCCCACGCTGCTGCCGGGGTGCAGTGGAGTCAGCCCCCGCACCCCGCCACTGCCTCGTCCCCTCTGGTCTGGAACTCGGGTCCGCAGTCGGGTCCTCCCGTTCACCTCTCCCTGGAAGAGCAAGGCCACGTGAACGGGGGCGCAAAGGCCTGGCTGGGCTGCTTCACATCGACACCGACTGAAGGCGCCCGCCCCGGGGCGGCACAGAGCACACGGCAGCACCGCCGGCCTCAGGGGCAGACACAACAGCCGTCCAGGGGCCTCGCCCCGGTGTGGACGTGCTGGCTCCCAACGCCGCAAAGGCGGCCTCGGAAAGAGCAGTGCGAGGCCAGATCAGGGCAAAGACGTGACAGAGGGGCGGGCCCAGGCTCAGAGCGCTGGGGGCTGGAGGTGGCGCTGGGCAGCAGGGACAGGCTCGGAAAGCAGGGCTAGGAGCTGTGACCCAACCGGGTGCGCAACAGAGCTATGAGACGGCGTCTGGGGGCTGCCCTGGAAAAGGTGCGCGACTGAGCCTGCGCCCGCCACAGGCCAAAGGGCAGAATAACTCGAAGGAGGGCGGCCTGGGTCAGGGCAGGGTGAGTCGAGCGCCCCTCCAAGGGCACAGCCCATCGCCACCGCAGCAGGCAGCCGGTGCCCCGGTGGTCTGCAGCGGGCACTGGGCCTGCGGCGACCGGAGCACAGAGCAGCCCTGGGTGAGGGCTGCCACACTCTCGCCACACTTGTGCGGACGAGCTGAGGAGGCAGGGAGGGGCGGCAGGGGCAGAGGAAAGCCTCTGAAACCGGGGAGAGCGCAGCGAGGTGGACCACGTCGGGAGGACGCCGAGGACGCCGAGCGGAAGGGCCAAAACCCGGAGGGCACGCACAGACCAGAAGGGGAAAGGTTCCGAAGCAGCCGCCCACACTGAAGCTGCAGACGGCAGTGGAAGGTGGCAAGCGGCCCCGGGCGGTCGGACAAGCCCGAGGCCAGCACGCAGGCCGGCAGGTGGGACCACAGGTGGGAGAGCCCCCACACTGCCCTCGGGCACGCGTCCTACCTGTCTTGCTCTGCCGCCGGGATTTGGACGAACGCCTCTTCGCCTTCCTCTCCCGCCTCCCTTCCAGCAGTTTCCTGTAGGCCTTTTCTGGAACGTCGTCCTCAGGGAAGACGCCTAAGCACCAGGGCAGACAGACCATCAGGGGCCGCGAGCAGGCTGGGTCAGTTCTGCGCTCGCTGCTCCACTGGACACCGTAAGCGGCCCCTCCCTCCCCAAGCTCCAGGCAGGCACTGTTCCACCGCCCACCACAACTCAGTCAGCTCAAAGCCAAGGCCAGCACAACGCAGAAGAGCCTACTATTGAAGCATTCAGGACACGCCATGGCCCACTTCTTAGAAATGCTTATGCTAGGAAGGGGTTCGAGAGCTTTCTAGGGCAGTGGGCGCGGTCTGAGTCACAGAGGCTGACGCGGCGGCCAGAACCCTCAGGTGCTCAGCCCCCACACAGCCTGCCGTCTGCGGGTTTCATCCCAAAAGCACTGGGCCTCAGTTCACGACGAGCACGAAGTACCTAGGGGCCTGGCCTCACGGAGGGAGGGGAGGCTCAATGGGCAGATTTGCAGTAAAACAAGACTCTGAAATGTCGATGGCGGAGTTGAGGGGGTGGCTGTGCAGGCCGCCACAGTCGAGTCCCTTCAACTCTGTTACACGTGTGAAAACGCTGGTAACAAAATGCCAGGGAAGGAATGCTGCGTCTCCAATCAAAAACCTCCCAGAAAACTGTCCTCGGGATAAACCGTGCCAGTTCCGCCGGCCACGCACTGACACGTGGCTGCGGCAGACCAGCGGCCCCCGCGTGCCCGGGAGCTCCCTAGAAGTGCGGACTCTCGCGCCCCAGCCTGCCCTGGACCCAGCACCAAGCATCCTCACGCTCAGGCCTGAGGACCACGGCACCGACCCCAGACGAGCTGCAGGAGCCCCGGCCTGCCTGTCCCCCCAAGAAGCAGAGGGCTCTCTGCGGACTATTCACGCCGCGTGCGTGGGTGAACACGCGGTCGAGCGCCCTCCTGAGGGAAGGGGAGAAAGGTCTCCTCCTCGGGCCGGCCCAGGGCTCACCTTCAGCGAGGTCCTGCAACCTGCAAGGAGGAGAGACAGTGAGAGACAGTGAGTGGCCACGGCTCCCAGGGAAGGGGCGAGGGCACACTGGAGCAGGCTTCCCCGCAGCCCCCCGCCACCTCCTGGCCGGCAGCACGGCGGTCCCCTGGGGGCCCCTCCCTGCCTGAGCTCCGCAGCTGAGGACTGTCCCCTCCCCCCAGCCGAAGCCACCTGAGAGGGAAGGGGCAACCCCAGGGCAGCGGGAAGGACAGGCCACCCCCTCAGAGAACCACTTACTTCCTGATCACCTTGTAGAGGCGCTTCCTGTTCAGAGAAGGGGTGCTCTGCTGGCTGGCCGCCTCGAACAGTCTGTTGGCGACAGCCTCGTAGTCAAACTGTTTCCGAGAGACACCACGGAGGCACAGAGTCAGCCAATGCCCAGGGCTGCCAGAACGTGAACCCAGCAGGGAAGAGCCCCCAGACCACAAGGACACTCCCCGATGTCCTCATGCTGTCCCCTCAGTGGCAAAGGAGACTGTCTGCAGTTCACCCCAGGGCGGTGCCACCCCACGGGAACGTGACGGGGAGCGCGCCTCTCTGCAAACTTAAGCCCTCTGGTAGCCCCATGGAAACAAGTAAAATGACTTCTGAAAACTTTTATTTAACCCAAGATATCTAAAACCTGTCTAACCCACAAGCAATGAATGTGTTAAAGCTGTAGGTATTCCACACTCCTTGCTCGCCTGAAGTCAGAGGTCCTGTTCGATGACCTGGCTGCCGGCGGGGAGCCGGCCCCTAGGCCGCCGACCAGAGGCAAAGTCTCTGACCCCCAACTCCCGGCCCCGTGCTCAAGGATTGTGCTCCTGCAGACAGAGGGACCCCGAGTCCCAGCCAACGGCTGCCATCCCCACTCACAGCACCTCTTCCCTTCCAGCTCCGCCAGCTCCCGAGTCAGCAGCGCGGCGGAGGGAGAGGCCGAGAGCCCAGCCCACGAGCCCCGGCCGCCCACCTGAAGGACCGTGCCGGCGCCATCCTCATCGTCTTCGGGCTGCTCCTCACCCTCGCCTGGGTCCGTCCCACGGAAGGCGCCTGGAACCAAAGGGCTCCGTGAACCCAAAGACACACCCCAGTGTCGTAGGCCCCAACGCACACCCCTGGGACCCAGCCCCACCTGCCAGGGCCCACTACCTGGGCAGAGCGTGCCGGTGCAGTCTGGGGAGCCCGCGGCACGAGACACTGGGCACCCCGTGGGGGACCCCGAGGGCCTCGTGCTGAGGGAAGCAGGACCGCCACAGGCCTGGAAACCAGGGAGACCCTCCAGGCGGTGCAAGGCCTGACCAGTCCTCACGGACTGGAGTGAAGAGGAAACTACGAGGGGCCCCTTAGGCGAATGCGGGGTCAGAAGTTCCCCAAGCGAGGAGCAAGGGCAGCCTGTCAGGGCCCGTGGGAGGAGACAATGTTCCGGATGGCTTGGGGCTTTGATGTCACTGCCTACAGAAGAGACTCCCACGCCACAGGTGGCCACAAGGGTCAGGCGTGTGGCAGAGAATGAGGCCAGTGGCGCCTGTGCCGGAGTGACTCAGGTGCAGAGAGCGAGAGAGGGGCAGGTGGCACACAGGACAGCCAGAGGACATGCCGGGTGGGGGCGGGGGCCGATGGACCAGAAAGCCAGGAAGCATCTGGCGAGGGCATTCAGAGTCGGAGAGGGGGGGACTGCGCGGCTCCGGCTGAGTCGGGACCACGCGACCTCGGGGTGCTCCCTTTCGCCACCTGGCTTAGGAAGCAGGGGAGACTCTGCCTGGGAGAAGAGGGGAGAAAGGACTCTTGCCGGTGGCCATGAGAAGGTGCCACAGGGTTTTGGATTAACGGGAAATTGTGGTGGTGACACAGCTGGTGGTGCCGGGAGCCTGAATCACGGACTTCTGCTTCTCTTCCTGAGACATGGTACCCTGGACTGGGCAGAGGGAGAAGGAAGGGCTGTGGGTGTCCTAAAGGACTTTAGTATTTTAATGAAAACATGAAGTCACTAAGTCTGTATAGCTTTTAAATAAGTAAATAATTACTTTCCTTTTCACACACAAAAAAAGAATTGGAGGAGAGCTCTGACTGGTGTGGCTCAGTGGTTGGGTGTCATTCTGCAAAGTGTAAGGTCACTGGTTTGATTCCCGGTCAGGGCACATGCCTGGGTTCTGGGTTCAGTTCCCTGTGGGGTGTGTATGAGAGGTAAAAGAGCGAAGTCGGATCCTTCCCTGACACCACATATAGAAACTAACTCCAAACAGATCAACGAGCCCTGGCCGGGTGGCTCAGCTGTTTGGAGCGTCACCCTGTACACCACAAGGTCACAGGTTTGACTCCCGGTCAGGGCACGTACCCAGGTTGCAGGTTCAACCCCCTATGCAGTCAGAGCGCATACGGGGTTCAACCAATCGATGCTCCTCTCTCCCTTCCTCTCTCTCTAAAATCAACGCATGTATCGTTGGGTGGGATTTAAAAAAAAAACTGGATCAACAACCTAAATATAAACCTAAGCCAACCAAACTCTTAGGAGAAAACAAGATAAAAGCTTCATGCCACTGGATGTGACAATGGTTTCTTAGATGTGACACACAAAAGGCAAGGTAATAAGAGAACAAAACAGACAAAACAGACTTAATGGAAATTGTGAAATGCTGTGCACTGAGAGTGACTATGGACAGTGACAACACAACTCAGAACCCCCGTAAATCCAACACCTGGCAAGGGGCCGGCATCCGGAATACAGAGAGGACCCCTGATTCTACAGGACGGACCAGCTGAGAAACAGACAGAGGGCGTGAATACACGCTTTCCCCCAGAGGACACGCGAATGCCGGTAAGCACATACAAAGACGCTCCGCGTCAATAACCGTCAGGGAGGTGCTGCTCAGAAGCGCACCAGCCGCCCCCTCACCCCACAGGGCGGCTGCCGTGGGGGACACGGACCCTCCCACACTGCTGGTGGGAACGTCAAGCAGGGTAGGGCTGTGGGGGAAGCAGAGTGGTTCCTCAGAAAATGACAGAATAATCACCGAACTCCGTGGTCCCACTCCTGGGGACACGCCCAAAGTGACTCAAGGCAGGCTCTGGAAGAAGAACTCTGCACACCCCGCCCCAACCCGACCTCAGGGCGTAAACGCAGAGAAAGTAGTGGGCGACGGCAGGGAGCGGAGCCGGAACAGTGCCCACCGGGGACTCCGCACAGGGACAGGGACGGGGGGAGATGTTTGCCTCCTCCTGCCCGAGGCTGGGACGCCGCCCAACACACCAGGGCAGTCTGGTGCCCCGGGAAGCGTGAAAGCTGCGGGGAGCCCCGCTCTGCCCTATCAGGAGGAGCGACTGTAACTAATGGAGCTCGTGCAGAAAGCCCAAGACTGGTCGGCAAGTGTCGCTGTGAGGACGGCTGGCTGGTCCAGATGCCCCCGAGTAACCCCGCAGAACCAGAGCGCTTCCAAGGGAAGAAGCGCGTGGGAACGGCACACACTCCCCCGAGGAGTGAGAGCGGAGCCCCCTGTGAAAGCGGAGCCCCCCACATAGAGAAGTAGGGGGCACAGTCCAGCATAGTTGTTTTAAGTCAATGGTGGACAGAAGGTTTAAAAACTAGCAACTTTTAGTAACGTTAGCAAAAAAAAGAAACAATTTACACTACTAGAAGGAAACACCCTTTAACTTTCAGTAACTGCAGATTAACTTGCTAAGACACCATGCTTTTTTTTCCCACAGCACCCTGTAATTTTTAGGCTTGGCTACCATTAGAATATTCAGAATTCCTAAAATTCTCTGTGGTAAAATCTGGTCATAAAAATGTGATGCAGCCCTGGCTGGTGTAGCTCAGTGGATTGAGCACCAGCCTGCAAGCCAAAAGGTCGCAGGTTTGATTCCCAGTCAGGGCACATGCCTGGGTTACAGGCCAGGTCCCCACTTGGGGACTTACATACAAGAAGCAATTGATTGATGTATCTTTCACACATTGATGTTTATCTCCCTCCTTTGCCCTCTCCCTAAAAATAAATAAATAAAATCTTTAAAAATATAATTTTAAAAAAGTGATTCAGAAGCAGACTCATAGATGGAGAAGAGCAGGTGACAGCTGGTGGTGGGGAGGGCCTGAGCAAAAAGGAAAAAGGACTCATGGGCATGGACAACAGTGTGGGGGTTGCTGGGGGGAGGGGGTCTAAGGGGACTAAATGGTAATGGGAAAACACATAATAAAGATTAAATAGGAAAAAATGAATTAACCTAGAAAACTTATGTGAGTCAAGGCGAACACAGCTACCGCAAGCCTTCCACAACACTGGAACTTGCTTACGTGTGCCTCCGTGGGTGGGTCAAAACACGCAACGACCTTTCCCCCGGAAAGTTCTGGCACTGAAGAAAGCTGCTATTAGTCGTCACTGTGTCAGATGATGAACGACGCTATCTCAATTTTGCAACATACTGAGTCTGGCTGCGCTATCTTCATACAGTGAGGCCATGATCTTGCAGCAAAAATGTTTCATAAAACATTCCACTGTTCACCGAAGAGGAGCTGGGCTGTCTACCCACGTCCACAGCATCATCACTCACACGGGGGAAATGTGGAAAGAACCCAAGTGTCCATCGACAGATGAATGGGCAAACAACGCGCACACGACGGACACCTCTGAGCCTTAAAAGGGACGGAACCCCGCCACCGGGGTTTCCGCGTGGGTGAGCCTTGAGGACTCGAGGCCAAGCGGGACAGGGCACAGGAGACAAGTACCGTATGACCCACGAACATGAGGCCCGTAAAGCAGTAAAATTCACGAAGGTGGGGGGTGGGGGGGGTTGCCGGGGGCTGGGGAGCGGCACGGGCAGTTTAACGGGGACAGTCTGTTCGGGAAGGTGGAAACGTTCTGAGACGGACGGTGGTGACGGCCACACAACAGTGGGAACCTGCTTGACACCACCGAACTGTGCGGTTAAACTCGGGAACTCTGTTATGTGTATTCACTGCCCAAGAGGCGAGGTGGGTGGGGGTCCTGAAACTGGTGAACAGGGACACCCCTGTCACAGCCACAGGACACAACATATGGTACACACAAGGCGCAGGCACCTGAAGAGCAGCTGAGGACCCGCAAGGACCCACATCAGCGTCCAGACCGGCCAGACCGCCGCGGCCACGGCCGAGCACAGCAGGCCCTGCCCCCCAGCCCTGCAGTGGGCCACCCACTCCAGGTACGCGCCCTTTGTTCATCCGGTCCGTCATCCACTCTGTGCAGACCCCTGGGCTCTGTGCCCGCTGATGCTCTCGGCCTGCGGGTGCAGCTGTGATCGACAGGGCTCCCCATCCCAGGGAAGCCGACGTGCAGAGGGGAAGATGGGCCCGGGCCAACGAGCAAGAGGCTTACGTAACTGTAAGTGACCTACGCCAGGAAGTGCGACGGCGAGTGAGTGAGGCAGGGTGGGGGATGGGAGGCTGCCCGTTAAACAGGGTGGTCAGGGCAGAAGGACCCCCAGAGTCACAGAGAGCAGAGACCAGCAAGACTAGAGGGGCCAGGGCAGTCAGGACGGTGGCCACAAAGGGAGGACTGGGAGAGCGAGAGATGCACGTGCTTGTTTTTAAAGGGCGCCCTGCCTACCGGGCCAAGCACAGGCTCTGAGGGCAAGGGCAGAGATGAGACCAGACAGGAGGTGAGTGCAGGGGTCCTGGAGATGCACGGCTGGCTGGAGCCAGGGCAGGCTGGCGCAGAGGTGGCGGGCACGTCCTATCGAGTGCACTATCATCCTCACCTTTAGGTGGCTCCCTGAACAGCTTCTTGGACGACACATCCTCTTCCTCCTCATCACCTTCCTCTTCCTCCTCCTCCTCCTCCTCCATTTCGCCCATTAGGTCTTCAATGGCAAACGGGGCCTGTTCCACAATCGTTTCAAAGATGCCTCGAGTGATGTTATGCAAAACCAGGGAGCTGGAGGGCAGGCAGGCACGAGGGCAGGCAGTGAGGCAGGACTCGCACGGGGAAGAAACGCCACCTCCTGTGACCCTCTCTCCCCACCTGCCGCAGCACAGCCCTCCTGGCAATGCTGTCACGGGGCCCAACCCATCCCTCTCCGCAGGAGAGGCCAGCCACGCCCCAAAAGCAGTCCCCTGACGAGCTCAGTGAAAAAGGAAAGGCCAGCCAGGAGGAGCCCCTGCCACTTACTCCTTAGTCTGGGCAGCAATTCTGCAGAAGGGATCGATGAACTTGAGGTTCTGGTCTGCTGTCAGCTACAGGGGAAGTTAGACAGGGGCTGCCTCAGACCCTCATTCACAAACACCCAGGGAGGGGCTCTGCCGCCAACCCCACCCAGCCTGCCGCCCATGCCCACGCTGGCCCCTCACCTCGGCGGCGCCCACTTTGGCCAGCTCCTCCAGGAAGATCTCGATGAAGTGGCTCTTCACCCCATTGGGGGCCTGGCTGTCAGGGTGCAGGATCTCAGTGGTCAGCAGCTCCAACAGCTGCTCCATCTGTCTGAAGAAGGAAACGGGCCAGTACAGCAGCAGCCACGACAGGCACCAGGGCACGGGTTTGCTCCACCTGCCAGGCCAGCTTTCGACCGCACACGGGTCCATCCAGCACGAAGGACCCTTGCAATTACCGATTTACGTGGCCTTGACTCTGGCGCTGACCAGAGCGTGCGGCACGGCTGAAGCTCAACGAGAAGCACGAGAGGTGCAAGCACTCACAGGCCTTCCGCCTGGCCTCCCAATGAGTGCAGGGAGAGGCCTGGTGCAGCAGGAGGGTCGGGGGGCTACCACCACGTGTCATGCCCCTCCCTGCCGTCCTCGCTGGGGACTGCCAGGGAAGGCAGCTGGACACAGCGAGCACCAAGAAAGGAGGTGGCAGCCACAAAAGGCGGGTGACCTTGCCCCCGGGGTCCTGATGCACTGAGTGAGTGGCCCCTGGAGGTCTCGACAGACCTCTCTCTGGCGTGTGGGTTTCCGCGGTTTCGGAGGCCTGGGCCCCCAGGTCAGAGAGCTCCGAGACCAGCGGTCCAGGTGCATCTGAGCTTCTGGGCTCCTGATGACACACAGGTCCCTGCACCTGGGCCGGAAAGCAGGTGTTCTTTAAGATGCTGCCTAGATGACGTGGGTGCAGCAACGGTGGGGATGCACCGGCTAGGGAAGGGAGAGTGATGCTCGGGAGAAATGAGCCGAGGCCGGAGCAGGTGCAAGAGCCCTCCTCCGGGGCTGCTGCTGACGCTAACGAACGCTTACCAAAACACAGCCTGGTCCCAGACCTGGTCCCAGACGCTACATCGGGACGGAGGAAGGGGGAAGCATCGCACTGCAGCACTGGCCACCCCACGGCAACTGAAGGGGCCAAGTGCTTCAAAATGAACTCTGCGCTGAACTGCTAGTTACAGTGAGCGTGAAACTACCTCCATAATAAATAATAAGCCAATAAAATGTTAGCTAAAATACAGTCGTCCCTTTAACATTTTATTCCACTTCAGTAACACAGCCCAAGGTCCTAAAAATGAGTGAGCCCCCTGACCTCAAGGTCTTCACGGGGACTTGAGGATGAAAACCACTTGAAACCAGCCCCAGCTGGTGTGGCTCAGTGGATTGAGTGCCAGTCTGAGAAGCAAAGGGTCGCTGGCTCAATTCCCAATCTAAGGCACACATCTGGGTTGTGGCGGGGTCCCCAGTGGGGGCCATGGGAGAGGCAACCACACACCGATGTTTCTCTCCCTCTCTAAAAATAAATAAAATCTTTAAAACAGAAAAAAAAAAAACCCTCAAAACCAGAGGCACTTCTGCCCCAACAAAAAGTCACCCACGAAGATTCTAAACTGAGAAAAATCCAGGTAACTACAGTTCTTACCTGGAGGAAAAAGGGGGCCAGGCCCTGACCAGTGAGGCTCCGATGGCCGGGACACCGCCCCGCAGAGCGAGGTGCACACGTCTGGGCTGCAGGCCCCGGCCCTGGCCCCAGTCACAGCACGTGCAGGGGTCCATGTTTCTCTCCCTCCCTGTCTCCCTCCCTCACCCTCTCTAAAAGTAAATACATAAAACCTTAAAAAAAAAAAAAGTGGGCCAGGGCCAACACCTTGCTCCCTCTGCTCCCTGGGGATAGGAAGCCCCGCCACACAGGTACACCAGACTGCATGGTCTGGTGCGGCAGCCACCCCAACACACGGGGGGCCGGGTTTGGTGTCCACGCGCTTGGAACAAACTCCTCTTATGTCCGCTCTGAAACTTTAAGTCAATTCAGAGTGCATGGCTTTTAGGTCCCTGTCCTCCTGCTCCCCCCCAAACCACGCAGAACCCCGTCTGACACAGGACGTTGCCGACCTGTCACCAGCACAACGGGGAGCGGCCTCGCCCATGCCACGTCTGGGGCGGCACTGCTGTGCGCACAGAGCAGGGCGCCGTCTTAAAGACTACCTGTTGGGCTGGAGCTGCTTGTTAACGTCTTACATCACTCTCAAAATTAGAAAAAATTAAAAAAAAATTTTTTTAATGAATTTAAAAAATTTCAGTGCAAACATTCAGAAATCCATTTAGTGTTGTGGATCTCAGATACCCCATCCCTGGGAGGCTTGGGAAGCTGTTCCCCACAACCTGGACGCAGAGCTTCCGGCCAGGCAGGGAGCCCCTCCCCCTCCCCTCCCCAACCCCTGCTCAGTCCTGGGGCCTCCGGGAGGGGCTGGGGGAGGAGTGAGACTCAGCAGAGCCCCGCCCCTACCCCTCCGCAACAGAGCTGCATGGCGGCAGGAACGCAGGCCCCTTGCAGTTTGGGGGACACAGGTCACTCCACCAGAAGCACCACTGTCGAAAGAAGCCTGGACGAATTAAGTACTTCTAGAACTTTGAACGATGACCAGTGATAAGAGAGCTAAACACTAATATAGCATATGTTATAATGAGAGGACTCAACTCTAATTCACAGAACTTACCATCCAGGTTGAAAACAAACATTTCCATGAAAACACGTGGACTACAATTTTTAAAACACCTTCATTTTAAGCACCACTGGGCTACCCTTTAACATAAAGACTGACATCCCTCTACAACAAATAATTCAAGGACACCGCTGAGCAGCAGCCTCAGGACGTGCTTGAGTACTGACCTTTCTTCCCATCCCCGCATCCTCAGGGCTGTCAAGGACTCCTTCAGGACCAGCCGCATGAGCTGTGGCACAGAGGGAGACCTGTTAGGGGGAGCACGACCTCGCACGACCCCGCCTCCCCCAGACAGCCCCTCTGCCCATGGCCATCTGGGTGCCCCAAGCACACAGCAGGCCCCCCGGAGCAGGTGGTAGGCAGGACACCAAACCCTCAGGACCCTGGGCCCGGACAAGGCGCTTGCCCAGGGCCGAGCTGCCCCAAATTCCCAAGCGCACTGGAAGTCAGGCTTACAGAGGACACGCAGGCAGCGACGGCAGTACCTTGAACAAGGACTAACATGGACCGGTCTGAGTTTCGGCAGTGAGGACAGGGAGTGAGGCACAGGTTCCCCACCAGAGGCGCATATCCCAGAAAAATAACATCTGACAACTGGGAACATCTTCTCCCCACAACGGAGAGAAAAGGATTCCTCTCTCTCTGACCTCTGTGCGGTAAACCCTCCCCGAGCCTCCTCATGTAAACCTTGCCCCAACGCCCGCCCTACAACCCCCAGTACAGCGGTTCACAGTGTTCCTGGTCCGGCTTCCCTACCTTCTGCATATTAACCTGGCATGCCTGCAGAGGGTCCAGCGACAGTGAAAGGCAAAGGAAGACAGGACAGGGCACACCCGGCAGCCAGGACAGTGGAGGCCTGTCCTACCCGGGGGCACCCAGGAAATGGGCCTCAAGAAGCCACGGAATCCATCCCACCTAAGGCTTTCGCCCAGTGCACACACCTAACGGCAACAGCGTGCCACCTCCTCCCAACTCCGGTCAGAGCTCCTTCGTCTTGCAAACCTGAGGTCTGTGGAAGCGTGGAGCCCGGCCCTGCGCCCCGCGCCTCGGCTCACAGCCTTGGCGTCCACCTCCCTCCCTCCTCTGCGCCCTGCCTGGTCCACCAGCTGGCCCACACTTTAAACGGTATGACCTTACAGTATAACCCTAACCTTGGCTCAAGCCTGAGCAGGTGGCTGATCTATCTGACAACCACAAGTCACTGCAGCCCCAGGGGACCGGCTGCCTTGTTCGGTGTGCCCAATGGGTCACCTGCTCCCACAGGGCAATGCTGTCCCTTCACCTGGAGATGGTCCCCAGTCCCAGTGAACACACTATGGAACAGGACTGCAGTTTAACCGGGCGGATGAGGACAGGTATTTCCCAGGAAAATCAGTAAATGAAATCCACAGGAATGCAGCACCGGAAGGAGGAAGAAAAGGGGGTTCTGCATATGACAAGTACGTTACTGTCCTCGCCCAGAAGGGGCCGTCCTCAGAGGCGGGCCACCCAAGCTGCACGAGGGCCTCCAGCGGGGGCACGAGCTGCGCACAGCTCCGCTGCCATGCACCAGCTTCCCCCAGTTCCCCAGGCGGGCAGCTTAACCCTCCCCTGCGGAGCTGGAAGTCTGCATGGTGTCTCAGGGACGGAAGTCCTTGCCCATTTGCCAGCGCTCGGGAACGGGACAAACGCTGAACAGCCCTGGGCACGCGCACCCTGACCAAGACCTGGGCTCCCTGAACGAGCCGCCAGGCTTGTGGCTCCCAGCGGCCACACTGCCCAGGAGCCTCCCCCTCTGCCCTGTTGGGGCGGGAGGCTCAGAGACCAGGCCCCTCTACACCGCACCCCGGCCCCACCCACTCCGCAGGACAGCATGATGGGGTGCTGGGCACTCAGACCTGCCCCCCAGGCCCACCACTGCCGGCATTGTAGGGACCTCGGCAGAGGGGCGGCGGCTCCTCACCGTGTAGAACTTGTCCAGGCGCAGCCTGTCGATGCCCATCCACTCGCGATTCATGGTCTGCCAGAAGGTCTGGACGAACAGGTGCTCTGGAAGGGAAAACGGCCAGGAGAGAATCGCAGAGGAACACAGAAGCCTCTTTGGGCAGTGAGGCGAGAGAGTATGAAGAAACGGGGTCAGGATGTCACATGCCACCAAACCCTGGGGTCTTCAGTCCGAGTTCGCGAGGCTGTGAGGCAATGCCACCAAGCTGCCTTCATGACGGGCTATGAGGGACCTCAGAGAGACAAGCAGAGCTCACTGGGACCCTGACCAGCAGCCACGTTCTCTGAAGAACAAGGTGCCAAGAGCAGGCAAAGCCATGGGCAAGAGAGGAGGCTGTCAGGACCCTTCCTCCCTGGGCCCTTGGCTCCCCCAGGGCTGGGGCTGGGGCTGGGGCCGAGGCCCTGCCCGACACCACGCCTGACCTCGCTGCTTGCCCCACTGGCTGCACTGATCAGTCAAGCACAAACCCCACTGACAACAGCCGTGCCCGAGTGCCAGGGGCTGAGCTGTGCTCCCCAGACTCCTGTGCTGAAGCCCCAACTCCCAGACCTTGGAATGACTTTATATGAACGTAGTCTTTAAAGAGATGATTAAGAAAAGGGCAGCCCTGGCTGGTGTGGCTCAGTGGACTGAGCTCTGGCCTGTGAACCAAAGGGTCACCAGTTCAATTCCCAGTCAGAGCGCATGCCTGCGTTGTGGGCTGGGACCCCAGGTGGGGGTGTATAAGATGTATCCTCCTATGGAGGATAGGCAGGGTGAGGATTTAAAAAAAAAAAAAAAAAAGTACGGAACAGAGCTACCCACCCCCATGATCACTCCAGTGCAGCCAGAGACGCCACAAGTTCGGAAAGCAGCTGCTGTGTGGCTACCTGCGCAGCCCCCCAACTTCAGTCCCCTGCCTGTTTAAGCCCCACTGAAGGAGACCCGCCCACGCAGGTTAAGCCTCACCAGTGCTGGAGCTAAAACCCACATCAATGACACTGCCCGGCCCTGGATACCCTCAGGCAGCGTGGGAGGGCCGGAAACGCTGTCACCCAGGCCCCACTCTCAGTGCTGGACTTAAGGAGACCAGAGTCTGGACACCAAGATTTGTAAAGACTAGCAAGTGACCCCAACGGGCAGGGTGCAGGGTTGCGAACTACTGACCTTGGTCAGAACGGAAACGAGTTAGGAGAGCACACTGAGGAACTGCACAACTACCAGGAGAGACTCAATCAAGCAGCTTGGCAGCACTGAGTTAGCTTGCTGTTTGACTTGTAAAGTGTCTGGTACCAGCCCTCCAGACTTCTGAGCTGGTGTATTTTAGGTAAACGAGTTAACCCGAGTTGAAGCGTTTCCCACAGAAGCCCCAGCAGACACCAGCTACAGGGGGGCCTCTCTCTTGCACTAGACCCTGGGACAGCCTCCCGAGTATGCGAGCTGCCTGACTCCCAGCAAGTCCAGCCTCACCGAGGAGCACGGATACTCACGTGCCTCTGTGGTCTGAAAAGCGTGGATGAGCTGCGAAATGGTTCTTCCTAGTTCCTCCTGCGTAGGAAACGGCAAAAAACTCCCTCAGCCCCTGAAGAAATGTGGTTTTACAGCAACGTGCAACAACGAAAAGACAAACACACTCAACTGTCCACTCATCACAAGAGCAGGCCCCACTGGTTTCTTCAGTCCAGTGTGCGTGAGGTTTGCAAGCTACACCCCTGCTGGGAAAGACTTTTCCCCTGCCGCCGGGCCAGCAGAGCCTTACAACAGGCGGTAACTGTCCTCATGATCAAGGCTGAGCCCTGAGCAACAGCCTGGTCATCAAAGGAGGGGACAGGGGAGGACAGGCCAAAGCAGGGAGCTCAGGATGTCAGCCACCTGACCAGCAGAAAGAGAGGGCCAACCAGACCCCTGTTAAGTGACTCACTGCCCTCACACCACCTACTGCACTTGCTGAACGGGCAATGCCAGAGCCTCCCCCGAGGCTCCAGTCTAGGAGGCTCGGACCACAGGACAGGAGTCTGCATTTTCTTAAAGATTTTATTTATTACTTTTATTTATTTATTTTTTTAGAGAGGGAAGGAAGGGAGAAAGAGAGAGAGAGAGAGAGAGAGAGAGAGAGACATCAATGTGCGGTTGCTGGGGGTCATGGCCTGCAACCCAGACATGTACCCTGACTGGGAATCGAACCTGCAACACTTTGGTTCGCAGCCCGCGCTCAATCCAATGAACTACGCCAGCCAGGGCAGGAGTCTGCATTTTAAATCCCCCCCACCCCTGCCCAGGGAATCTTGAAGAAGAGTAAACAGGTCACACTCTGCGAAAGACTGCTCTAAAAAGGCTGGCATTTCAGGGCAGTAGAGCTACTCTGTAAGATACCCTAGTGACAGACATAAATCATCACGTATTTGTCCAAACCCACAGAACGCACACCACCAGGGGTGATCCCAGGTAAACTGTGGACTCTGGGAGACAATGATGTGTCCACGTCAGTTCATCGACTGTAACAAACGTGCCATCTGGTGGGGGGTGTTAACACCGGAGGCAGCTGTGCATGCGTGTGAGTGAGGAGGTGGGGGGAGGAGAGCAGCAGAAGGTGATGGCAAACATCTGTACCTTCCTCTCAATTTTGGCGTGAATTAAAACTGCTCTAAAAAATAAAGTCTGTTTCTTAAAGAGAATTTAAAAAAAGCTACAAAGAAACCTGTGTCTCAGAAGACTTGGACCCCCTCCTTTGGTTTCCATCATTTTGGGGCTCAGTCTGTGGCGTTTCCCAAATGAAAGACCTAACCCAGGCTTCACCCACTGGAGGACCTGCCCTGATGATCACCCGTGTGGCTGTGGCGCTCACTGCACATGCAGGACTCACTCTAACCAAAGGCTTTGGCCCTCCACCCAATTACAAGAACAAAGAGCATCAAAGCTCTAAAGCTTTGCCCAAGGTCAACCGCATGCCCGTCTGTCCTCCTACCGACGCTGCTGCTCCGGCTTCTTCTGCTTTCCCACAGACTCACCTGGAGGAGCGGCTTGTCCTGCATCCACATGCAGTAAAACAGTCCCTTCCACACCTTCAGCAGCTCGTCATGAGTGAAACCACCTGCACCAGAAACAGCAACACTCAGACGAAGTGAGCCCAACCTTTCAGTGCCAGGAACGAAGCCAGAGAAATGTGACAGTCTGACGAGACCAAGTCCTGTTACTGCAGAGGCATCCCTCTCAACCATCCTCCTAACTCACTCCCCGACTCCTAACTCCTAACCCACTGGGCCCGTGGCTGTAGGGACACCCCCAGGTAACTGCCATTCCAGTCTTTCAATAAAAACTGAGAATCTACAAGCATCAGGCAGCGTACTCCACTTTGGGGGATTCAAAACTGAGAGTCACCATTTCCTGAGCTGGATGGTGGCTGGCCACACAGGTGAATTCGCCAGTGATAAATCGTCCGGCGTCACACGTGAGAGTCTGTGCACTTTACTGTGTTATCGTACTTTAAATTTCAAAACAAAATGTCGACTTGTAAGGCTAGTCAGGGAGGGAAAAATATAAAATAACTCAAAATATTTACTGAGTTCCTCACTGTGTCTGGCACCCTGTTGCGTGAGCAAGGGTTCTCAGACTTCAGCACTAGCACTGGAATCCCTGGGAGAACGTCTCAGCACAGACCGCTGAAGCCACCGCCAGTTTCTGATGGAGCAGGGCTGCGATGAGACCAGGACCCGGCATTCCTACCAAACGTCCAGGGGATGCTCAGGCTGCCCACGGCGCACCACACTCTGAGAACCATTCTTACAGAGACCAGGTAACAACCATGTTCCTGACCTCGCGGAGAGTATACTACAGTGAAACTCACACGACAATCCAATAACTACACAAGGAGGCCCACAGCGACAAAAGCACCGCCCGCAGGTCCGCCGGCCCACGTGGAAGATCCACGCTGTTGGGAGGCCACCCAGCCCAGAATGCCGCCGCCGCCCCCACCAGCCACGCGCCAACCTGCAGCACGCTGAGTCCGGGCAACGATGTATTTCCGGAGCTTCCTCACCGCCCGGTCCCGGGTCACCTGCTCGTTCCCTGCCAGACGCTGCGCCAGCTGGATCTCAGGGGGGAGCTGCACCCGCGGAACCATGGCGACCCTCCCCACAGACCCCGAGAATCGCGACCGCGCCGCTTCGCCTGGGCGCGCGGTGTGACGTCACCTCACCGCGCCGGCCTCTCCCCCGGGCGCGCTGCCTGACGTCATGCTCCCGCGCCGGCCTCGCCGAGACCGCACTCTGTCGCCTCACACTGGCCGGGCCGGCAATGACAGCGCTAGACCGTTGGCATTAAAGGGAGGTCACTAAGTGTGTGCCTACCTTCTAGGTGGGGCCGTGGTTTAACCTAATTGTTGACAGAGGCTCTTTTTTTTTTAGCAAAAACTACCAGCGAGCCCAGGCAGAGGAATGGTAGAATTGGACAAAACCCTGTGCAGCCCCAGTGAATCTTTGATTCAGACGAAAAAGGCAAAAGGGCTGAAAAGGCGGTCGGGGACAGGGTTTACCGGAATATCAGCCCCCCCTCTCGGTCCCTCCTCAAATGGCCTGCCACCTCTGGCACGGGCGCCCCCTCCCACGCAGCAGCGTCACTTGTGGGCAGTCTAGGGTGACCCTCATTCAGCTTTCCCGTCTGCACCCGGGCTTTCGGGACAGAGGAAGGCCGCAGAGGTGCACGAGAAGATAATCACTACCCCACTCGTTCTGGGGCAGGCCGCCGGACTACTGTCCTGATATCTTCAGAGAGTTAATGTCATAGACGAAAGAATGAATGGATGGGTATATAAAGAGAATATCCAAATGCATACATAAATCTTGATTAGATTCTGGTTCGAAGAAAAACTATAAACATCACCTTGGGGACAACTGGGAAAGCTTGCATATAGACTAGATGTCAGATTATGGTGCAGAATAATTGCTTATTTTCTTAGGTGTGTCTATGTAGTGTTTATGTTTATGCAGAATGGACTCAGCAGACTTTTTTTGTAAAGGACCACATGTCAGGGAACTCCAAGCCCAGGCTTGTTGACCTGCTAGGCTAGGAGGATGTTGGTCTATGATGTATTATGGCAAAAGGATGCAAAGCAAAATCAGCACAGGAAAAAGGCACAGGGAGAGAGAGAGTCCAGGTGACACCAGGAGGAAGCTTCCAGAATCCTCTCCAGGTGGAGTCACACAGGCCATGCTTAACTCCCCAGCAGGGACCTGTGGCAACACATGTGAGGGAGCAAAATGGAGAGACATACTTCTTTACCACCAGTGGGTACAGTGTAGTCAACACTGAATGTGTACAGTAAATAGAGACTGTGTGTGAGCAGCAAGGTGACAGGGCTTTCGGGTCATCCACCGGTGCCAGTGTGATTGTGCCTGCAAAGGGCCTGGAAAACAAAGCTATTCTGACTTTTCAAAGGTATGTTATCCTAGATGCATGAGAACAATGGGCAGGGCTTCCTGAGGGTAAAGACTGACCTTTGGCTAAGGAAGCTATATGCCTACGACGTGATTACTCACCACCGCCTGCCCAGCCAGGAATTTATGCCAGATCACCCTGTGTGGTTCCCCTTGGAAACTACACTTTCAGGCCCGCCATGTAGTCCCATGAGCTTGCCGGGTCTGCTTTGTAGTCCCTTTTCTGTTCACACATTCATTCACTTACTTATGAGTGAGCTGTGGGGGCCCTTTCTTCCCCTCTCCCCAGGGTTCAACCACATCTGGCCTCCCATCCTTCCCTAAAGGTACAGACCAGGCTCTTCCGTGGCAGGTACCTGAAAGGCTTGCCTCCCCCACACACCTGCTCATGGGCCACTCCCACTGGGGCTCTGCACTGGAGCCTCCAGGAGGCAAGACTGGGCCTGTCCGGCAGCCAGCACCCAGAGGGGGGAGATACCCAGCATCCCCTGGCGTGCAGCCCAGCCGGGAGTAGGGGAAGAGGGTGCAGCTGGAGTGCCACCCCCGCCCCAGCCTGAGGCACTCAGAGCCATCTCATCACTGGACCCCTTTGTGCCTCCTCTGTTTACCCATGTCAGCCCTTTGCTATGTCCCTGGGTCACTTACTGGTGACATCCAGAGTGGCTGGCACAAGGGGGGTTGCTGGGCTGGGCCTTGCAGACAAGGGGTACAAGGCAGCCCAACGCACTTGGGAATAAGATCAGGCAGAGCCTGCTCCTAGACTCTAGGATGCCCTGGCAGCTCCTGCCCCCTTCCCACAGCTGCTCCTGGGCCCACGGGCACAGGCTCCTCTCCCTTTTGTCCTCTGCGGCTCTCAGGTTCAGCCCCCACTTGTCTCTGGGTCCCCCCACCACGGGGTAATCTGTCCCACTTGGGGCCAGGGCCACTCAAGGGCTTCTCCAGGGCCCATCCCTACCCACCCCACCTGTGGGGTGACCCCTGATCTCTTCTAAAAAGCCCACCCACCCCTGCTTAAAGCTATGCTCCCCAATTTACCCTGCAGGGCCATGCCCATCCCAGCATGAGAACAGACCCCCCTCTCCTCTGCAGAACCCACGCCCACCCCTCACGGGGCCTAGGGAGCAAAATGGAGAAACACACACTCCTTTTACATTGGTGGGAACAGGACAGTCAGCAGGTCCCCTGCAGGGCCACACCCACTCAAGCAGGACTCCCTCCCCTTCCCCCTGCAGGGCCTCTGGGGGAGGGAAAATTTCCCCTTCTTCCCCTCTAGGTTCTTTGGCGGGTCTAACAATTAACATGATGTGGGACAGAATAACAGGAGAAAAACAAATTTAATTTCATGCATACAGAGCCCCATACAGATGTGAGATCCAAAGGCTGCCTGGCAGCTCAGGTCTGGAACCTTCCGGAGCTGAGGGCCTGATTCAGGTCTGCGGAGAGGAAGGCCAATCAATGGAAGATGGGAGGAGCGGGTGTTTGATACTCAGATCTCTGCCGTGCGCTGCAGGTGAGTCTCAGGTTGAAAATATATATACACACATACATATACACATACCATATATACGTATTTTTATATACATATATTGCTTTCTGTCTGAACCAGGCGCCCTATCTAAATGCTTTCAGGTAATTAAGGGAAAGGTGAAAGTCTCCCCCACCCCCCTCCCCTCCTCAGTGCGATCGCCCCTCACCCATCTCTCTCCACCAGACCTCTCCCACTGGGCGGTGCCCTCCCCCCGCCCTCGCGAGGTCCCGCCCTCGTGTGGTCCCGCCCACGCGTCAGGTGACCTCGCCGATGTAAGACCGAGGGCTGTCTGCAAACCAAGCTATAGCTTACCCTACTCCGTTCCTCTTTGCAGCTCCTCTGTGCCGGCGGTCCCAACATGAGCGGTAGAGGGATGTTATGCGGTGGGACCTCCGCCACCAGGCCCGCCACGGCTGAGATCCAGGCCATCGCCGACGAGGTAGGCGGGCTGGGTCCTACGGAGCCCGGGGTCGGTCTTGGCCCTGTCCGCAGCGGGGGCAGCGCCCGCCGGAACGCGGAGATCGTGGCTGAAATGCGCGCACTTCGGACTTGGCTCGTGGGGCTAGGCTGGGACAGAGACAGAAGAGCCTCGGTTTCTGGGGACCAAGCCATAAAGCGCTCAGGGAAAAGGGCCTGGCATGTTGGCCCTCGGAAGGTGAAGGGGAAAACCAGAGACCAGGAGATGGAGCAGGTGGGGTGGAGGTTAACAGTCAGTGAACCTGGGGAAGGGTACCCAGTGACCCTAACCTTACACTCCTTGTGTAAGTTTGAAATGAACTCCAAATAAACATTTAAAAACAAAACAGAAACCAGACAGCGCTTGACCCCTACGCCTCAGTTTCCTTCTCTGTAAAGTGGGCACCACTAAGGTGCTTTCACAGAAGGTTCTGGCGAAGGTGGAATGGTAGGGCCACAGGAAGGCTTGAGGAGAAGACCAAAAGCAAAACAAACCCCTTTCTCCTGTAAGTCTCCTCCCCTGCTTTTTCTTCCCTACCCCGAGGGGATGCTGCGAGCCCCCCGTCTTTGCCCTGGTGGTTTAGACCTGCTGACCACAGCACAGGCTGTTGAGTCAGTCCCATGAGACCTCAGCAAACAGGAATGTGCAGGGACTGCAGGGTGAGCCGGCTCGGAGGGAGGTGCCCCCCCCCCCCCCCCCCCCCCCCCCCCGGCACTGCTCACAGAGCCCAGCTCTTCCTTGCTGTTCCCGGTTTCCCAAACTTAAGAAGGGCAGGAAGAGCCTGCTCTGTTCCTGCCTGACCCACCTCCCTCCCGCCCAGAGCTACCCCAAGTGTCCTCTCCTTCCCATTCTTACCCCTGGGAAGGCCCCTCCCTGAAGGTGCAGGGTGGCCTCAGTGACTCATTTGCTTGTGACAAGGGTGATCCCCCTTGGCTCCCAGCAGCGAGCCCGCCTGCTGCAGCTGCCCTGACTCAAGTCCTCGAACCCTCTGGAACTAGTCTAGGCACTCCAGCCAAAGCCAGTGTGCTCCTGTGCCTACTGATTCATATAGATAGCAGGTGAGATTTTAAATGAAGAAAAAAAAATTTAAAAACAAACCTGCTTTCTCCTTCTTCCACAAAGATGCTCAGTTAGTAAGAGGCCAAGATCCTGGGAGAAGGGACTGAACCAAACACAGGATGGATTCCTGCTTGAGATTGAGGGCTGGGATCAGCCTCTGCCCAAAGGCACGACATGCTCCCACGTCCCCTGGAAATGCAGGACGGCGCCCTTTACCTGCAAAGCTCTTTCTCTGCGCCTTCTCTGTTCCAGGAGAATTTAGCAGCAGCCCAAGTGCCCAGTAGGGGGCACTTCAGAGAATTAAAGCTCATCTGTAAAATGAGAGATTAAATCTAAAATTAACCTGTTGAACATTGCAAACTGTTTCAAGTTTTTAATGTTAAAAAAGGAACTCTTTGCTTTTCTCTCTTAACTATATTAAGTTAAAAGAGAAAAACAGGGTGTAAACTTGTCTTGGGTTGACCAAAAACTCTACTTAGTTTTTTTTCTGTAAAATAAAAGACACTTTTTTCATTTTCACCAATACCTTTATTGATTTGGATATCTGGAGTATGTCGGCTATCTCCTGGGTGGTAGAACGTTGATTGTTCTCAGTTACCGTCTCAATCTGATCGCTGTCAACTTCAGCGGGTCTCCCCCACCGTGGAGCATAGTCATCCAGTGAGCCGTCTCCAGCAGGAAACCTTGCAAACCGCCTTTGACACGTTTGATTAGTCACAGCCCCTTCTCCATCCACAGCTAAGCACTACTAGAGCCATCGTATAGAAAAAAAAACAAACGAACTTCTTGGCCCACCCAATAGTGTCATGATGGTGAAAAAGTAAAAATTTCCTACACCTAGAAAAGAAAGGGCAAGTGAGATACTGAAATCATTCTTTTGGAACTCTGGTGGAATTAAGGAATTTTCTGCTGTACTTTATCACTAGTGGGAACCGTTGAACATGTCTCCTCCGTTGCAAGGAACAATCGTGTTGTAGAAAAATCTGCAAAGGGCCCTGGCTGTGTGGATCAGTGGATTGAGTGCCCACCTGGGAACCAAAAGATTGCTGGTTCGATTCCCAGTCAGGGCACATGCCTGGGTTGCAGGCCAGGTCCCCAGCAGGGGGTGTGCATGAGGCAACCACACATTAATGTTTCTCTCCTTTTTTTGTTCCTCTGTCTAAAAATAAATAAATAAAATCTTTTAAAAAATTATGTAAAAAAAAAGAAAATCTGTAAAGGGCATGCCTTAGAGGGCAATTGGCAACATTGAACGTGAGGTAGACAGAAGCTCACGCACCAGGCACTTCCTCCTGCAGGAAGGGAGCCTCTGAGTTTCCCCTCTGGCCCGCCCCCCAGGTGAAGTCCCAGCTGGAGGAGAAGGAAAACAAGAAGTACGCCCTTTTCAAGGCGGTGGAGTACCAGAGCCAGATGGTCGCGGGGGTCAACTACTTCATCAAGGTGGGGTGTCAGCTACATGGGTGCTCGTGCAGACCTGGGTGGCGGGGGGCTGGTAGGTGCTAGGACAGGGGTGTGAAAAGGGGTCCTGCAGCAGTGCCCACCTTCAGGGCATCTGTCCCCTCTAAAGTGCTGTGCGTGCACCCACGCAGGCCTCCGGGGAGGAGGGGACGGAGCCCTCAGGCAACTGAGGGCTCCGACGGAGCAAACGTGGGGTGCCAAGGGTGCCGGTTGGGGCGATGGGTGTCTGCTACGTCCGAGGGAGGAAGATGGGAATGTTACCCACTTAGGTGCAGATGCCCGAGGGGACTCGGCCTCCACGCACCCAGGGGCTTTCCCACGTGATCTAGGCGAGTCCAGGGACTTGAGGTCAGAGGCGGCACCTGCCTCCCTCCCTCACTCCACTCTCTTTGCAGGTTCAAGTTGAAGATGATGCCTTCGTCCATATTCGAGTGTTTCAAAGTCTCCCCCATGAAAAGAAGCCCTTGGCCTTGCACAACTACCAGACCAACAAGACCAGGCAGGACGAGCTGGCCTATTTCTAGTTCTGGACTTTGGACTGAGCCCGTTGTCCAACATGGTCTCCTGTCCTCTTTGATTACGTATCTGCAGGCATCAGTGATCGATGTCACTACACTGTGCCACTTCCATGGAGGGCTGCCCCGCACCAAGCTGGTGTCTCTGCTTCTGGCTTTAATAGTATGAATGTTCTCTCAGTCAATGGTCTTAACTAAATTGCTTTCAAGGAGAGCTTATGTAAGCTCTAAATACATATATTTTAAAGTCTTTGCAAATTTTCTCCTTTGTTTTGGATTTTTTTTCTGACATCTGAAACCATGATCACCATCTAGAAGTGTTCAGACATGTCTACAACCTTTCACGGCCACGCACTGGCCTGAGCTGGCTGGAGACCCCTCCCCCTGAGGAGGAGAGCCCAGGGAGGTCGCTGCAGGTCACAGCCAGGGGGCGGCAGACCCAGGATCCCAGGAGTGGTCCCCACCTCAGCTCTGCACACCGTGGCCTGGACTCGGGTCCTGTCTCCCGGGCGTGGTTTCCCCCAGGAATAAAAGGATTCTCGAGAAGCCGACTCTAGACTGCCAGCTCTAGATGCGCTCCCAGTCACACACTTCACGTTTCCAGGGCGATCCGCAGGTGCAAGGACCCGGCAGGTACCCAAGTGTTGTGCAAAAGGCGCTGGCAGCTGCCCCGAGCACCGTCAGCCTGGAAGGCTGTCCAGCTCCTCCGCCCAGCGGAGCTGCAGGCGCCTAAAGCCGGAGCACCTTCCGAGAGCACGTGTGTTAGCCGTGCCTTCCGTTTCGGCAGGGGGCAGGGCCCGTCCCAGAGGTCAGCCCACCGGTTGGTCTGCCCTGTGTGTTTGTGTAAAACAATTAGAAGGGTACCCCCGACGTAAGAGTGAAGGTTGGTGAAGCGTCTGTCTGTGTGGCTCAGGGTCAAGGCGGCAAATGTGTCCCTGAGGGCTAACGTGGGTCTGACATCCCTGAACCACACTTGGCTTCCCTGCAGCGGGCGGCACTTTGTGCCAGGGCCAGGCTGTCCGGGCTGTGAGGTCGTGCAGGGCACGGAAGGGTGGAACGGGGACCAGGCACAGCCGGGAAAGCGGCAGTGAGACATCTCCATGTGTATCCTCACCTCTCTCTGTACTCGGTGCGAATAAAACTTCCTTTCATTTTTTTAAAGAAATTTTTAAAATTTTTTAGAGAGGGGAAGGGAGGGAGAAAGAGAGGGAGAGAAACGTCAATTGGTTGCCAGTGGCACGCCCCTGACCCAGGACCTGGCTGGCAACCCAGGCATGCTCTCTGACCCGGAATCCAACCTGTGACCTCACTTTGCAGGACGTGACCCGACCCACTGGGCCTCACCAGCCAGGGCAACAATGAAACGCTGACATAACACGCATTTCAGTCTGGCCAGCGGTAAAGCGGTCTGGCACTGCAGTGAAGACCTAACTCCGTTGCCACCCGGGGTCCTGCAGGGCGGGCCGGAGGGAGGCAGCACTGAGGGGTTGCAGGGCCCACAGCCAGGCCCTGCAGGCAGGGAGCTCCCACGGGGGCAGACCTCCCCTCAGGTGCACACCGTGCTCCCGTGGGGTCAAGGTGTCGGTGGTGGCAGTCACACAGTGCTGCGATGCGCTACCGCCACGGGGCCGTGCACTTGTAGATGTTTAGGTGTGTGTCGTGTGAATCTCACCTCAATGAGAGCACAGCACAGCACGGCAGACCAGAGCCAGTTAGGGGACCGATGCTGGGCTGGAGCTCTTGCATCCGTCCACCAGGCCCACCCAGGCTTCCCTCTGCTTGCCCAGGGCCCTGGGCGCTGACCTGTGGGGATGCCCTCACCCTTGGTCCTCCAGCCAATAGCTGTGGGGACCGCCTTGGAGGTTCGGTGCCCTGAGGTTTTTACAACTGAACTGGCTGCCAGT